>NC_140955.1:46098536-46663536 GCF_014529385.1 Adiantum capillus-veneris | reverse complement strand
CTAATCTTTGGGACACAAACCAACTCAAAACTTTGGACCATGTCTTCTTTGCAGACTCAGTTCAACTCCATTTCTTTCATATAATCTTGTAGATACTTTGTGATGTCCTTGCCATCAAACTAGTCAATTCTCTTCACAATGGATTGTAGTGCTTTGGTGGCTGAAATCTGGCTTCTTTCTGTTGCGTGTTGTTGCTATATATACATGGAAAATGCTTGAAACATGTGCATGACTGTAGGATCAAAGGGCATCCCATGTGTCTTTGGATTCTCATCCATTTCTAACAAAGTGTGTAGATCAATTCACAAAAACCCACCAAAAATGTCTAAGTTGTGTGTGCTCTAGCTGGGAAGGTGCAGAACCTATGTCTGTGAGAGTTTGTGATGAGAATCACAAACACTTTATGAAAAAGTGTTTATGGAGAATATCCAACCCTCTTCCTAAAGGTAGTTTAAACTCTAAGAGTGTCCGTGACAGAAAAGTCACAGACCCTCTTTGCTATCGTGCTTGGAATCTGCTTGATTTCGAGTCGAGATTATGATAAAAGGATCACCAATTCACATTCAATTTTACTTAAAAATATCAATAAAAGAAATTTAACTTTTCAGCCATGAAACCTCAATGCTCATACAAGCACAAATCTCAATCAAAACCCAAACCTCTTTCATGGAATCATGTAACCTCGCCCCCAATTACATAGTCGTAACATCATACATTTGAAAGGAATACACGAGCTTCCACCTTCATGGTGATCATTTTTTATTTTTTTCCAATATTTAAAAGCTTCTAATTGAAGCACACACACTATTTTGATAAGGTAAAACCCTAATTCACTCCCTCACAAGCTCAGATACAAGATTGCAAAGAGGCGAGAGTACGCTACACATAGATTGAGCAACCATGAAAGCAAAACCATAGTAGTGGAAAATTGAAGGTTTTTCCACTAAAAAGAATCATTATCTCTCTTCCTCATGGCATTTTCAGATGATGTGTCAATTTTTGGGCCATTTTTCCACTTTGGACCAAAACAGGTCATTTTCAGCTCATTTTGACCCAAAAAAGGCCATATATGATGTGAAAATTCCCAAACGGAGACATAAAAATCCCTAAATTTGTGAGATCACTTGTATGAGCGTAAAAATCATAGATATGCATCGCAATTCTACGCACGCTCGTTACCTGTTATTTTTGATAGTTTTTGTCTACTTCAATCTTTGTAGGTAAGACGAGTATGCCACCATGAGAAACTTGGAATATGTACATCATAAAATCAAATTAGGCATCTTAGAAAGTGGGAAAACATGCAATAGCACCACATCCAGGGCCACGACTCCCCGAATAGTTATGTACATGATAGCGATCATAGTAGTCGCGTGAGCATATATCACAATATGTACATGATTGCTTTTATTTCCATGCATCAAAAGGTGTTAAAAGTGAGGTGAATGTTTTTATTTCTCATTGTGCACATGCACATCATGATAGCGGGGCCTGTAATCCCCATCACCAACAGCTCGGGATGCCACCATATTGCTGCCACCACGAGCACCCAGTTAGACCCGAGCAACTGCCTCAAGAGGCTCAAAATCGAATGAAGGACATAAACCACACAATCCCTACATCACCAACCCGCAGATCAGACTTTTAGGTGAGCCAAGCACCTTCTTGGATGCCACGAGGGTGGTTGTCATCAAGCAAGCAAGAAACTCCCACATCCTTAATGGAATTTTTCTTCTTGCAACATTCTCTTGATCAAGTGTTACATATGACATGTATATATGAATTTTTCCTTTGGAATGTATTTTTATCAATATTGAGAATGTATAGACTTAATCTCTAATAATGATACGCATATGTTACACTAAAGTAACAAGGTGAAATTTTCATATTAAAACTAGAAGTTGAAAAAAATTTCTTATTTGTGAACAAATTGTTTTATTTAAGGACAATTCACAATTCTTGTGAAAAAAATTACAAATTTTTTGTAATGAAATTTATTATTTTTACAAATTACAATACTTTCATTCTTAATGTGAAGAAATTCTTTCATTTAAGGATAAGTTACAACTTTTAAATTGTAAATCTTAAATGAAGGGACCCATTTACAAATTAAACAAAGATAAAAAAAATAACAAGGTGACGTTTGCATATTAAAGCCAAAGGTTGAAAAAAAATTCTTAGTTGTGAAGAAATTAAGGGACCAAGTAACAATGATGAAAAGACTCACTTACATTATAAAAGAAAGAAATAATCTTTATAAAACCCACATCCACAACCTCTGTATCAATGGCTCAAAAGATGCACATTTTCTCAACCTTCCCCTATGACATTCTATAGGCCAAAAAGAGGAACCTCGTAACTAATTGACATGCCCCTAGGGAGGTGGGATCAATGACCCACATTAGACATCACAAGGCAAGTGCAGGCCATCCAATTTCTTTTTGAACTAGGTGTGAACTCGGGAGGTATGTGCATCACACCAAATGTGGTAACTCGGTGTGAACTTGATGTGAACTTGGGAGGGTATGTACACCACCCGAAATTTGGTTTGAACTAGGTGTGGACTTATCCATGACGACGTGATCTATAAACTTAATACACACACACACACACACACACACACACACACACACACACACACACACACACACACACACACCCTTTCAATGAGTATGCGATAGCTTAGCTATTAGAGTCAATCCCAACGAGGAGAGGGGGAATGGGTTCAAGCCCCGAATTGGAAAACGTGGGAATATTTTACATTCCCAAGGAAATCCAACAGTCACGATCAACTAGTGATCGTGAGCCGTTGATCACACCTCCCAAAAGGAGGTGCCAATTAGTGACAGGGGGGGGGGGTGTTCAGAACACTATATCACACCGAGTCTTTAATGAAGCCAAAGGTGGGATCAACAAAACGGATAGTCATTGATCTGGACCTCTCCCCCTTGTATCTGAGTTTAAAACCCACAAACATCACTTTGAGAGCCCAATGCCTTAAGCATGCCTCCGAGTGGGTTTTCTTTATCCCATATCTATTTCAATCATATATAAAGTAAACCGACGTAGGAAAAAGTAAATTCAGTCATAAAAAGTAAACTTGGATCCATTGGATGGATATTGAACATCTCGAGAAATGTGTCTTATTTTTCTGCCGTCAATTCCACTGTTGGATCTTCATTGAAGAAATGTGTGATATATTCATGGGGGTGGGGGGGGGTAGTATTTGAAATTAAGAGGAGTCATTTAATGAGGACTAATATGAGTGTCCCCATACTAAAAAAATACATGTTTGTGCAAATCTCATGAGATGCTCTCTCTCTCTCTCTCTCTCTCTCTCTCTCTCTCTCTCTCTCGCGCGCGCGCGCAAGGGGTTAGGAGTTTTGGTAGCTTGAGTTTTATGGACATGTATACACATTGTAATCAGCTATATGAGAAATCAAATGCTGAAAATATGTCATTTTAAGTTCCCCTTTCATGTATATCCTCTTTTTTCAGTGTTAAATATGTGTAGGACGAGCTTAAAAAGTTAGCGTACTCGCAAAGTGGGAGATTTGCAAGGTATCAAGCTAAGAACTATTAAATGGACGGGAGATTCATTGGATGTGTGAGATGTTCAATCTTGCACTTCAACATGGTATACCGTATGATTGGAGCACTAATTGGGAGGAGATGGAAAGATTATAAATAACTACTAGACTATAATGGTTAGGTCTCTTATGGAAAAGTTTTTTGTGTGTATAATGGAGACAAAATTGAGTGATTGGGCTGAAAATAATGGCAAGCATGCAAAAGGACAAGCACAATTTTGTCAACATCATAGCACCATTGACCATTTTGTCACTCTTTGTGTTCTCATGGAGGAAATTCGTTGAAAGGCAAGCGATTTTTATTGTTGCTTTGCGGACATCAAAAAAGTGTTTGATATGATTCCACGTAACAATTTGTGGAGAAGGATGTAAGAATTCCAAGTGCCAAGTGAGTTTATGCTTGCGGTTTCTCGGATCTATGAGAAGGTGATAAGTCAATTGCCCATGGGAAGAAGAATTTTAAACTTTTTTGCAAGTACTATTTGGATAAAACAAGGATGTACATTGTCACCAACTCTCTTTGGTCTATGCATTGATCAATTGGAACAAATGATCCTTGCCTTTATATAACAAGAAGGCATTGAAGAGGTTACAATTTACAATGTGATAATCATACTTTTGTTGTATATGGATGATGGAGTGCTTCTATCACACACTTTAAAGGATGCACAAAAGATAATGGTTGTCCTTGAGAACTTTTGCTTGCATAGTAGGTTGATTGTGAATGAATTTAAAACAAAGGTTATGCTTGTGAAAATTGTGTACAACAATGAGACACTTAACACTAGTTTGGTAACGTAACGTGACATAAAAATGTCCTTTCAGGGGTTAGAAAAAATTCAATACCCTTTGTATATGTGTGAAGTTTCAAGCGTCCTTACATGAGCTTGATATTAACACCCCATTCTACAACACCTATATGGTAATCACCTTCATACTCACATCCACAGATAAAAAACATCCAAACATGTTTTCTTATGTCAATTCTAGACATAATTATAGAGCCCAAAAACTACACGTACGAAAAAACTAGCTTTCACATTGTGGCTATCTCAATATTTTCAAAACGTATGTACTTATAGCCAGATTAGTATTGTATGCTTAGGGGATTTGGACCTAAGCTACAAATTGACCATGTTCACCAAAGGAATTGAGCAATATTGGACATAATACATTTTTAACTCAAAATGAATATGATTTTGTAAAATGGTTTTTTATTATCGACTTCGTATTGTTAGCTATTGGGGATATTAAAGTACCCCAAAAGTCAAGAAAGATGTAATACACAGTGATGAATCTATATGCACAATCAAACTTTCTCTTTCTACTGCATATTCATTTTCAAAAAATTGATCAAAGCGTAAAATTTATCCATATATATGCATGGCATGATTTTCATAAATAGGCTATAACTTCAAATACATAGAGTATTTATGCACTAGTAGCATTTTAAAACCTTCATAATGACGAAGGATAATCATGTATCACCCTAGAACTTACTAAGAGGTGTTTTAGGATGGTCTATGGTCAATTTTATTAAAAATGTGTAAAAACAACACATATTTTTTTGGCACAATTTAGGTTGGAAAGTGCTTATGAAAGACAATTCTAGATCTGGAATCCATAGCCAAAAAAATTCCAAGTTTTTTTCAACTCATAAGCTATCGTTGTGGATATCACTCTAAGACCTCATTGGCATCCCTTGTAATAATTCTAGGATACTGCTTGGTTAAGAGGACATAAAAGTATCCAAGGACATTACCAATCTAGAAGTTGTTGAGAGATTTAAGTACCTTGGCTTTGAGGTTCCAACCGATCACAGGTGGCATGAATGTGCTATGTGTCATTTGGAAGCTGGGAAGATAGTGTACTATGTATTTGAGAACATCTGTAATGCAGGGATGTCAAATATCACTTTCTCAAGAAGTACCTTTTTGACACATTGGTGACACTGGTTCTTCTTTTTGGATTGAAATGAAGGGTGGGAGCATCTCAAAGTTCACTTGGAAAAAGTTTGAAAATTTCCAAAAGCATTTTTTTACAAACTTTTTCCAAGTTAAGACACAAACACCTTACATGTTTTGACTTCTTGAGTCAAAATCTCTTCCATTTGAGGTTATGCACATGGAAAGGGTTGTGAAATACATGATAAAGATGTGTCAAAACCCCTCACATTGACTTCTTAAAATTTCATGGGAATCAAGAAAAAAGTTCAAAAGATGCATTAAAGCAAGATCTTGAGCACGGGCTGGATGCAAGACATAAAGAAGTGGTTTGGGACATGGGATACATTACAATTGCTATATGATGCCTCAATAGACTCCCAAGTGAACGAAGATTTTCTACAACACCAATGTATTATGGCTTGGGAGGAATCCGATGGGTCATGCTTCATACATTACACTGCACATATTGTCCCCAACTACAAAGCTATATTCTTCATTGAAAGAGGAAACCGTACTCACCCTTATATGCTTGAGTATATCCCCTTGTCAATGATATGCACTTTCGTAGCCATTTTATCTTAGCTCCCACTCCCTTCAATGGAAGACCCTTCTTAGGAAATGGAGAAGAGTCAGATTGACTATGAACATTATGCTCATTCCAAGTTTGAGATTTTGAGTAATACACACTACTAGAGTACTTAGCTTTTGCCCATATTTGAACTTGCTTTCCTCATATTTTTAACCATGACTTAGATCTACATACCTTCCTCTCCTGACCACAGTGTGGGCTCCCCATTGCTTCTCTCATCACCACAATCCTAGAAAATTGAGAATCACTAATCATCCCCACACATAGTACATCATACGAATCTTTGGTTCCATAGGTGATATTTGACCTCCGAGGATGATAATATCTATCTTACTCATACTGTAGCCACATTTTCTATTCTTGGTTATCCACTTGTGAAGGCCACTGCTAGTCAAGACCCGAGAGAGTTCGAGAGGAGATTGTCATCTAGAAGCCGTTGGGAAAAGTGTTGTGAGGAAGAGATAGAGGGCATGGATGTAGGGGAAATGTAGATATGCCCATGCCTCTCTCTCTCTCTCTCTCTCTCTCTCTCTCTCTCTCTCTCATGCGCTCGGTAGAGTGAAGGTGTAGGGGGTAGGGATAAACGTGTGTTCTAGGGTTGTTGGAGAGGTGTGTAGGGAGAGGTACAACATCGTTGTAGACGGTGGGAGAAGCTGACACACAAGCTTTATTTTTTTCTTTTGGTAGGGGGGGGGTTTCCCCTCTAATGATTTTATGTATGTGTTTTCCATTATAAGGGTATAATAATAAGTTAGCATTTAAAAAAAAATTAAACTAGTAAGGCTCTAGCCTCTTGCTATAAGGAAACTAGTGATGCTTGGTTGGGCCTTAGTTACACAGAGGCAACATCTGCACTATGTGTGGTCAACAAGGAGCTTGCAATGATGTGCTCAAGCTCTAATATGTCCAAGGGGGGATGGGATGGGGGTTTGTCAAACCTTGATTGTTGAACCGTGAGATCAGGAGTGCTCACACTAATTGACACATGCCAATAGATAGCACACCATTCGCATGTGTGTGATTTGTGCCTCACACATTGAGGTTAATTTCTAACTTCTAAAATATAATTTTAGTATTCATCTCTTGTAGAATGGCTTCATAACGTACACATGTAAATGAAATACATAGGTGATAAACAAGAAGTTCCCTTGCGCTCATTTCCACAAACATTCGTGCATTTGAGGAGCTACAAACAGAGAAAAAAGAAGTAACTTTGACACAGCAAAACATATGCAAAAAACTTACAAATAATTGAGTGTGCAAAGTAATTGAGTGACATACAAAGGTATGGTGGAGAATCACTAGAGTGTCTCCCTAAAATTTATAAAAGGAATAGAAGTCATGCCTTGCTCCATAAAGTGTGCATTCCATCCTACTACTTCATAGACATGGAAATAAAGAGAAAACTTACAAACCTAGATGATGTGTACTTTATGTTGTTTCACTTTGCCACTACACCCGTAGCCATGGAAACAAGCCAATTATGGACTTGCCATCGTCCTTGCTTAACACCACCTCATGTTTTCTTTTCTACACCTTTTAAGCCACATGTAATCTTTCTTAACAGTAACATGATAGTAGCAATTAGAAAAATGCAAAGGCTCTAGAGGAAAACAAAGCAATATGATCATAGTGCAAGGCCAATGCCACTTTCTTTGAAAGCAAGATAGCATTCATAAGGTTTTGGTGAGTCTCCTTTATAGTTCCCACAAAACTCTAAGTACCTTTGAGACTACCATCCTTGCTACATATCTCAAGAAACAAATGTTTTGATGCTCTTATGCTCATTACAAAAAGAAACTGGATGTCTTTAGCACAATCTGTGAGGTAAATGATCACAAATGTGCATATGAAGCTAGATCATCATCCTCATCATGCATGACAAGGAGAATATTGCATGCCACTTTCTACATTGCAAGCTCTTTGAAGCTTGATATGGATCTTTATCCTTTCAAAATCACAAGTAGCAACTCGTTCATATGAATCAAAGGAATCTTTTGTCACTACTAAAAGCGTATGTATGTAGTGACTCTATCTGACATCTCATAAGCGACATTTTTGGGTCGCTACTGTTTGGTGACATAAGCCACACAAATTCAGGTGCTATTTGTGATGAACGGATGTGGCGTAACCATCAAAAGTATTTCTTCAAAGTTGGCATCACTTAATCAAAGCCATCAGTAAAAAGTCACTTATGCAATGCTAGGCCATTTAATTTTCTTCTTTTTGCATTGTTTCCAATATATGTTGATGAAATAGTATTTTATTATAATGCATTGATAGATATTTGTTTTATGGCTGATGGATGGAAAGCCTCTAGATGGAACAAGGCCAACACCATTTGGAAAAAAGCTAAGTTTAGCTATCTTCCAAATTTTATTAGGTTAATGTTTGCTAAGATACATGATTGATTTTCTCTTAAACAAAACCTCGATGTAAATTTTTTCAATCAAGGGTGAAAGTAGATTAGTTTAATTAGGATCTTGATTACTATGAATAACCTTTGGTAAATTGAAAGGAAAAAGGGATAGCTGGTGTGCTTATCTCCACCCAACTACATCCTCTTATAGGCACGTAGCCTCTCTTTAGGATCCCCTAAACACACACCTAATTGACCATGCCTAGGACCTTGTCTGCCCTAGTCATACCTTTGTCTTGACATTACTCCCCACTTGAAGGAGATTTTTTATCCTATAAAATGTTGGGGTAAAGGCATTGTGCCTTTGCTGGCGGTTGGACATCCGATGTCCGCCGATCGCCCACTATGTGTACATACACTAGCCTTATTCTTTATATACACAAAGAATAAGAAGCTCCTCACCACTTCCTAAAGGCTTGCTCCACCCATATAGTGTGTCTTCTACTCTTCTCCTCCCTCGCACTCTGCATGCACCACCCGTCGCTTCCTCACCGAGCGCTCCACAATTGGTATCAGAGCTTTGATTTCGCGTGGGTGTAGTTTGACGGTCAAGTTGACAGCTTTGCAATGAAAAGCCCATTGATGACAACAGATTCAAGGAAAGGGAGAAGGGAGCAGCTTGGCAATGTGTGCATATCACAGGTTTGTGAGAAGTTTTTCTCACAAAGTGATGATGTGGCATGACCAACAAGATGAAAATGGCTGAGTGGATAAGAGAAATTGAACCTAAACGAGCTTGAGAGCACTCACGGTGGGGCCTAAACCCCTAAATACTAAAAGCTTGACCTCTGGAAGAGATATCTGATCAAACTTCCAACGATTGCTTTTGGGTGAAAGTGATTTGAACTTGATGCATTTGTGTCTCTGCTTTTGGGCATCCCCTGTACTGTTTATAAGAGCCTTGGGGTCTCACTTTGTAGGGCATCTGGACGTAGAGTATGAAAGCATAGGACACTCGAGAGTTGTACCTTGATGTGATTAATAATAAAGAATTTTGAAAGAAAGCCAGTGATTAGGATGTGAGGTCTCTTCGAGAGGAGTGGAGTACCTTTGATAGGTCTCCAATCCTGAGAAAGAAAAACCAACGGACATTGCCTTAACTACTATGTAGCCACGCGCATGAACCGTTAGTGAAGGATTGGTCCTATCTTGCTATGGCGGAGCGTGACCACCATAACCCTATCTCAAATCAATTATACTCGAGTGTATAAATCTTAGAGTGACCAACCTTAGAGTGTATAAATCTTAGAGTGTATAAATTATGCTAATAGCTGATCAAACTTTCAACAATTGCTTTTGGGTGAAAGTCATTTGAACTTGATGCATTTGTGGCTGTGCTTTTGGGCATCCCCTGTACTGTTTATAAGAGCCTTGGGGTCTCACTTTGTAGGGCATCTGGACGTAGAGTATGAAAGCACAGGACACTCGAGAGTTGTACCTTGATGTGATTAATAATAAATAATTTTGAAAGGAAGCCAGTGATTAGGGTGTGTGGTCTCTGCTCCCTTTTGAGAGGAGTGGAGTACCTTTGATAGGTCTCCAATCCTGAGAAAGAAAAACCAACGGACATTGCCTTAACTACTATGTAGCCACGCGCATGAACCGTTAGTGAAGGATTGGTCTTATCTTGCTATGGCAGAGCGTGACCACCATAACCCTATCTAAACACTATCTAAAATCAATTATACTCGAGTGTATAAATCTTAGAGTGACCAACCTGCGTGCTTTTTTCCCCATGTTTCAGAAGCACAGCCGCCAAGGTTCATCTCTTTAAGATTTATGACAAAAACAAAAGAAAACTTCTAGCGTTGAAAAGTTACCTGACTCATCGGGTCCACCCGTCCATAGAAGGACAAAATGAGGGTATCATTCTCCCACTTTCCACACAGCACTCACGCTTCTTTTGTTACCTAAGTACTACCACATTGTATAAACATACATGTTCCTTTATCTTATTTATGATACTCATTCGTTAAAACAGCCTTCAAAAAATATTACAAACAGTAATCAAGCAAGAAGTAGCCCATTTTTAAACCAACAACTTTTGGATTAGGTTCACTTAAGAATCTCTACTTGCGCCATTAGGTCCGATCGGTATATACATTATTCATAAAAACTCTTGTCATCCTGAGCGTCCCATACCGCTCGACAAGTACTCGTTGTGCCAACCTGGGCGTACTCCCGCCATAGAAACAACGATGCCAAACCGAGTGTCATCCTCACGCCATGGTGAAACATAATTGCAGTATCCAACTGGGCCATCCTAGGTGTACTCCACTGCAGTATCAGCTATGCCACCCTGGACGTCATCTCATGTCCCGACAATTGTCACCTAATGCCAGCGCTAATAAGTAGAGAGTCTTGAGGGAAACCATACCGAAAGTATTGGACATACATTCTTTCCTATGAAAAACAACTTAACCAAACATTCTTTCCTACTTGTCATACATATGCCGAGTTTCACGGGGTTAAGCCCCTTGGTTTCGATCCGTGTTTTCCTTTCCTAAGGTGATTAATATATGTCTATGGTCTCGCATATGCAATGATGCATAACTTGAAACTATAATACTAACATGTACCATAGCTCCGATTGATCTGATTGGTGGACACATAGCATGTTTCGCAGGAGTACCCCCGTTACTTGTACCGGCTTTATGATCATTAGCGCCTTGGATTCGAGCACGCTTTGGACCCATTTTTTTGTACTACACTTAAGCTACACACTAACTGTGAATTGGTCAGTTTTTCTAGTAATTTCTTTAGAATCTAAGGTCATTTTTACATATAAGTAACCTTGTTAATTTTCTTGAATATTACTTTACTAAAATTTTCCAAAGAGAGTCTATAATTTGAACCCTCACCAATTCGGATTCGCACTTAGTGTTATTGCACTACACCTAATTTCTACATATCAAAATCATTTCTAATCTTAATTAATAAAAAATTAAGTGTGTAAACTACGAAATTAAAAGTCTAGAAATGCATTACTTTTATGCATGACATGTCTAATCCAATTCTAACTTCAGTTTCTATACTTCAACTAAATCAATTTTTAGTATTATTCCAAATACTAATTAATCTAATTGATAATAAAATTGGTGAATGAGAAGTTCGTCATGCATAATAAGAGCGTGATGAGTACTCTTATGTATTAACTTTCAATTAACTATGCATAAGTTAATAGTTAAGATGTACTAACTAGAGAGTATGTATAATTAGAGAGATTAGAGTAAGAGAGAACACACACACATCTTTTCTAAACATAATTGAATCTTACTAATCCATTAGAGAGATTAGAGTATGAGAGAATATACACACATACTTTCTAAAGCTAATTGAATCTTACTATCCACTAGAGAGATTAGAGAAAGAGAGAACATACACACATCCTTTCTAAAGTTAATTGAATCTTACTAATCACTAGAGAAATTAGAGTAAAAGAGAACACACACACATCCTTTTATAAAGCTAATTAAACTTTACTAATCCACTAGAGAGATTAGAGTAAGAGAGAACATACACACATTCTTTCTAAAGTTAATTGAAACTTACTAATCCACTAGAGAGATTAGAGTAATAGATAACACACACACACACATCCTTCCTAAAGCTTACTGAATCTTACTAATTAGAGAGATTAGAGCACGAGAGAATACACACATTATTTCTAAATCTAATTGAATGCCTAATTAATACGTACCTTACTAATCCATTAGAGTTTTTGCTCTCTTAGTGGTTTGTGGACGCCTTCTCTCTAAGAGAAGTGACAACACTTCGTGAGCATTATAGAGGCAATCTCTATGTCCAAAGTGTGAGTATGGATGCTCTATTTATAGCAAAAAAAAAAACGTCCAACTTTTTTTTCCAAAAAATATATTTTTTATTTAAATTATTTATTTATTTTAAAAATATATTTTTTAAATTTTTTTTTCTAAAATACATATCCACTTTTTTTGTCCCCTTGTGGTACCCATCAACTTGGACAATTTGTCCTCATCATCAAGAGATAAGGCCACACAGCCCCCCCTTATTAAGATTAGTCAAGACTAACCTCTCCTTTCCATGTGACTATGTGTCCCACTTTGTCTCCTCCTATGTGAGTGCAGGTGAGTCCATGTGCCTTCATGTGTTGTCCATGTGTGTCTTTTGGCTTTATTTCCTTAATGATAAACGACTTTACATTTTCAAGTTAAACTGTACAGTCTTAGACTAACTTTACAATAGTAAGAGAAAATTCTACAATCAGTAAATAAGTATTGCAATAAGTTAGTCAGTATTTTGTATAAATTTTAAATTCTAGGTTTTCTTAGCCTACGGTTCATAATTTGAACTCGAATATCTTAAATAATGAGTAATGGTTGAAAAATTCAAATGCATAATTGTGTGAAATTCCAAAGTAGAGACCTTACAATCTCCCCAACTTAGAATTTGAGATGCCCTCTTCTCAAGAACAATGAAGGGTAATCTTTAAGAAGGGTTGTCTCATCTTCCCAAGTAGTATCTTCTACAAGGAAATCCTTCCATAAGATAAGATGTTCTTTGATAGATCTATTCTTAAGATTTATTTCTCGAGTTTCTAGGATAGTATGAGGTTGAAGCTGTAAAAAATCTTGAGCAGGTAAAATGATTTGCTCATCATCAAGGACATGGTCAAGGTTATGTACATAAGGTTTTAATAGACTTACATGAAATACATCATGCACTTTGAGATGGGAAGGAAGTTTTAGTTTATAAGCTTGATCACTTACAACCTTTATTATTTCGTAAGGTCCACAATACCAGTAGCTAAGCTTCTTATACATTCCAAGAGACAGATTGCTCTTTTTGGGTTTTACTCGTAAGAAAACTTTATCACCTTCCTTGAAAATCCAATTAGATCTTTTCAAGTCTGCGTACTTCTCTTGAGCTGCTTGAATATCCCTTCGAATAGATTTGGTTTGAGCTTCCATTTCTTCGAGCATTTTCTTTGAGGCTTCTATCCTTTCTATGGGGTCAGAAAAGTTAAGAGGTGATAAAAATTCTTGACCATAAAGAGCATTTAAAGGTGTCATTCCAATACTTCTATGAGTAGAGGAATTGTATGCATACTCTACCAAGGGTAGGTATTGAATCCACTTGCGAGGTTCTCTATTGCAGTAGGCTTTGAGGATGTCTTCAATTACTTGATTAACTCTTTCAGTTTGGCCATCAATTTGAGGATGATAAGCAGTACTAAAACATAACTGGGTTCCAATAGTTTGAAACAATGATACTAAAAACTTTGAAGTAAACTTGGCATCATGATCACTGACAATCCTCTTGGGTAAACCATGAATTCTGAAAACCTCCTTCACAAACAGACGAGCAATATCTAAAGCTGTAAAGGTTGTCTTGACTAGGATTAAGTGAGCCACCATAATAAGCAAGTTGACTATGACCATGATTGAATCATAGCCAGCTTGAACAGAAGGAAACCGGGTGATAAAGTCCATGCTAATACATTCCCATTTCATTTGGGGAATATCTAAAGGATGTAATTTTCTTGGCATCTTTAGTCTCTCCGCCTTAATCCTTTGACAAGACAAACACTACTTGACATAGTGAAGGACATCGCCCTTCATACTTTGCCAATAGTAACTTTTGCGAATTGCATTAAGGGTTTTGGCATAACCTAGATGTCTTGAAGTTGGGCCATCATGTGTTTCATATAGGATAGCATTCCTTAGGGCATAATCCTTGGGTATGCATAGCCGATTCCTATAGTAAATTTTGTCATCTTCTACGGAGTAATGTAGAGGTTTAGGTTGATTTGATGATACCCTCTCTTCACATAGGATACTAGCAAGCATCTGTTAGTCTACATCTCTAACAGCAGCATCCAAGACCTTGTCTAAAATAGGGTTGTTAGCCATGGAAACTGCCCCCAGAAAAGCTTTACGGCTTAGGGCATCTACCTCAACATTATCCTTACTTGGTCTAAATTTAATATCAAAATCATATATGTGCATGAGCTCTATCCATCTCCTCTGTCTCATGTTAAAGTTAGGTTGGGTAAACATCCACTTAAGGCTCTTGTGATCTGTTACCGAATGGAATTTGCATCCCAATAGATAATGTCTCCATGGCTTGAGAGCGTGAATAGTTGCTAGCAATTCTAATCATGTGTAGCATAATTCACTTCATGAATCCTAAGATTTCAATAGGTGTAAGCTATAGGCCTTCCTTCTTGAGTAAGGACTCCTCCTAATGCAAGGTTACCAGCAAATTCTTGGGTGAAGTCTGGAAGGTTTAAAAGAGGTTCTGAAGCAAGATACTCCTTAAGTTGTTTGAAGCAAGATTCATGTTTTTCTTCCAAAAGTATCATAGCTCCTTTCTTTAGCAAGTCGGTTAGTGGTGCAGCTTTAAGAGCATAGTCCTTTACAGAGATCCTGTACCACCCTCTGATACCTAAGAACACTTTGACTTCGATCTGTGAACTACGTTGAGGCCATTTCACAACATCCTTGACTTGTTAGGGTCAATAGAGACTCCTTCAGGTGAAATGATAACCTAAGTAATAGACCTTAGGGGTAAAGAAGGTACATTTTCTTTTCTTTGCATATAACTTATTTTTGCGTAAAAGCTCTAACACTTTCCTAACATGTCCTTCATGCTCTTCCTCTGATTTGGAATAAAGTAAGATATCGTCAAAGAATACTAGGACAAAATCATCCAAGAATTCTCTAAAGATATTGTGTATCAAACGATTGAAAGTTGCAATAGCATTCGTAAGTCCGAAAGACATCACTGAAAATTCTTAATGACCATAATGAGTGTTGAAAGCTGTTTTGGAGATATCAACCTCCTAGATTCAAATTTGATGATAGCCAGATCGAAGATTGATCTTTGTGAACATTTTGGCTCCATGTAATCTGTCAAGCATCTCATCAATACGAGAAATTGGATATTTATTCTTGATGGTAACCTGATTTAAGCCCCTATAATCTATGCAAAGTCGAAGAGAGCCATCCCTTTTCTTTTGGAAGAGAACAGGTGCACCCAATGGAGACATACTAGGTCGGATAAACCCTTACTCAATCAACTGCTTGAGCTGCTCCTTGAGCTCTATAGCCTCTGGAAGTGACATCTTGTACGGCGCTCTTGAGACTGGTTCACTACCTGGAATTTTTTTTATTTCATGGTCTACCTCCCTAGGTGGTGGTAGTTCAAAGAGCTCTGCAGGGAAAACATCTGAAAATTCTTCTAGCCACATTGGTTCACGGTTGAAAGAATATTTTTATACTTTGTTTAGTTTGACTACAAAAATTTGTTGACCCTTGCGTAACCCTTTCAAAAGACGATTATCTTTGACCAAGTAAGCTTTTGGCCGTCCATTCTGGCCTTGAATAGTGACTTCTTGACCTTGGTTGTCCACAAAGGTAACACTTCCTTGGGCACAATGGATATTGGCATTATGACTGGCTAACCAATCCATTCCAAGAATTTCGTCATAGATTCCTATGGTGAGGTTTAAAAAGTAGCAGAAGTAGAGTATTCTCCCAACTTGAATTTTATTTTTCCCACAGTGTACTGAGATAACACCTCCTTTCCATTGGCTAATTCAACTCTCATCTTTCTTGCAGGGTGTTGAGTACTACCACAATCAATAAGAAGCTCAAAATTTTCACCTTGGTGATTTGCAGGTGTTTCTCGGGGAGTTCACTATGTGTAAAACTATCATATCACGTGCGTTCAAGACATGTTTGTAAAACCCCTTATCTGTGAATTTTGTTAAGAATATAATGTACCCTTTTCTTTTAAAATCTGTAAGTTTTTTTCAAATTTGAAAAAATAAGCCCCTTTGTATATATATTTGTGTAAGTAAGAACCTTAAATACCCTTCTGTTGAACTCACATGATAGGTTACATTTTTATTAGGTGACCTCCCTAGGAGGTGTTTGAATGAAAACATATTGTTGTCTTGCTCCTGGGTTATCAATTGCAGTATGTAGAGTTGCTCTTTCCTCTTGTTCTTCTCCCAATCTTGGTTCTCCTATGATAGCATTGACTCTAGTAGCCATTCCGGGCCCTCGACCTCGTCCTCCATTTCTTCCTCCACAATTTGTTATTTGACCTCGCCCTCTGGCTCGATTAGGTATATTTGTTGCAGAGACTTACCTAGGACATACATTCCTGAAATGTCCTAGCTCCTTGCATTCATAGCATCTAAGATCTGCATTTTGAGCTCCATTTTCTGAATCTGCAACTATCGGATGAGTTTGGTGAACTGGCCTTTGGTTCCACATCATAGGTCGTCCTCTCCTTGTAGCATTCCTTATATTTCCATTTTGTCCCCTTTGATAGTTTGACATCTCTTTAGCTAAGGGTTTAGCTCTTAAAAGAGAATCTTGTAAATTTATAGGCCTCATGGCTTCTAGACGAGTATTTAAAGGAGCATTTAGTCCTTGGCAAAAATGGGCTACTTGTTGATCTGCGGTCATTGGCGGAGCATAGCGCCTAACAGTTACATTTTGGAGTAGTATTCTTCCACTTTAAGATGAAACTGACATAAGTTGAAGAATTCATTCATTTTAAGGGATTCATGTGCAGGTGAAAGATAACATCCTTTGACAACATACTTAATGTCTTCCCAAGTTTGAGTGTTTTGAGCTACTTGATTATCTTTGCAATGTTGTTTCCACCAAAGTTTGGCATCCCTCGTGAGACAAAACATAGCCAAAATTGCTTGGTTATCAGGAGTAGTACCAGCAACAACAAAATAATCCTCCATCTCTTCGAGCAACACTTCTGCATCCACTCAACTAGAGTTCCTTCCCCCTTGAAAGAGGGAAGTTTAGCTTGCTTGAGAAGTAGCTTTTTCTCTTAAAGAGATGTGTACACCGTACTCTCTGCAATATAGATTAAGTGAATTTTTTTTTGATACGGTAACTTTAATCCACTTTAAGACAATACTTGATCAAACAATAGTATAGGAAAAACTCAATATTGATCCAAGCTTTATTCATATACACATTATTTGATACCAAGGTTGGTAGTCTTTGAGTACAAGGCTTTGAAATATTCCTATGTTTTGAGTTTAGTGATTACAAAAGGATAGGCTAAAGGATTTAAAAAAAAGTTTTCTTTGACCCTCAAAAGCTAGGAGATACACACATGGGTCGAATCCTACCACCATGGATAACTTTGGTAACTTGGTTATAGACCCATTGAGTCTGAGATATCTTTTATCGTCCCAAGGTAATGGTAGCATCCAGATTTTTAGTACCAATGAAAAGATAAACTTTGATGACTTTTCATTTCTCTGTCCATCAAAGTTTCTTGAGGTTGGTAGCCATGCACCATATCTTGTTAGCATCAATGGTATAGATTCCAGATGGACTCCAGTCAATGCCCCATCTTCTATGCACCCATGGCATAGGTGGTGCAAACACCTAATCCAAAATCTTCATCACCAATTTTCAAAACTGATAATTTGGTGATTGGCATGCATTTTCAAACATGATGGTGAACACTTGAATACTTGGTAGGCCGAATGAACATTTTCCTGTATCAAGAAAGTTCAATCCTCGATACCATATATAAACATTAAAAAATATATATTATTTTTCTAGGTTTTTCTATTATTTTCCTAGGTTTTTCTATTATTTCAAACATTCGCATCCTTCAACATCCAAACATCAATCTAAAAATCTCCCCAAGATTTAACCTAGGCTCTGATACCAATGTGAGGTCCCTGCTCCCTTTTGAGAGGATCAGAGTACCTTTGATAGGTCTCCAATCCTGAGAAAGAAAGCCAACAGACATTGTCTTAACTACTACGTAGCCACAGTCATGAACCGTTAGTGAAGGATTGGTCCTATCTTGCTATGGTGGAGCGTGACCACCATAACCCTATCTAAACACTATCTATAATCAATTATACCTAAGAGTATAAATCTTAGAGTGACCAACCTATGCGCTTTTTTTTCCATGTTTCAAAAGAACAGCCGCCAAGGTTTGTCTCTTTTAAGATTTATGACTAAAAAAAGAACTTCTAGCGTTTGAAAGTTACCCGACTCATCACGTCCACCTGTCCGTAGAAAGATACCATGAAGGAATCATTCTCCCACTTTCCACACTGCACTCACCCTTTAATTACTGCCATGCTGTTTAAACATACATGTTCCTTTACCCTATTTATGATACTCATTCGTTAAAACAGCCCTTCAAACAATATTACAAATAGTAATCAGACAAGAAGTAGTCCATTTTTAAACCAATGACTTTTGGATTAGGTTCACTTAAGACTCTCTACTTGCACCATTAGGTCCGATCGGTATATACGTTATTCATAAAAACTCTTGTCATCTTGAGCATCCCATACCGCTCGACAAGTACTCGTTGTGCTAACTTGGGCATACTCCCGCCACAGCAACAACAGTTCCAAATCGGGCGTCATCCTCATGCCATGGAAAAACACAACTGCAGTATCCAGCTAGACCATCCTGGGTGTACTCCCACTACAGCATCAGATGTGCCATCTTGGACGTCATCTCACGCCTCGAAAACTGTCACCTAACGCCAGCACTAATAAGTAGAGAGTCTTGAGGAAAATCATACCAAAAGTATTGGACATACATTCTTTCCTATGGAAAACAACTTAACCAAACATTCTTTCCTACTTGTCATACATATGCCGAGTTTCTTGGGGTTAAGCCCCTTGGTTTTGGTTCGTGTTTTCCTTTCCTAAGGTGATTAATATATGTCTATGGTCTCACATATGCAATGATGCATAACTTGAAACTGCAATACTAACCTGTACCATAGCTCCGATTGATCCGATTGGCGGAGACATAGCATGTTTTGCAAGAGTTTTCCCGTTACTTGTACCGGCTTCATGATCATTAGCACCTTGGGTTCAAGCACGCTCTGGAGCAATTTTTTTGTACTACATTTAGGTTATACACTTAGAACTTTGAATTGATCAATTTCCCTAGTAGTTCCCTTGAAATCTAAGGTCATTTTTACATATAAGTAACCTTGTTATTTTTCTTGAATAGTACTTTACTAAAATTTTCCAAAGAGATTGTGTAATTTGAGCCCTCGCCAATTCGGATTCGCACTTAGTGTTATTGCACTACACCTAATTTCTATAGATGAAAATTATTCCTAATCTTAATTAATTAAAAAATAAGTGTGTAAACTACGAGATTGAAAGTTTAAAAATGAATTACTTTTATGCATGACATTTCTAATCCAATTCTAACTATATTTCAACTAAATCAATCTCTTCGATTCGGGAAGAAGAAGAGGATCCATATGAAGGGCTCAAAAATTTGCTTCTTGATGATGCATCTCTTGAGCCCCCACCGAAGGAATGAGAAAGAAGTGAGTCTCCTGCCACCTTAGCAAAGATGGCTCCATGAAGATGGCGTGCAAAACTCTCTCCATCACCTCCTAAACGGAGAAGACCATCGCACACTTCTTCACACCATAATACAAAGAGGGATGACAAAAACAAAGAGAAGAAAAAGGAGAGAAAGAAGTCACCCTCTTCTCCATCTTCTTCATCCTCTTCCTCTTATGAAGAAAATGATGGTGCAGAGAAAGAGGATCAAGGCAAGAAAAAGGTGAGAAAAAGGTCACCCTCTTCTCCATCTCCCTCAAATTCTTCATCTTCTGAAGAAAATGATGTTGCAACTTTTGAACCATAAAAAAAAAAGAGGCCATAGGAAATCCTATGTCGCGTGGAAAAGATCGTCCAAGTTCAAGTTGTTCAAAGAGGGAGGAAAGAGCATCTCTTTCCTTACCTACGATGGCACCTTTGGTGCTACAGACAAAGTCTTAGCCTTTATCCAACAATTCGATGCGGCGTTTGGAGATGAGGACTTCATGGAGTCCTCTAAGCTATGCCATGTACCTGCACTTTCAAAAGTCCGCCAGGCAATGGTGGTCTAGCTTACAGGAAAACAGTGAAGCTCCACGAACATGGAAAGCTTTAAGAGCTTCCATTATGAAGCAGTTTTTGGCCACCGATGCCAAAGACAAAGTACTCACCAAATGGTGAATCTTGAAGCTCTCTCCCTGCGAATTCATTCAAAAATATGTAGACAAGTTTTGGGACTTACATCTCAAAGCCACTGTCTTCAAAAAGATGGATTTGAAGAGCAAAAGCAACAATTTTGTGCGGGCTTAACTGAAGAAATGGTGGAGTATGTCAACTCCCAAAGGCCACGCACCATGTCCGCGGTTGTACACCATACTATGGTGGCTTCTTGAATCAATTTCCAAAAAGGGGCTAAGAGAAATTCTAAGCTAACGGAAAACAAGGGTTCCAATGAGCCTAAGGGGAAGGACAATGTCCAAAAGTCTCCTAAGGGAATTCCAATAACAACAAAGCTAAGGAGAAGGGAGTTTATAAAGGCAAAAATAAACTCTCTCCTGAAGAGCTTGAGCATTATCGCAAGGATAACCGTTGTTTCAAGTGGGGCGAGCAAGAGCATGCGTACCGCACTTGTCCCCAAAGAATACCTGCCATGAGCCTCCTAGAGCTACCTTGGTCAAAATCCAAGAAGAGGAAGCTCACCACAAAGGATCTCCTCTATGTCATGCTTGGGGAAAGGTAAGAGAACATGAAGCTTTTATTCTCTTTGACCCCGGTTCTACTCACAATTTCATATCCATAGAGTTGGCCACTAAGCTAGGCATCCAAGCCTATGAGATGGGAGATGTCCTACCCGCAGATGGTGCTTTCAAGGGGAAAGAAGCTTCAGTCACTCCCTTAATCGGGAAATTGAGGCTCCATGTCCAAAGCTATGTGGACAAAGAGGACTTCTTTATCTCTCCTCTCAAGCATGAGGATGTAATCCTAGGGGCACCATGGTTTGATTGCATGGCTGCTAATGTTAAATTCCCTGAAAGGAGAATCTACTTTAGGTTCAGGGAAAAAGATATGTACATAGACGTTAAGGAGATGGGTAACACCATGCCCATTGTACATATGTAAGTTTTCAATAAGTCAATGAAGAGCTCTATTTCTGTGTACATGTTTTTTGTTAAAGATTGTAATGCTTTAACAAAATAAAATATAAATAACCACAAGGAATTAAAGTTATCCAATTTTCTCAAGGGGTTTCAAGATGTCTTTATTGACAACATCCCTTGTGAACTACCTCCTAAATGAGGCAATGATGACCATGCAATTGAACGTCTTCCGGGAAGTTCACCGCCTAATAAACCTCCTTATAGTGTTTCTCAAGCTCAACAAGAGGATATTATGCGACAAGTGCATGAGTTATTTGAGAAGAGCATGGTTAGGCCTAGCTCATCTCCATTTTGCTCACATGTGTTATTAGTGCAAAAGAAAGAGGGCACATATCATATGCGTGTCGACTATAGAGCACTAAATAGGATCACTATCAAAAATAGGTTTCCGGTTCCACGGGTAGAAGACCTATTTGATAAGCTACAAGGGTCGACCTACTTCAGTAGAATTGACCTAAAAAGTGGTTACCATCAAATAAGAATAGTTGATCAAGACATTGTAAAGACCGCATTTGCGGCACTACATTTGGTCTTTACGAATACATTGTCATGCCTTTTGACTTGACCAATGCACCAACCACATTCAATCGCTTGATGGAGAAGCTATTTAGGCCACATGGAACCTTTACTGGAGTGTTCTTTGATGATATCATCATCTATTCTAATTCATTAGACGAACACAAGCAACACCTCCAGGTAATATTTCAAGTCTTAAGAGCGAATAAACTTTATATTAATTGAAAGAAAAGTGAGTTTTTCTTACAAAAGATTCAGTATTTAGGTCACATTATCTCTCAAGATGGCATCCAAATGGATCCATCAAAGCTAGAGGTAATAAAAGGATGGCCTAAACCAAGGAATCTTCATGAACTAAGAAGCTTTACAGGTATGTGTGCATACTATAGACGCTTCATAGAAAAGTTCTCACAAATCGTGGGACCATTACATGAACTAACAAAGAAAAATGTTAGGTATATATGGTCTGCCAAGGAGAACAATGCTTTTCAAAAGCTTAAAGAGAAGCTTATCTCTCAACCTGTGCTTACACTGTCGGATCTCTCAAAGCCATTTGAGGTCCAATGTGAAACTTGTGGTGATTGCCTTGGAGCTGTTTTGCTCCAAGAAGGGCGTGCCATAGCCTATGAAAGTCGAAGGCTCGACCCTGTTGAGCAAGCTCTAGGCATATATGAAAAGGAACTCCTCGCAGTTCTACATGCCTTAGACTCATGGAAGCACTATTTATTGGGAACTCCTTTCATTCTACAGAAGGATCACAAAAGTCTTAAGTACGTCATGATGTAGACCAAGCTCTCCGACAAACAAATGAGGTGGGAAATTTTTCTTTCAAAATTTCATTTTCATATTGCTCACATTGCTGGCAAGCATAATCAAGTAGCCGATGCACTCTCAAGACGGACGAGAGTGAATGCGGTTTCCATAGCAACTCACAATGATCTATCTTCTATGATAGATGAGTATGCTATTGATCCCAATTTTAGAGATGTCATTTCAGCCCTTACATTAGGGAAGAAAGAGGAACCATTTACCTTACAAGATGGTTATCTTCTCTATGGCAATAGACTATGCGTTACTAACTCACTACGTGAGAAAGTAATGTATGAATCTCATGCCTCCTTATGCGGGGCATTGAGGGATTCAATCTACCCTAAAAGGGATTGAAACATATTTTTATTGGCCTACCATGAAAGAAAATATACAAGAGTATGTTTCTAAAGGTGTGGTATGCCAAAAGATGAAGTTTGATAGGTTGCTTCAACCATTGCCAATCCCTAATTCACCATGGGAGAGCATATCCATGGATTTTATCTTTGGATTGCCTAAGTCTATCAACGGGAATACGGGAATATGGATGATAGTAGACAAGTTCAGCAAACAAGCTCATTTTATACCTGTCAAAAAGACTATCAAAGCCCCATCAAATGGCAACCCTCTTCATTTCACAAATCTTCAAGTACCATGGCTTGCCAATGTCCATAGTGTCGGATAGAGATCCTAGAATGACTAGTAATTTTTGGAAGGGTCTCTTTGATAATTTAGGGACAAGGCTAAACTTCTCTTTGACCTATCACCCCCAAATGGATGGCCAAAGTGAAATAGCTAACCTAACAATTCTTGATCTACTAAAAGCCTATGTAGCAGAAGTAGATCAAAGATCCCAAGGAGAGAAGTACTTACCCTTAGTGGAGTATGCCTACAATAGCACTATACATACTTCCACGGGAAAAGCACCTTTTGAGGTAATTGGGGAAGATCAAAAAGTCCCTTGCTATTTAAGGTACACGGGAAGATCTTCGATGCTGCAGATGAGTATAGCCGAGACCTACAAAAATCTTTCCAAAAGATTAATGATGCTATCTCTATCTCATAGCAAAGGCAAAAGGCTATTGCCAATAAGCACAGAACAGCCCAAGCCTTCAAAGACAATGGTTGGGTCTTACTTAAATTTCCCAAAGCTCGATTAAGGCACACGACGGGCAAGAATCCTATGGAACACCAAAAGTACTTTGCTAAGTTAGCAAAAAGGTGCTATAGTCCCTTCCATATTCTTAGACCAATCAATGAGATGGCCTATCAACTCAAGTTGCCCAACCATTGGCTCATACACAATGCTTTTCATGTGAGCCTACTAAAGCCTTACAAAGGAGAGCCACCTCAAGAACCAATTATTGAAGACCCACCGGAGATCGAGAACCAGGTCGAGGTGCTTCAATCCGAGTCCATTCTCTCTGACATGAAGACAAGGTATTAAGAGGCGGTAAGACTATCCAACGATATCTTATTAAGTTTAAGAATTATCCTTTTGAAGATGCTAGATGGATGCAAGGCATACAATTAAAAGATAACCTAAACCTTGTCAATGCTTACAATGAGTAAGAAAATGTACAAATGTTTAAAATGAACAAAGTTTTTGTCTTATAAGACTCTGTTTTTCTTTATTGTGCACAAATGTGAAGTAGTATGTATGCTTAGAATCAAGTTTGCGGAGACAACGTCTCCCAAACACCAAGTAGAACTTGTCACTCTACTATGGAAGATTGATAGGACTAATGTGCAAACATGCTTGCGGCAGCTTATGCTCTCAAGCCCCAAATGGATTAGTCATCTATTATGGAACGATATCGTAGGGTAAGATAGGGATCCTCTACCCGCTAGAAAAAGGACTAATGAATGGGCTTTATCTTCTCTACCCCATAGTCGAGAACGACTATGATTTCAAGAGAGAGGTAATGTCATAATAGCTAATATCTAATTCTACTAAATGATTTTCTCATTAAAAATGATCATTTTAATATGGGAAAATGCCACGGGAGAAAAAGATAGAATATTGGTTAAGCTGGCAGACCGGCCACAGTAGGGATCCAAAGGAGGGAAAATAGGGATCCAAAGGGGGGGACCATCTGCAAAAGAGCAATGTGCAACAAAGGGCTCCAAAGACCTTAGGGTTCAACCCATTAAGACTTCCAAAATGCTAAGGTTCCAAAATTCAAAGGTAAGTCCAAATGGTCAAGCTTAGTGGAATTGGATGCTTTGTGAGTGTACAAAAAGTCTTCAAGTGGCCCTAGATTGATGGGGGTGAGCCCTTTTAGTAGGGGATGAGAGAGAAACACACACACACACACACACACACACTCATGCAAGCCCCTTCACACAAAGGGATAAGGGACACATGTCAGCTCCCTAGCCCAGTTTCCCCCAAGGTGCACTCAAATCCTATTGGATGGCCATAGAGGTGGACCAATGAGAATTAGGCTAGAGTAATTTTAGGTTAATTCATTTAAAAACACTTGATAAAAGAACCAATAAGAATTAAGATCTCTAGAATACTATTGGACAGTATCCCAAGGGATCCAATGAGCATTCAGCAGCCCAAGGGCTTTCCTGATTCCTTTTGGCCAAAAGACAAAGGAATCCAATGAGAGTTTAGCTGGTTATTTAATTACCTAAAGCTCTCACAAAAGGGAAAAGGGGACACATGTCACAAGGCTATCACTTATGCCTCTTAATTAATTCCTGTTGGCTAAAAGCTTGGAAAGGTCCAATGGGAAGCCAACAGGAGGAATTAGCAGGAGGGGTCGACCAAGATGAGAGAGGGGGCTGATTTGTGAGGGAATTATCACTTACACACTCACACAAGCTCATGTGGGAAGCAATAATACTCTCTCTCTCTCTCTCCTTCTCAAGCTTTAACGGAAAGCTCATCATCTACTCCAAGCTTGTGAGAAGGGAGGCCTACACCACTTCTTGGCTTTGTGATGCAAATCCAACCAAGAGCCAAGCTTCAATGCATGCTCATCTCCTCTACCATGGTAATTAGTAAGCTATGATGTGCTAATATGAGTGATTATGTGAGGAGATGTACATCTTTCTCGTAAGACTACTCCTTCTTCCTCTCAATCTACTCTCATACCCCGCTAGCTCTCACCATCTTCGAAGGTGTGTGAGGTCTTGGGTCTGAGACTGTGAGGGAATTGATGTTGTGTTTTATAAGTGTTTTTCTAGTGCTAGAAGCTTCCATCTTCATTGCAGTAGCTAGTTATTGAAGGAACACAAAGAATTGTATTGTAAAATGTCAGCTCCATGTAAATCAGATCCTCAATTGTTGTCTATAGATTAATTTCTCTCTCTTTTGAAGTATTGTTCATGCCTATCTAACTAGGTGTTATGCTTTTTGTTGCTCTCTCCACCCAAGCACTCTTGTTATGCTCACTAGGAATCTATTCTAATGAAATGCTCACTATGTTCATGTTATTTTCCGCTACACACAAGTTACTAGACCATTAAATGTTACATGACAGCACTTCATGAGCGTTATAGAGGCAATCTCTATCTCTAAAGTGTGAGTATGGATGCTCTATTTATAGCCGAAAAGAAAACGTCCAACTTTTTTTCCAAAAAAAATATTTTTCGAATTTTTTTTCTAAAATTCATATCCACATTTTTGGTCCCCTTGTGGTATCCATCAGCTTGACCAATTTGTCCTCATCATCAAGAGATAAGGCCACACAACCCCGCCTCATTAAGATTAGTCAAGACTAACCTCTCCTTTCCATGTGACTCCGTGTGCCACTTTGTCCCCTTCTATGTGAGTCGAGGTGAGTCCATGTGCCTTCATTGTCATCTATGTGTGTCTTTTGACTTTATAATCATTTTATTTATTTCCTTAATGATAAATTACTTTACATTTTCAAGTTAAACTTTACAGTCTTAGACTAAATTTACAGTAGTAAGAGAAAATTCTACAATCGGTAAATAAGTATTGCAATAAGTTAGTCATTATTTTGTATAGCTAAACATGTCAAAATTTTGTAGCGTAAATTTTAAATTCTAGGTTTTCTCAGCCTACTGTTCATAATTTGAACTCGAATATCTTAAATAATGAGTGATGGTTGAAAAATTCAAATACATAATAGAACTTGTGTGAAATTCCGAAGTAGAGACCTTACATAGGGCCATTGCTTCTAGGCGTGGAACTCCGCCGTGCCATCTCTCTCTCTCTCTCTCTCTCTCTCTCTCTCTCTCTCTCTCTCTCTCTCTCTCTCTCTCTCTTAAAGTTCAATGGTTTTGAACTTTCTGTTGGTGTGTTGCTATTGATTTCTCGCGTGAAGTGTCCAAGCCTATTACAATGGTATAAGAGCTCAGAAAGATTCGTCTTTTTTGGAGGATCTGATCCCTTCAGCAACACACATTGATTCTCAAGGATAATCCAATAGAGAAGATGAGATTTTGTTTGATAAAGAATCTTTGTGTTGTGACCCCGGACTTATTAGCCACTCCCTCCCTTCATCCATCACGCATGGGGTATGCTCCCATCTTCATCGCTCTATCGTAAAGGGCATAAGTCACAAAGAGCCCAAGAGTACACATGGGTTTTAGTGGAGAATCTGATAGAGATAACACCTCTCAATGAGAAAGCAAAGAAAAGTTGAAATTTGACACGGGAATTGAAGAAAATAATGAAGAAGTGGGCAAATTTTTGGTGCCAGAGTAGAGTGCAAACGTCAACTACAGGTTGACACGTGTGTGAAATGATCAATGAAGTACTCTAGAGACTAAAGTACTCTAGAGACCTGAGATTTTTAAAACACTGAAGAATTATCCCGTTAATGAGATTTACTCGAAATGGCATGATGCCAATGATTGTTCTCTTGGGTTCGAAGAAAACTGAAAGGACAGAGGGTTGCAAAAAAGACAAAATTGTGCTCGCAAAAAGAGCTAGACAGAGCTCTTGACAAGAAGATGACCCTCATAATAAAAGTCTTGAAGCACTCATGGAAGAAAGGGAAATCCGCGGATATCTACAATCATTTGGCCGACTGTCAAGTTTTGAGGTGGCAAGTAGATCCAAGATGCACGCTCATTTTGAGGATGACTCAGATTCTTCTTCATCTTCAAAGAGTTTCAACAGTTTGTTGTCCTCTAATTCCAGAGCGATGAGAAAAGGCAAAATAAGTGGAGAAAAAGCAAGAAAAGTAGATTTTTGAAAAAGTCTAGAAGGCATGGAAGGCCATATAGCAGTGTGGAGGAGGAGAGCTTGTCCTCTTTTGACAGTAAATAGATGATCAAGAAGATCAAGGAGTTCAAGGAAGGGGGGTAAGGTTATGAGGTTTGAGACGTTGATGGAGCAAAAGACGCCATGCACACACTCACACACCTAGGCAACGAAACACCACACAAGGAATTTACTTTAATTCCAACCCACACACACCACCACTCAAGAGCTCAGTAAAAATACTACCCACAAGCTCAATTCAAACTCCAAACACCTCGACCTACAACCCCTTGCTTGCCCGCAGATACTACAAGGTGAGTCGAGTTGATCAACACTTGAAATCACATATGATGGTGACCAAAATATACAAGAAAAACTCAAAAAATCCAGCCACAAAAGGCCTCTCTCAAACCATTACAGAGCCTTCACCTAACTCCACTTTGTTGGACTCTTTGGAGTAGCGCCAACCCTAATGGCACCGATACAGGGTCACATAGTCTTGCAGAAAGCCGCACCTTCTTCCCTCAATTCCTCGCGCACACACATACATGGAAACCTCAGAACTTCCATAGACTCTCCTAAGTGCAAAATTGAAGAGAGAAAGCTCTCATTCACTCCTCCACACACTCAAAAACAGGACGCGAACGCGACAGGACTGCACTAGACCACTTGTAAGAACCCTGCTTCCTCGTACACACAGAGAGGTCAAAGTGCTGAGTATTGGCTTCAAAAGTTTTCCTTCATCTTAAAAACTCACACCACCGTGACTTATGTGGAAATTTGAAGCATTTTCACACCTTTTTTGACCTTTTTTGGCTCAGTTTTGGCCAATTTTGAGCCTTGGCGGGCATTTTTCATGGGAAAAAATATAAACGGACTCCAGAATTCACCAAATTTTGTACCCTTGATCCTTGATACCCAATTGCCACATCCCTAGATTCCATTTTTGACCACTTCTAGGGCGGTGCACGCATCATCGCAGATCAGGCAGCGTAAATAGATAGTTATCGCATATGCCAAACTTCTCGTGTGGGATGAGAGTGTCCACACTTCCCACTTGTATTATTCACATTCTAGAAAGCTCAAAAAAAATTCCTAGAGCCAAACAAAGCCACCAAGAACCATATCCAAGGCCTTGATACCCTATCCAGGCATGTACATGTGCCCGACTGCTGGCATGCAAACCTGACTATTCACAATGTGTACACGTGGCATCTTTTTAAAAACTTGAAACCACTTTGAAAATCTCCCAAATGCACGTATTTACATATTTTTGTACATATGACCATGCATATACACACTTCTTTGTATACGCCAAAGCGGTCTATCATCATTGCCCACCCTCTAGGTAGAGCATTTATGCTCAACCAAGAGACTATTTGCATCTGGAACGACATCCCTCGCAAAATAATTCTTCAATCTACAACCATTTATTCTATAGCACAAACGTTCCCCTGACAATTTTTTCAACTCATATGTGTCATTAGGAAATACATGCTTCACTCTGTATGGACCCAACCATTTGTCCCTCAACTTCTTTTGAAAAGTAAAATCCAAGCGAGAGTCATACTTCATCACCAGATCTCCCTCTTTAATCTCTTTCTTTGGTAGCCTCTTATTCATTTTTTCCATCCTTGTCTCTGCTTGTTGAAGATAATAATCATTGGATTTCTCTATTCATTCGCAACAACTCTAGAGAAAGAATTCCTTCATACAGCTTGTCATTATGCGAACATTGCATTCTGCACAATAAATTCAAGGCATCCAACTGCACCTATATGGGCATAAGAGCTTCCTTTCCATAAACAAGCTCATATGGTGTAAACTGTGTTGACACTCTATACACAGTTCTATAAGCCCACAAACACGTTTCCAAGTCTGAGTCCCACTCTTTAGGATGGTCTCTAGCATACTTTGATAGCATCTTCACAATTTGACCATTGCAGTTTTCAACCAGCCCATTGCATTGTGGGTAGTAAGGAGAAGAATGCCAATGCTGAATTTTCAATTTCTTCATGAGAGCAGCAACAAGTTTTTCCCTAAACCCTGGTCCACAATCAAAAATGATAACCATACGAGCTCCAAACCTGCAACACACCTGTTCATACAAAAAAGAGGCCACTCTTCCTGCTGTTACATCTTTTACCGCTCTTGCCTCCACCCATTTTGTCAAATAGTCCACAGCCACAAGGATATACCTTTTGCCATTGTTGGTCCTTGGAATTGGACCTACAGCATCCACCCCCCCATTTTAAAAATGCATCAAAAGACATTATAGCTTTTTGAGGCTCAGCCAAAAGCTTTTGATTTGCAAACACTTCGCATTCATGGCATGACTTGCACCAAAAATAAGCATCTCTCATCATAGAGGGCCAACAATAACCTGCTCTCAGAATACAAAAGACAACCTGATCCTTGCCTTGATGGGAGTACGTCAATCATGCGAGCATAATTTCATGAGCAACACGAGCAAGAGAATTATAAGCAACATATAAAACTGAACAATTTATGTATGTTTCTATGTGAAAATATATATCTATGTGTGAGTGTAAGTGTGTTTGTGTGTGTGTGCACGCCTATATGTTCATGTGTGCGTGCGTATTTCTTAACTTGTAGTGAGCTTAAACAATGTTTTTTTTTTAAGTTCTACATAATTTAGAGTTCTATATCTTGCAAGGATCACTAGCATCAAATGTTGAAATGATCAAATCATCAAGGGATCACCGCTCCACCTTGATGTGGATAATTATTTAGATACGCATAATTAAACATCTTCAGAAGTGGACTGACTAACTCATGGAGGGAATTGTAGAATGAAATGATGAGACAAATCAACAATTTTTAGCAAACCTCATAGACATCACATGTACAACTAATCCAATATATATGTATGTGTATATGTCAGAACAAACTTTCATGCGTTCATATACTTACTAATCACTAGGATCAAGGAGTCACCACTCCACCTTGCATATGTGTGTGTAACCCTATCTAAGCACTATTTCAAGTTCATGTATTTTCTTTTTAAAAATCGGCCAGATTCTTGTTTGTATAACGGTAGCTAGATTCTTGTTTGTATACGGACTACTTTACAAAAAACATTCTCTCCTTATGAGAGACTTCACATGAGGATTTTGAAGCAATTATACAATTATACTAGATATGCCTTTTCAATTTGACATCTAATGTTACAAGGCCATGAGTTCACAAAGCCCATGCCATAATAAATAGCTCCAAAACTTGTGATACCCACACATTACAAACGAACTTTACACGACTATCAAGCGTGATATTATAAAAAGAGGCTGAGAATGGAAGGAGGCATTTTTGAGGGAAAGTATGCACCCGTGCACACATAGACAATACTTCTAATTTATTTTAAGTAGACCCTAATGTCATCCCAATTTTGAGCACTCAATAATGGTGACAAGAAAAAAGTACATTTTGCAATAAACAATTAGCTAGTGTCATCTTACTATTGAGCAATCATCAATGAATGACAAGAATAATGACAATAACGATATTGTCCACTAGTCTCGGCATTGTTATGCCCATATATCTAACATCTTTATGAGGCTTCAAATAACATAGCTCTACACCAAATGACAATAGAATATTGCAAGCCCATAATCAAGTGTTTGCATAAACAAAACAAGCTTAATGTAGTCCAAAGGTCTAGGCAATGTTTTGCCCAAATACATATTTCTCAAAATTTAAAAGTCGATAAAACTAAAAGACAATAGTTGTTGCATGGCTAGAATCAAGTTTTTGCACACCCAAAAAGAAGCTAACTGATCATGCAAAATAAGATTCACTCTAAAGAAGACTACTCCAAATCTGTGTGGTTATCAATGAAGATACAGCTTCGCCTTCGCCTCTTGCACACGAGTGATTGATCATATGAATAGGTGGTCGCCATGTGCCTTGCCATTGCCTCTACATAGCAAGGTAGCTCACTATCAATGACAATGAGATAATAATGTCATAAAAATTAAAAATTAGGTGCTATAAAATAATGAATAAAACAAACTCACTAGTCTGAAGGCACATCATTAACAACCAAATCATTCCCCACATCATCAATGCTATCATCATTATCTCCAAGCTCGGCAACCTGCAAAGCACCATAGTACTCCTGTACAAAAGGAGACAAGTATCCCTCACATATCTCTAGATCACTCTCCATGACCAAGCAACCATGAAAAGTGTGCATAGCCGCCTTTACTAAAGACCATGTACCACCACCAAACTCCAAACATGTACCTATTTTAGAGCACAAGGCCTCTACATACAATAGCATATGGGCAACACTCCTCTCTAACATGCCTCTCCACCCACCACTCTTGCCATTACGTGTTGTGCGAGCAGACGATGGCAAGTAGTGAATCATAATCTCCATTGAGAGATCTTGTTGCAAGACTCTCCCCACCTACCATACAAGAAAATGAGGCAACTATGCATGAACATTTAAGAATTTTAGTGCAAAACAATCACATTGAATAATAAACAATGACACACAAACCTTTTGAGCACTCTCATGATCAAATGAAGGATTAATTCCAACCTTGTGAAATGCCAAAGCATAGAATACATTCATCTATCATAATCATGGAAACAACACATAAAAAAGTCAATTTTGCATGTATCAAATTTCTTTTAAAGAATTTTTCTTGTTTTTTGAAGGATGCTTTATTACCTTTTGTGTATGCCCATTCTTTGTTCATGATGAAAATGGCTCAGAGCTCTCCATGATCCACCTAAAACTCAGCTCTAGGCCTGTGCATGTGGCCAAGCACTCCACAAGACTAAGAGCGGTGCTAGGACAAATAACAAGCGCCCAACCCATGTCATCCATCACTGTAGATGCAACCACCAATGAAAACTTGACATGGTCATGTGTTAGCTCATTCCATGTAGGAATGCCATGAAAACCTTGAACAAGCCCACCTACAAGCAAAATCAATGTATTTGAGTGTTAAGAATTTGAGGTAAGTATATGCAAGTTGTATACAAGATAGCATTGAAAATTCTCTTACCAGTAGGAAGATCAACACTCCATGCACTAGGTTTTCCATTTCTTATCTTCTCACGTTCACCCAAGCCAACAACTCTTGCATCACCACAAAACCATCCTTGAAGTTTCTTGCAGTGAACTCCTTGCCAAGCTCAATGTAATCATAAATTCAAACCTTTGATTGTTTTATGTCTCCTTTCTTTGAATGGAATGGAAACTAGCCAAAGGTCCATGAATCAAAGCTCCCTTTCCAACATTCTTTTGGGTATGAGAACTTCCTAATTTTCTTGTATCTAACAATAGCCAAAAAAATTACACATTTTTCTTCAAATCAATCCATGCCATAATGATTAGCATAAGACATAACAAAAGAGAGAATAGCAAGAACATATTGTTCCCACCAACAATTTAACTTACTTACCGTTGATTGAAATTCCACCCTTGCTTGATGGTGGACGGCCTCCACGATTCTTGCCTTGCTCTTGTCTTTCTTGATCTTCTTTAATTCTTTGAGAGCTTTGAACTCTTCCTCCATCTTCTTCCTTTGCTCAACAGTCATCTCTCCTGAGGACCCTGAGTCGGACTTACATTCACTCTTCAAATGATGAAGATAATTCTCCTTCTCCTCTTCTAGACACTCACCTTTCTTCATATCAATTCAGCAAGGGTAGTGCTTACGCTCCCAATCCGTGAGAAGAAAGACTCCACCAGAATCATTGTTCTCTTTGAAGATAGTGGAGGTGTACATACTATATGTAGGAGGACACATAATTGTCCATGCATTACATATGTCAGGCATGCAAGTGATCTTCTTACTCTTATGAGATACATCAAGAACCTACCACAATATTATTACATAAACCTTAAATAAAATAAACTTATATAACATTAGGTGAAATTTGGACTCACAAAGGGGCCCTTTAAGGAGTTTGACTTTACCTCTCTCTACCAAAACGAGCGCATGGATAATTTTTTGCGAACAAACTCCAAATTTGACGAAGGTTTGACAGTTAGAATGTCCTCTTCAAGCGCTGTCTACTTATATATAGGAGGCCATGAGATTCCTCATATTTTAGAAGATTCTTTTTTTTTATTCACCTATGATGTGACAACTCTGTTGGAATCTAAGTGAATCAAAAAAAGAATCTTCTAAAATATGAGGAATCTCATGGCATGCTATATATCAGTAGATAGAGCTTGAAGAGGACATTCTAACTGTCAAACCTTCGCCAACTTTGGAGTTTGTTTGCAAAAAATTATCCATGTACTCATTTTGGTAGAGAGAGGTAAAGTTAAACTGCTTAAAGGGAACCTTTGTGAGTCCAAATTTCACCTAATGTACAACAATAGTCACTTAGCGAAATGCATAACATAGGAATTACCTATAGACCAATCGACGGAAAGAATTTTTCAAGTCCACATGCTTTGATGGTGGAGTAGCCACATTCATCTCATTCTGAAATTCATAAAGAAGTACTCCTCTATATCTACTAGCAATGTCTTCAAAATATGACTCCAAGTGAACATCTAAAGGCAAAATCACCTTGTGAACTCCATGTGTGGAATCTACAACCTGTTGTAAAAGCCTTCTTGCATCCTCCAAGACTTGATCCATCCATACTTCCTTGGCCAACCAAGGGATATAGAAATGATCTCCCAAAGGCATTCCAAAACTTTGGCGAAAGTTCTCATCTGCTCCCAAAAGCTTTAGCATTTTTATCTTTAGCTCTTGAGAACATGTAGCACAAAATATAGAGTAGAGTTTCTCTATTGTAATCATCCTCAAAAGGAAGACTCCATAAAATTAGAAACCATTCTTCTCCATTAGCAGGATTCACCACGGATAGATTCTACAATAACCAAACAAAATAAACAAAAAAATCTTTTTATTATACTTTTAATAGAGTGTCGTACTCACCTGAGTCATGCGTCTATTGTAAGCTTTAACAACATTCCTCTTTGCTTGAATCTAAGCCCTCACACGCTCATCTTGTGACAAAGTAAGAGGTACCTTATTTAATGCTACCTGTAAATCAAACTTCCATTTATTCTGCATACACCATTTCAAAAAAATGTATCAAGAACCAAAAAGATTATTAGAATCTTACCAAATCTTAACAATTTAAGTATATACCCCATAAACCATGGGACCAAGGATAGACTAAGTAAGAGGATACCAAACCCTCTTTCATGATTGTGCTTCTTGAGCCCTTGCTTTCTCCATTGACACTCGTTCAGCCTCAGTAAAATTTTCAGTGATTTGAGACCCATCTAAAGAACAAATGGTACTTGTATGATACAAGTAGTCTTTGAAGTTGGTCTTAATGATTGCTTCTTCATTCATTCTACATAAACAATAAACCATAAAAAATTTACCTCAAGACGTATCATTAAAAAAAAGACAAAGAAAAATTTAATGTACAAATGAAAATAAGACTTACATGTTCAATCTTTGAAGAGCAGCAATTAATCTTAACTCCACTTGCTGGGTAGGGACAATAAATTGTGCCAAAATCCTCACATGTTTCTTCTTGTCATTACGTGAGACCTCGCTCATGCTCTCCATCCAAGAGGCCGCTCGATGATTCCCTTCCCAAACAAAGAACATCTTTCCCTTCAACATGGACCATTGATCGTTGTTTTCAAGCTCATCCTCAAACTCATTGTTAACCATATGCCAATACTTGTCCCAAGTTTTTGTAACGTCCTCATTAACATCTCTAGTATGGATAAGATGAACATACCTTTCATCTTAAGGTATCTTCTTCTTCAAAAACCTTCTTAAGTAGAGAAAGGTTCCTTCTAAGCTCTCGTACTCTCTCATTTATCAAACACCTACAAAGAGGAATCATAGGGGGTATGCATCCTTTATTCAGGGTTAAACTGTCTATAAACTCGGAGCCTTGCGGCCTGATAATAGCTTGTGGGATGACCTCCTCAACCTCTTTGTCATATGTCACCTTCTCATTGTCCTTGATACTCACATCTACATCCTTATCATTGGTGGCCTCTTTATCTCCATGATCATCTTGAATGTCTTCTACTTCTACTTGTTGATTAGCCTGAGCATTTTCAGCTTTATCAATTGATTTCTCGCTACCCTCGCTGCTAGCAACAGATTTCCTCTTCTTGTATATGACTTTGGGTGAACCTTTGGTTCTCTTTCCAAAGCTAGAAGCCTTCCGTAAAGAACAAATAGACGAATATCAACAAAAATATCACAAATATTCAACGAGTATCAACAAATGTCGGCTCAATTTGATGAGGCTAGAGCCAAGGGTCTCTTATTGAACAGTTTGAGTGTCTACAAACTAGTGTTTGATTGAAGCGATGTTCCAATGAGATATGTCAAAGCTAACACCGGCTTAAATGGATCAGTCATGATTGATTTAACATCAATGAAAGATGAAGGGAATTGTATACATAATGATAACCTCTGATGGCATGTGTTATTTGAGCTTTTATTGTCTCTAACTTTTCTGTGCATATTTCTTAAGCAGACTGCATATGATAGCTCAAACTGGAAATGAAAAGAGAGACAGAGATGCTGGATGATCCATATTGAAAAGCAGCTAGATGGATGGAGCAAAACAGCAGGTAGAGATTGCCGAAGATTCTGTTGATGAAGAGAGTAATATTTATGTCGGGGAAGTTTTTGATAACGATGGTGATGACAATCCATTCGAACAGTTTGATGAGACTAGAAGGGAATCATCGAGATTCGAAAGCATTTAGTCGGGGAAATGCAGCGTGGGATTTTGATTTTGAGAGGCAGGGTGGTGGAGAGGTTTATGATCAGGTTTGACGATATCTTCAGTGCTTCCAAATATCTAGGGAATTGATTTGAACAGAGAGAACTTGTTTTTCGCATGTCACCCACCCTCACACAAGCATCATCAACAGCACACAAGTAGTCCAAAGTTGTCTGTTCTACTTGGCATGCATCAGCAGCCCATGGTTCTTTGAGAGAGAAAGAGAGCGACACAAAAAGAGAGAGAGAGTAGCCTACGACATCTGATCTCTGTTGAAAAGCACTCGGCATGCTGGTGAGGTTCTTAAGCATCCTCAACTAAGTTCCAATACGCATCTTCACAGGGATTTTGCCGGCAAAACCCCTAAATGGCACACTCCGATCTTGCTCAGTAAACATCCCAAGAGCTCACAAGTTGGATCTGACATCATCGCAAGAGCTCCCAGAGCCACCTGATAGGAGTTTCGCCGCCGAAACCCCTCCAGCAGATGACATGGAGCCTACAGATTCGACGTGCCTGTCTTCAAACATAGGGCAGAGAGCGCTATCGGTGGACGTAGCAAAGGAGACCTTGCGTTGACGAGCTGTGCTTCGTGACACCGGTACTGTCGAGGATTCCATGCGCGCTGCAGAGGAGAGGGGCCAGGAGGCTAAAGAGGGCTCGGGGATGAGAAAGTAGACACAGACGGACTGAAGGGAGAGGGTGGAGGTGAGGCACGGCTGCCAAGAGAGCGGACAGTGTTGGAGAGGAAGAGCACATGGCCAGGGTGCTCCATCAAAATCTCCTTCACGATGATTGGAGCGTGGAATCTCAGGCATTTTCCCTCCACTGTCGAGACCTTGATAGAGGATGGTCCTGTGCTGCAAATGCAGAGGGAAGCAACCCATTCTGTAAGCGATTCAAAAACACTAGAGAGAGGATACGAACAGAGAGGCTGAGAGAGGGGGGTTCACTCGGAGAGAGATTTGGGTGAATGTAGGTTGATCGGCCTGATATAATGCTGTTTGGCGACACTGCACAGACAGTAGCAGATGATTGGAGCGTGCTAGCTTGCTGCTGGAGGCATCTTCTTATTATGTCGTCTGTATACCTGGTCACGCACGCGTTTTTATATTATGGAAAATCAGGGGAAACTGCTACTTGCAGGCCGTGATGCATACACTTGTGTACAATGCAGCTCCTTTCCTGTGTACTATGCAGCTCCCTGGTGCTCATGCACGCCAGTACGCACTCCTAATGTACAGATTTGTTGAGAAACAAAGGAGTTTTGCCGTCGAAACCCTCCAGGACCTTGTCACGTTTTTGCTAATAAACAACCTATGTTGATAGGAAGCTGCGAGAGAGGAGTACCTGATCACGTTTTTGCTGGTTGCATCGTTTCATTCTGTGATGTAGGGATCACAGAGGAAGATACAGAGCTGCGTTTTCAAGCGGTCCACACAATAAAAAACCACAGCGTGTAGGATGAATCTATTTTAAATCTATTTTTTAATTTATTGAATATATGTAGTGTGGAAACTATAAAAATGATAATACATGAAATAATAAAAATGATAGTAATGCCTGATTTCATATCTAAAGTAAGATACTTCACATTAAATACCGTCAATCATCACTTTAAAATAGAATATCTTGTGCTTTATTTCTCACTCTCATACCATCATATAAACGACTCCTGTTTTCTGTTTAACACTATCTTTGCCACTGTCGCCTTTCGCCTTCTACTTTCTGCAAATATGAATACTGCAATTATACGAGATGAGAGCAGCACTAAACAGATAGAGCTTGCAACTCAAAACAGTGTTGTGGAGATCTCATGCCATGAGTTAAGTGCACGTTTTAGATTAGTAGAGCATACAATAAGTTTGCATCAAATATTTGATGAGTAGAATGAAGGTCTTTCTTTTGAGGTGCCAAATATTCACAGAGGAGAGAATATTGTGTTTCAGTTCAATATTAATTTGGAAGGACATTTGTTTTGCACGGCAGACAGTTATCAAGACAAGCTCCTGTTATAAAAATTGAGGAAGAGTGTTCAATATAGCAGGCAGTGGAGGAGAAAGGTAAGCCAAAAGCAACAGAGAATGCTAGCTTGGAAACTGCCACTGCACATAGCATAGTTGAGATGCTTAGAAATCTGCCACAAAAGAACTCTCTAAGAGCAAACTTTGAGCTGGTTTGCGAGATAAGAAATATTGATGAGCTACCACAAAGATATGATGGAAACATCATGTTTGAGCTTCCATATGCAGACCCTACCAATAGGACAACAGGAGAAAATGACAAATTTGATGGACATGTTTGGACAAATGCAGTAACAAGCAATATTGCCGGATTTGATGGGATTGTCAGATTCAAAAAATGTGGTGGACACTTGATGTTCCTAAACAATATATGTTCAGGAGTGCAAAGATCAAAAGAAACAAATGAAAATTTTTGGACTGGGCGTTTGTCAAAAGTCTGTCCCTCAGGATCCACGACAGGCAGCTATGGAAGCCTAAAATGCTTTTATTGTAATCTTCCCCCAGCTTGCATCTCTGAATGCCCTTGTAGGCTCATCCTTTGCTTGCCCTCAGAGATCCATGGTAAGAGAATAATGAGAGGGATTCTTCACATGGGTTGTCACTCACACCCAGTTGCTGAGGGTGTTGCAAAACAAGCAATGGTGGATATTAAAGTTAAAGTGAAGGACATGCTATCTAAAGATTTTGTGGGTAGTCCAAGGTCTCTCCAACAAAAAATGGCAAAGGAAATAGTACTACAATCAGCACTTTTTAAAGACCACTTTGCTAAGGCAATGCTTTCTGACAAGGACTTAGGTGAGGTCCTTGCTAAACTTGCACCTACACTTGACAATAGAAGATTTTCACGATGGAGGAAAGAAGCACAAGAGGAGGTCGGCCAACCCACTACTGGCTGTGATTCCATTTTTAGTTTGAAGAAGCGCTTGCTTTTTGACTTTTTTTCAAAGCACGGCCTTTCCTGGTCAGCTAGAGTTCTCTGGCTTTGATAGATGTCACGTTTTTAAAATGTCAACCCAAGAACCTGGCAATGGTGTTGATTTGGTTAATAAAATGTGTCCTGGCGGTGAATTGGAAAGTTGTCGGGTTTTCTATGATTTTGTTAAAATAATGCAAGAATGGACAACTATGGCATGCCATGTATATAACCCTTATGTTCAAGAAATGAAAACCATAGCTATTGGAGATTTTAAAGTGGAAGATACTAAAGCTCAAACTCTTTTTTGGCTGCTACCGAATATAGTGATGCAGAAGGAGGGTTACAAAAAGGCTGAATTCAAAGGATTTATAGCTGATGAGGCTCAGGCAAATTGGCAAGCTGTGCGGACAGTTTTTAATGGGGGCACTAAGAATGTTATGGTTGGACATGAAATATCATGCTCATTTCATTGGGAACAAAGTATGCAACAACATGCAAGAAAATGTATCCTTCCCCACAATCAAGAAGAGTTTAAACAAAGGTGTAGAGCATGGAGGATTGCACCTTCTAAAGGGGCTGCCAAAACAGAATTGGACAATCTACTTATGTGGTTGAGAAAAGACATTTAGACAAGACTAAGATTTCTATTCTCGAGACATGGCTTGTCAGGTGGCATGCCAAAGTTGCACATTGGGGTGAATACATGGTGAAGGTGAGTCATTGTTAAATATTTAGAGTAGATCAAATAATTGCAAGTTTAAATGTTCTCAATTTATTTCAGGCTTTGGAGGGGAGTGACAGGCAACTAGTACCACACGCAAACTTAGCGGAGTTCGTGCATGAGAGCTGGTTGGCTTCCAATGATGGGGTTAAATATATTTCTCTATACAGTGCTTGCTATGGTGATCTTTGTACTGTTCTATTGCAGCAGTCAAAATATGACTCTTTTCTTAAGGGTGGACACCTTGGATGTGGCCTTGGAATTGAGAAAATTAAAAAAAGATGAACTTCATCTAGTGCAACCCTCCCAAGACCTACAGAAGTGGTGGACCTAACTAATCAGGCAGCAGTTGAGCTTAATGCTACCAGTAGAAACTTTTTGGCAGATGGTGATTCAAGGACAGTGAGGTGACAACGACAAGGCAGACACAATAACCCAATTAGAGATAGAGATTCACATCAGCCTGAATTTGAGTATGTTACACAACTTGCACGTCGCTCAACTCGACCTACCCATAGCTCAATTGGAACCCAAAGCACTATTGAGATGGATGTTTACCACACACGATGGGCTATTCAAAGGAAAAATCCAGGGATTGAAGTGCGATACCAAGGGTACTTATGACATAAAAACAAAAAGTGCAATGAGCTAATTGATAAGAAGGGTAGAGGAGGATTATTAGTGGTGCATGTCCCTTGTTTTGAGGGTCTCATTGAAATCCCTTCAGGTCTAAGAAAACTATTTTTATGGTTTTGTGGAAACAACATTGATCATATTGGGAGCCAGCAGAAATTTTGAAGGAGAGACCAGCAAGCCGTCCTACTATATGGCCAATTGCAAAAGGAACATCCTTAGATTATACTAAAATAGAAGCATTGTGGGTTGTAGGATTTGACTTGCTGAATATTGAAACTACATCACAACAAAATGCAAATTTGGTACACAATGCAAATGATGCTGATGTGCACCCTAAGCACCATGATGGTAGGGTGGTGGTGGTCACTAGGGTCATAACAAAAGAGATGGAGGCAAGGATCAATAGAGTTGTAGAGTTATTTTGCACAATTCATGGCCAACGTGTGGTGATTCAAAATGAGCATGTGGAATTTACTTTGACAACCAGTGCAAGTGAGCAAAATGAGGAGAGCTATTTGGTGGTGGTGTCCACTTTTGCTTCTTGCACTTGTGAGGATTTTTAAAAGCATTTACGAGAGGGTAAAATATATATGCCTTGCAAGCATCTTTATTTGTCTACACAAGAAAGCTTGGGTTAGATGTGTTTCATCAAAGGTTAGTTCATCAAGCAGCCTTGACTAAAAGAGATCTCCATCAAGCACTTAGACTTTTGTCATAGATTTTAAATTACCTTGTATATTTTTGGAAATTTTGGAAAATGTTGTCTATGTATAGCTGCTCAATCAAACTACCATATGCGATTGTATCAAACTACCATGTGCGATTGTTGTATTTGTATACATTACGTGATTGCTCATATACACATTTCTATATGTTTTGGGCCATTTTTGAGAAAATATTTTTAGCTTCTATATACAGTCTTAAAAACCTTGTAAATGGACTATAATGTCTCAAGGTGTTGTTTCCTACAGTTGTACTATGTACAGCTTCAAAAACTTGCAATTGTCTCTTTACTTACAAGGTATTTTTTCTAGCAATTGAATTATTTGCAAATGCACTATTTTTGGTATACAGCCTTCAAAGTTTTTAGCCTAAAATGAGCATGTATCCTTCGCTACTATTACATACATTCCACAATTAGGCATTCAAAAAGGTAGAGAGCTAACTAAAGGTAGATCTTAACAAAGTGTGATATCTTGTTTTTCTAGTGATACATTTACAATGCATAAAGATTCAATTTTCATATGGTCTTGATTCTTGGAAATGTTTCTCGAATAAAACCACCACTACTACGTGCAATTTCTATGAGTTAAATCAAAATGAAATTGCAGAACAAAAATATTCTCGCTAATTTGCTTGTTGAATAGAATAATCTATATCAACGGTATTGATATTATGATGCTCATACATATTATAAAGGGAGTTTCAAACATGTAGCATTGATCTACCTTTGCTTAACAAGATTCTTTGTGATAAGATGCAAAGCTATGTTTGATTTTTATCGAGTGTTTCTTAGTGAAATACATCAAGCATAATGTTTGTGTTTTTGGGGTTTTTTAAATTATGTTATTTTTTTTTCCATCACTCCTCTTGCTCGTGGGATTATGCTCGCAAAATGGTCATCCCCCCTTGATGGTCTGTTTCTTCATGGCAGTGCTCCAAAATCAAGCCTATCTCTTATTTGTACGGCACTTTTTTCAAAATGCTATCCTTACCATAAAGCATGAGATCCTCACCTACCAATATGTAGTTTCTTGCTTTTGCAACTATTCTCTTACACCAAACCTTTGACATGCCCTCTGGACATTTCCCTTTACCAAGAGATACTTCTACATCTTGCAATGATTCCCTTCCTGCATACAAGGCTTCCTTGACCTTTCAAGGAGCTACCAAGGCATCCAACTTGTCCCTAGCCAACTCATCAGCTTCTTTATTATGCTCATGAGGAACATGCTTAAATTATTTCTTATCAAACTCATGCAAATAATTCTTGATGCCATAGAACCACTTCTTCAAATTGTCTTTCTTAACATTTCATAAACCAAGCAACTGATTCATGACTAGCAACGCATCCCCTATTGCAAAATGATCCTCTTCAATCCAAACTCAACACACTACTTCAACCCAAGAAAAAGCGTAAGACACTTGGCCTCATTGTTACTTTTAGCTTCATCAAGATCATAAGCTCTAGAAAATATTTACATCACCTTTTGGGCTCTTAATGACTACCCCATCACTTGCCTTTTGAAGAAATTTTCTGTATGTACCATCAAACATCATTGTATACGCATTTGTAATATCTACTTCCTCTTCATGATCATCCTTGTCAACCCTTGGGTAAGATGGGAGATTTCTTCCCTTGTGTACCACTATATCCGCTAGGTGAGCTTTAACATAATGATCCACTTTAAATTCAAACTCATACTCTTAAAGCTCCAAAGTCCACTTTAAGATGCACTTGCTAGGCTTAAACGTTGTACTACATCCGGCAAAAGGTTTGATGTGATGAGCACATAGAACTCTTGGGGCAACAGATAGGTTTTGAACCTGCAACAACAAGCAAGAACCAAGGCAAAGACTCACAGTTCCATTTCTCTGTAGGAGAACTTGCTTACATCCTTCATCTTGCTCTCAAAATAGACTCGCTTGAAGTTCCTTCCCTGCTTTTGTAAGAGAACCGACCCAAAATCTATTGACCCCACACTAATAGATACATAGAAAATCAATTGCAAGTTAAGAGGACTCACTATTGGTAGAGAGCACAAAATACCTCCTTGATACCATCAAAAGCCTGTTGCATATCTTCATTCCACTCAAACCCTTGAACTCTTTGACTCAATTTCTGGAGAGGATACACATACTGTCATAGCATTAAAAAAAAACCATGACAAGTACATGAGCTTATGCACAAATGATGCCAAATCCTTTGTGTTGTTGGGCGGATCCATAAGGGACAAAGCCTTAACTTTCTCTAGGTCGGTTTCTATTCCATTTTGGGAGACCACATGTCCTAGCAAATGGACTCTGGCATGAGCAAATTACACTTCTTTGGGTTGATTTGTCCACCCTCTTGTTGAATCCTTTCAAAACTCAACCTTAGCTTCTCCAAATGTGTGATCTTGGAGCTGTCACATCCAATGTCATCCATGAAAACTCGAATGAACTTATCCAAGTAGGGACCAAACACTCTATTCATCCATCGTTGGAAGGTAGCATATGGATTAACCAGCCCAAAAGGCGTTCTTTTGTAGGCAAAACAACCCCAAGGAGTAATGAAGGTCATCTTCAATCGATCTTCAATCGCTATCAAGATCTGAAAGTAGCTAGAAAATCCATCCATTATTGAGTAACGTTCATGACCTGCAACTTGATTGAGGATTTCATCTAGGAAGGGTAGTGGATAATGATTTCTTTTTGTGGCAGCATTTAAAGGCTTGAAATCAACACATATCATAAATCTTCTGTTCTTCTTGGACACAATAACAACTGGAGATACCCATTCGGACTCCTCCACTTGAAAGATGAAATCTGCTTCCAAAAGCTTCATCACCTCTTCACAAAGTGCCCTCTCATGAATGACCCCCAACCTCCTAAGCTTTTGAACCATTGGCTTGGCACCTTCTTTTAGATTGATTCTATGCTCAACCCCTTTAGCTCCTTGCAACTCTTTATATTCAGTGGCGAATACCTTTGGAAACTCCGTGAACATGTCTTGATACTCCTACTTTTCTTTCTCTGTCAAGTCCTCTCCTAGCATCCTCCTTGCGTTCACTTTGGCACGCTCTACAATTTCTTTTGTACTATTCTTCTCCTCCTTAACCTTCACCTCATGTATCGATGCTTCCTTTTTGACACTTATCCCAAAAAGATCAGGACATAATTGCATCAAGCCTTCCTCTACACTTTCTTCTGATGAGGTAAACGAAGCATCACTATCATATGATGTAATTTCTGTTGAATCTGTATCTTGCATCTCCAATAGGGGCTATGTACGGCTCTCGTGTGTCTTCATGTTGTAGACAATGGTCCTTCCTTTCTCTTGGTCGAGGATGGTGATCAAGCCCATGCCCCAATCCTACTTCGCACCAAGGGTTATAAGCCATGGCCTCCCTAAAATGATCGGATAACCATTCTCAGCCGCTTGCATCACATAGCAATCAACCAAGCAATCAATCCCCAAGACTTTTATCTTCACATCTTCACCTATCCCAAGACACCTTGCATTTTTGTGGTTGGCCATCCTTATACGGATTGAAGCATTCAGTGACATCTTGACTCCTGCTTCCTTCATGATGGCCTCAATCATGACACGCACTTGGGCATCACCATCCACATATGCTTGCACTTCCATCTTCTTCCCAACATAGCTTCAACTATTGGCATCATATCCACCGCGTGACCAACCCTCAAGGAAGACACCATGCTTTGATGATTTTCCTTTCTGGAAGGAATCCACATACTCACACACTTGGTCCACTGCCTCCTCAATTTAGCATTCAAAGACACCAACTGACCAAAAGATATATTTGCCTTTTGATTTTGTATGTCGTCAACAATATCATAGTCTTCAACACCTTGGCCAAGGGGGTAGTCCTTTGGATCTATATTCCTTCTTCATTGCCTCTTGCTACTCTCTGGTTTCTCTTCTACCTTGGCCAAGGGGGTAGTCCTTTGGATCTATTTTCCTTCTTCATTGCCTCTTGCTACTCTCTGGTTTGTCTTCTACCTTAGCCTTTCCTTTCCTTGCCCTTGTTTCCCTCTATTCTTCTGTCTCTTCCTCCCTATCATGCCTATCTCTCTTATTGGCCAAAACATCCACATCTTGATGCTCAAGGGCAATGATGTTAACACTAGGTTGGTAATGGGACACTTTTATGTCCTGTTAAGTGACCATTTTCCTTGAATTATATCAAGAGTTTCAAAATGGATTTTGAGGTGCTATCTGTCTAGGAAGTTGTATCATGAGCTGAAAAAAACTTGACATTTTTTTGGAATATCAATTCCATCTTTAACCTTGTCCTTGCACAACATTTCACAACCTAAACTGTGTGAAAAAACGGGTCCTGTTTTTGGCTTTTTTGAACTTTTTGTAACTATACCACTCTAGAATTCATGTTTGTGAGGTCTATAATGCTAGAGAACTATCTTTAGTAGTCCTCAACATGTCCTAATGCTTCTAGGGAGAAATAAATGTTAAAGTTGTAAGTTATGACCAAATTACAAAAATTGTCAAATCCTGTTTTTTAGCCAATTTTACCTCTTCTATGATTTTTTTGGTGGCTTTCATGACATTTAAATGCAGTTTTGATTTTCTATGCTGCATATTGTAACATAAATCTAATATTCCTTGAATTTTGGGGCACCTAATACCCTATTTTGCATAGTAGACAACGATGGTTGATTTTTTCAATTATAGAAGAAACCGAAACATTCTAGTATATCAAGTATACCTTTTTCAATATTGTTAGTTTCTTGTGACAACTACATGCATTTTGTAGGTAGTAACCATATCTAGTCATAAGGATCAAATTTGGCTAGATACTGAATAGTTTCTATGGGATTCTACAACTCATAATGTTGAACCCAGTTTTTTCATGTTTGTTGTATTTAGTAATTCATCTTTGTCCCCAAGATTCCCCTTGGTAAGAGATGTATTATTCTTTTGACATGCTCCATGGCTCCTTATGAACCTAAAGGACAATAGGGAACTAAGAAAACATGCATATATTATTTGTATTGAGCGTGGCTATAGAAACTTTGATGATAGGTTTGCAGAATGGTAAAAATTCAACTTTTTTGTACCTATTTCTTTTGGCAAAACAAAAAATAGTGAGTGAGAAGCAATCATATGTTCTGATCACCAACCCATTGAAGCTAACTAGGGAATTTATCTCAAGTCCTACAAAAATCCCTAAATTTACTTTTATGCAACAAAACGTAAGAAATGACTGTTTTGATGAAAATGTACTGGTCCATCAACTTTGGAGGCTTGGTGTGACCAAAAGATGAGAAATTTTACAAGTTTCTTATTTTTTCCATGTGTAGTAGGCCTTGAACTATAACCTCATGAAAGGATTTTACAAAATGAGTGGATCTACTATGGTTTTGGAGGTTTTTTTCAAAACCCTGAAAGGACACTTTTATGTCCTGTTAGGTTACTAACCTAGTGTTAATAGCCCTACCTTCTCCATTTGCAGGCAATGGTTGTGGTTGTTGTTGCGGAGGTACTGCTTTTAGTGCCCACTCTTGATGATTTGCTTCTATTCTCCCTCCAACCTTCTCTTGATCTTCTTGCTCTTGGCCTCGGCAATTTCCACAACTCTTTCAAATGTAGCAGGCTCCTCTTGATCGAACTTCTCCCTTATACTTGGATGGAGACAATCCATAAACTGACACACTTTAAGAAATCCCCTGGAGGTACTTGGGATGCCGCCTCTAATTGCACCCAAAGTCCTTTGAAGTGTTGCAAAAAATCTTTAAAGTTAGCATGAACATATTGCTGTAAACCTCTCAATTTTTCCGTTGCTTCTATTCCAGGTAGCTTCTTTCCAAATCTATCAAAAACTACCTACTTCACCTACTCCCATGTTTGTTGTTTGTCTTCCTCTAAACCTTCAAACCACTCACAAGCTTCTCCTTTGAGTGCAAGAGGAAATACATCAAGCTTTGCTTCATCAGTCACAGTATGCATACCAAGTGTATGCCACTCGAAGTCTGCAATCAAGTCCTTCACATCCTCCTTCCCTGTGAACACTAGCCGACTATACGTTATCCCTTCGAAGTCGCCTCTCCTTGCGTGAGTAACTCCACAAAAGTTAATTCCTTGCACCTCAACTAAACCACAACTTTTCTTCAATGAAGCTCAAACTTCACAGAAAAACCGCTTCACCTAGGTGCACAACCGATAAATTTCCGCTCCACTCCCCAGCGAGATCGCCAAAGGATGATGGAGCAAAAGCTGCCATGTGCACACTGATACACCCAGACAACTCAGCACCACACAAGGAATTTTTTTAAATTCCAACCCACACACACCACCACTCAAGAGCTCAATAAAAATACTACCCACAAGCTCAATTCAAACTCCAAACACCTCGACCTACAACCCCTTGCCTTCCCGCAGACACTACAAGGTCAGTCAATTTGATCAACACTTGAAATCACACTTGATGGTGACCAAAATATACAAGAAAAACTCAAAAACTCCAGCCACAAAAGGCCTCTCTCAAACCATTGCAAAGCCTTCACCTAAATCCACTCTGTTGGACTCTTTGGAGTAGCAACAACCCTAATGGCACCGATACGGGGTCACATAGTCTTGCAGAAAGCCGCACCTTCTTCCCTCAATTCCTCGCACACACACATCCATGGAAACCTAAGAACTTCCATGGAATCTCCCAAGTGCAAAATTGAACAGAGAAAGCTCTCATTCACTCCTCCACACACTCGAAAACAGGACGCGAACGTGACGGGACTGCACTAGACCACCTGTAGGAACCTTGCTTCCTCCCACACACATAGAGGTGAAAGTGCTGAGTATTGGCTTCAAAAAATTTCCTTCAGCCTGAAAACTCACACAATCATGACTGATGTGGCATTTTGAAGCCTTTTCACACCTTTTTTGACCATTTTTGGACCTTTTTGGCCAAGTTTTGGCCTAGTTTTACCCCCGGCGGACATTTTTCGCGGGAAAAACCCCAAACGGATTCCAAAATTCACCAAATTTTGTACGCTTGATCCTTGATATCCAAATAACTTTTACACATTCCCACATTCCATTTTGACCACTTCTAGGGTGGTGCACGCATCATCGCAGATCAGGCAGCGTGAATAGATAGTTATCGCATGTGCCAAACTTCTCGGGCGGGGTGAGAGTGCTCACACTTCCCACTTGAATTATTCACATTATAGAAAGCTAAAACACATTATCTAGATCCAAAAGAAGCCACCAAGAACCATATCCAAGGACCTAATACCCTATCCAGGCATGTACATGTGCGACTGCTGCTGGCACGCGAACCTGACTATTCACAATTTGTACACGTTGCATCTTTTTAAAAACTTGAAACCACTTTGAAAATTTCCCAAATGCACGTATTTATATATTTTTGCACATATGACCATGCATATACATGCTACTTTGTACACACCAAAAGAGGTCTATGAACGTTTTCAGGCTATCGGGACACCCTTTGAGCCCTTGAGTTTGAACAATTGTTTGACATCACCTTCTCTGGAGGTTGGCTCACGCAACACTCCCAAGCACAAAGGGTAACATCTTACTTGAAAGGAATTGCACAAACATGGTGGTCTACTCTGTTGTTATGCACAAAAGCACCTGCAACGTCGTTAAACTTCAAGAAAATTTTCACATCAACTTGTAATAAATATGAGAGAGATGTCATTACGGCTTGGCATCATTGGAGAATGACTAGAAAGATACATTGGATGATGACTGCCAGAGGCTTTGAGATACTTATTTTCCAATGTCTTCATTTTGGGAGACTACTTTGAGAAACCACATTGAGCGGCTTTGGCTAAGGTTTTCCAAAAAGAGATTCAAGAGTATTGTCTGGAACAAAAATCTTACTCTATTCAAAGACTTATGAGACATGCTAAGCAAGGGTTCGGGATGTATTCCAGCTCATTAACTTAACCTATGGATAGGGCAGTATCCACCTCATCATGGCAAGAGTCTTCCAATAAAGAGAATGAATTGGGTAAACCGGATGACAGACCATCACAGGATACCAGAGCAATACAAGAATCAAATGGTAGCACATCTGAGGGTTCCAGCAAATTAAGGGAACTTGATGCAAGGTCATCATAGGATTTTGGAGAAGCAAGGGGCCCAAAATTATGAACCCACTAAAGGAGCTTCTTGAGAAGGGTCTTATCCAACCCATTACTTCACCATTTTGTTTGCCTATGTTGCTGGTTCTTAAGAAAGATGGATCTTGGAGAATGTGCATTCATTATAGAGCTCTCAACAAATCACCGTAAAAAAAAAACTCCCTATTACAAGGATCGATGATATACTAGATAGATTTCAGGGTTCTACTTGCTTTAGCAAAATTGATATGAAGAGTGGTTATCATCAGATCCAAACCGCTCTTTGGGATGTCTATAAGATAGCTTTAAGGACGTCTTTGGTTTGTATAAGTATTTGGTGATGCCTTTAATGCTCTGACTACATTCAACCGCATGCTGGATAGGATTTTTAGAGAGTATAGATCATTTGTGGCCACCTTTTTTGACGACATCATCGTCTACTCCAAGAGTGAGGCAAAGCACATACACCATCTCTTACAGGTTATCCACGCATTGTGGCAACATCGATTGGTGCTAAATGAGAAAAAGAAAGAGTTTTCTTGCTAAACTAGATACATTTCTTGGGACACATCATCTCAGCGGAAGGTGTAAAGATGGACCTGGCCAAAGTTGAGACCATTTATGATTGGCTAGATTTGAAAAACGTTCATGAAGTTTGAAGCTTTCTGGGTTTGTGCTCTTATTATTGGTGGTTCATTTGAAATTTTGCAGAGATAGCTTCTCCATTGCATGTGTTTACTCAGAAAGGGGTTCCTTTTACTTGGGAACCATCGAAAATTGCAGCCTTTCAAACTCTCAAGGAAAAGTTGACAATTGGTCCAATGTTGGCTTTGCTAGACTTGCAAAATCCCTTCGAGGTATACTGTGATGCTTGTGGTCACAGTAGTCTTGATGCAAGAGGGCCATGCTATAGCATATGAGAGTAGGATGTTCTCATGTCCTGAACGGGGTGCACAGATTTATGAGAAAGAGCTTTTGGCAGTTATTCATCCTCTTACTCAGTGGTGACGTTTTCCATTTGGAGTTAATTTTATTGCATTCACCGATCATCAGAGTTTACGCTTCTTCATGTATCAGAAGCAGCTTTCAAAAAAGCAAGCTAATATTTAGTCACAATTTCAGTTCCAAATTTCCATGTTCAAGGACAAAAAAATCTAGTGGCAGACATGTTGTCTCTCAAGCCATTGGTTCTGAACATTTCGATGATTCATCATAGAAGCTTCAAGGATATGGTACATCAATACGCCACCAATCCTGATTTTGCAGACATCTTTAACCGGATACAAAGTGGGAGATAGTTGCAGGCTATTCCATACAGGAAGGTTATCTGATATAAAAAATGGTGTTGTGTGTTACACAACCTTTGATGAAAAAGGTTATGATAGAGTATCACTGTCCACCATTTTCAAGCCAACGTGGCATTGATACCACCTTGAAAGGTGTTGAGAATTATTTATATTGGTTGAGGCTCAAAAAGGATGTAGACGAACTTGTTTGCAATTGTTTAGTATGCCAAAAGGACAAGGTTGATAAGAATAAGGCACCAGGTCTCCTACGCCTCTACCCATACCCTCTCAACCTTGGGAAAGCATAAAAATGGAATTTATCCTTGATCTTCCCAAGACTCAGAGTGGGCATGATGGCATTTGGATAGTCATCAAAAAATCAAGTAAGCAGGCTCACTTCATTCCAGTAAAGAAGACAATTAAGCTGATCACTTGGTGAAACTGTTTGTCTCGTAGATTTTTTTATTACATGGTATGCCTGAGTCTATTGTTTTGGACAATAATCCCTGATTCACTAGTCTATTCTGGAGGGCAATCTGAGAGAATATCGGCACGTGGTTGAATTTCTTGTCCTCATTCCACCCACAAGCAGACGGGCAATTTGAGATAGCCAATTCAATGGTTTTGAATTTGTTGAAGTCTTATATTTGGGCTCTGAAGACTCAATGGGAAAAGTATTTGCCCTTGTGTAGTTTGCCTACAACAACACAATTCATATGTCTATGGGGAGTTTGTCTACAACAACACAGCTCATTCATCGACGGATAAGGCACCATTTGAGGTAACCAAAGGTGCTAAGAAGGTACCACCATTTCTAAGCACCAAGGATAAGATTTTTGAAGAAAATCAGTACACTCGAGATGTGGACACTACTTTCGCTAAGGTGCACGATGCTCTTGAGAAGTCCCAAGCATGTCATAAGAAGGCAGCACAGACAAGCATCGACGTGACTTGTAGCTAAAGGAGAATGGTTGGGTGCTTTTACGGTTTGAGACTTGGCATATCTAAGAAAACAAAAGCGTAAGGAGTGGCTTTTTCCAAAGTTGAGTATGTGCTACTATGGCCTTTTCCACATTCAAGAAAAGATTAATGATGTTTCCTTTAGATTGAAGTCGCCAGATACTTGGAAGATTCACCTTACGCTGACATGTTGATGTGGCAGGGCGGTACGGAAATTTTGCATTTTCAGTAGGTTGTGCCATGTGCCACATGGCAAGATGTACGGATTTCAATAAATTACATTGGTAGCTTTTCCAGCTTTCAACAATTGCTTTTGGAGACCAGAGATTTTGGGTGAAAGTGCCTTTGAACCTGATGCTTTTCGGGCTCTACTTTTGGGCATCCCTTGTACTGTTTAAAAGAGCCCTTGGGGCCTCACTCTGCAGGGCATATGGACACAGAGTCTGAGAGAAAAGGACCCTTGGGATCTGTACCTTGATGTGATTAATAATAATGAAATATTGAAAGGGAGCCAGTCTTTGGGGCCAGTTCTTCTGGGCGTGGAACTCTGTCGTGTCGTGTCAACTCTCTCTCTCTCTCTCTCTCTCTCTCTCTCTCTCTCTCTCTCTCTCTCTCTCTCTCTCTCTCTCTCTCTCTCTCTCTCTCTCTCTCTCTCGTTTAGTGGTTTTGAAGTTTTTGTTCATGTGTTGCTATTGATTTCCTACTTGGAGTGTCCAAGCATGTTACAACTTTGCTTATGTACACATAAGCTTCTACGTCGACATTATGTGCATGCAGATTGTAGTGCAAGAGAGGCCCAGATTGCAGATCTGAGCTTAGGAATGTATATTCAACTTGTATAGAGCTTGTGTAGCAAGCCAATGCTGATTTTGTAGAGAGAAAGCAGGAGCAAAAAGTGTAGTACCTCGTTTTTGCGATTTTCGCCTTTAAAACAATGTTTTTTGCATATCTTTGTCATATGAAGTCGAATAGATATGATCCAGGAGTCTACGTTGGGGTTTTGGCACATTCTAGATGTGATGGTGATTTCCATTTCTAAAATTTTGATCAAAATTATAGCTGGTTCAATAGCAATAAGTTTGTGCTGCGTGTTTGGACCAAAAAATGATGTTTTTGGCATATTCTCACCCGGGGCGTCCACTAGAAAATATGTAAGATAGCATGCACAAACAAAATAAGGGATTCATAATTAGGTTCATTAACAAAAACGTGTACTTACATAAAGGGTTTTTTAATTGAGAAAGTGAAATTTTTGATAGATAAGGGCTAGTTCAAAAATGCATACAGAAAGGGTACATATAATACTTGAAAATATACAAGTAAGGGATTATTTAAATACCCTCATGTTCGCACGTGCTATATGCAATTTTTATATAGTAGACTCCCCGAGACCTCTCACACCGGACTCGGATCTATATGATCTAGGAGTCTATCCTAGGGTTTTGGCATGTTCTAAAGGTGTTGGTCATATTAAAAATTTACAGTTCTGAGTTCTAATTTTTTTGCAGCAACCTGCAACAATCTCAACATATCGAAGCTTGGCAGTTTGGATTCCTGCATTGCAGAGCATGATGTAGTTTGCATCTCTGGCTATGTATGTCACACTGTGGTGCTATTTGTGAGACAATTTACCTTGCATTAATCCATTTTTTGCAATATGACTTCTGGATTGTTAGATATCTAGATGCGATTTTGTACGCATTTTGACTGTGTGGGACATTCCAGAGATATGTTAGCGCGATTATGCTATGTATGCATATGAAGATTTATCTTGAGCTAGGTATAGCTCACATGTAGTAAGTTCATAGGTTTACAACGTTGTCCATAGTGCCACTCGTTCAGGGTTTTGACCATTTTATGTATATCATTTGTGGATTTTCTTGCTAGGATGCTCAGTGTTGGTTTTCATGCAATTTTGGTGAAATTTTGAGTTTACTGAGTTTTTACTATTGCGATTTTACTCTCTGATGGTTTAGTGGTTGTGTATGACTCCCACTTCGATGGGTTTTGTTCACTCGGGGGGTTCACCGTTCAATACCCCCATATAATGTGCGTTCGTAGGGTACTTAAAAACCCCTCTTTTAACATCTTGGAATGAATAATAAGATCCCTCATTTTAGGAATTTTTTCCAAAAATGAATTTTAAAACCCCTGATTTTAATGTATCTCTGTTAAATTGCCTACATTTTTTGCATTTTAAAACCCCTCCTTTTGAACTCACGTTATACATTAACATGATTACACAGTGCACCCCCTGAGCTTATTCACCACTTAGTATTCTTATACCCACCCTTGCAGGAGTGAGAGTTGCATATACTCGTGTGGCTATAGATCACAAGCAGTCACAAGTTTCATAATTTTTCTACCAAACTTTACAAATAGTTTTCTTGTGGGATGCGTATTGAGCATGTTTGCTCACTACTTGCTTATATGGTTATGTGCTTTATGGTCAATTGAGCTCTTTGTCCCAGAGTGTATGCATGTAGATATCCAAATCTATATATATAGACAAATTGTGCAAATAAATCTAAAGATCTATCAAAAAGACTTGTCTTGTCTCTCATTGAAACGTTTATAAAGCAATCGAGACCAAATTGTTTCGTATCTTAGATACATGCAGTGGATAGAGTAAACTACTCTGGGCTCAATCACTAGAAATCCACAATGTATGTGGAAAGATGGATATCAAAAAAAAAATGGCATTCACAGTTTGCTAACTGTCTCACAGAGATTAGACTCTATCTCAATTGAGAAACATAATGCACATGTCTAAGTGTATATGATGCACCACTGAGGAATGACATACATACATCTCCTTATCTTGAAAATGTCAAACCATTGGCCAAGTGTGCTCGATCAAGACTCCCACTAGAGAAAGTGCTAAACCACTCATTCAATGGTGTGATGTGAAAGATTGCATCCTCATCTAACAAGCAACAAGAAGAAATGCTACATGTGCTGGACATATAAGCAAAAGGAACACTATAAGTAAACATGACATCATCGTCACTAGCATACACAGCCGCGTCTCTAGCATGTGTCATAATTTTGTTTGCATTTTGCATACAACACTACCACTACCTCATATGTTGAAAGAAATGACAATGTACCTTGTGTGACCACAACGTCAATCAACATGATCAAGATCGTGGTCTCTCATGAATCTTTACTATCAACTCATCACACATGACGTCAAAAGATGGTAAAAATTAGTGAGTATGCATGCGTATCAAAGGTGTATGACAATTAAACAAAAGATATGGTAAGAAATACTAGGAAAAATCCATTAGATTCTCCCTTGTAAAGTGCACAAAATGTAAACCATAAACTGCATCAAAGATGCCAAAGTGGGAGTTCACTCGACCCTACACAACCATACACATGATTAATGCATCAATCCAATGCTTGCATATGAAATCTATAGCTCAATGTAGGTCTACCAAAACTCTGACAGTGGCAGCAAGACTTGGCAATCGACAGTAGGATACATGGATTCTTTTTTTGAAAAATCTTATGTGTGTAAGGGTGGCTTACCACACCCAGGAAAGAAATCTATGGGCAGCTTTGAGCGGATGAAAGCGAGCGCATTGATCAACAGGATACCCCAACAAAGGGAGGACAAGTGTGTTCTTGAGATTGAGAGAGAGAGAGAGATAGAACAAGGCTTTGACAGAGACAACTTGTCATCGGCATCAGAGACTCCCGTCCGGTGGCAGGTGGCGGCCTCGGCATTGACGATTAGGCCCTTGGCTAGTCTTTGATATCAGCTCTCGACATTAGAGCCATTCCAACACCGACTTCATGGATTTTTTATATCGACGATTTACCCCAATGTTCTTCTCAACACCTCTCATTATGCAATAGATTTTTCACATCCAACCCCAACACTAGTGTTTTTGTGGACGAGCATTTTCTTGTGGATGATTGTGCTTGTGACATGCGCGGGTGAGGTACCTCTATCATAGAGGAGTGACACCCGGCATCGGCACCGAGCACACTTCAACTTCTTTGGCGGTTATTCGACTAGCACATTTCCATTCCACGAAGGAAATCAGCATCGACATTTTGATGTCACAAATTTTGCTATTTGGCGGCAGTGTATGCAAGATGTTTTTATCAACAAAGGCTTGATAGCACCCTTGCGTGAAAGAAGAGAGAATGCATATACTGATGATCAATGGAAAACTTGAATGAGCATACCATGGCAACCATTCGCATGCACCTTGGTGAATCCATTTACTTTACCATAATTGATAAGACCAATGCCAAAGATTTATGGGATGCTCTATGTGCAGCATGGGATGGAAACAATGCCTCAAACAAGGTTTTCTTGATGAAGAAATCTTATGTGCATGAATATGAAGGTGGGCACTAATGCTAGTTATCCCTTGAACAAGTTCAACAATATATTTTCACAGATTACGTCAAAAGGTCTCAATTTTGATGATGAAATGAAGGATATTTTCTTTGCTATGTTACCATCATCACGGGATACCTTCAACACAGCCATAAGAAATTTTGCACCTAATGGAAAGCTGGTTTTCAGCGATGTTGCTAGTGTGTTGCTCACTGAGGAGATTTGACGTCAATCTTTTGATGCGAATGGGCATGGTGATGTGTATGTGGCTAGTGGCAATCGTAACAAGCAAAGGTAGCATGGTCATAACCGCGGTCATTCTCAGGATCGCAAGCAAGGACATAGCAAGAGCCACCGCTAAGACATGAGAAATGTTGAGTGTTACTACTGCCATAAAAAAGGACACTTGACGAAAGATTGTCGCACATTGCAGCGTGACAAGGGCAAGGAGAAATCAAAGTCTGAAAAACCTAAAAGCATCATGAAAATTGAAGAGCTTAATTTGGTTGAAACTCGAGCCATTGAGACAATTTTTGACGTGCCAAATGATGTGTTGATTTTCACATCTGATTTTTTGCTCTTGACGAGTGTTATGCACAGAATTGGATTGTGGACTCAGGTGCTAGCTTTCACGTGTCTCCTCACAAGGAGTGGTTTTCTACATACAGTGCCACACATGGCACAGGGAAGCTAGGCAATTCTTATGAGCTTGATATATGCAGTGTGGAAAACATCCAATTTTCTATACATAATGGCACTGAGTTTATGCTACACAATGTCAGACATGTACACAAATTGACAAAGAGTTTGATGTCTATTGGTGACATTGTCTCTTGGACAAATGGATTATTTGGGTTACACTACAATATTTGCTCATGGATCATGCGATTATCAAGAAAGGGAATCTAGTCATGCTTAAAGATCAGAATTTTGGCTCATTGTAATCACTTTATGTCTCTTCCGTGAAAGAGAATTCTATTTTTGTAGCCGAGTTGCCGTCCACAGAGTTGTGACATAGCCGGCTAGATCATATGAGTTAGAAAAGAATGAAAGTCTTGCAGCATTTTGGTTATCCCTCTATTAGATTGCTCTAACTTCTCTTTATGTGAGCATTGCATTAATGGAAAACAAACTAGGTTAACATCAGTGCCTTCAGACAAGGAGTTAGGAAGCCATCTAGATCTCATGCATAGAGACTTGTGCAGACCCATGCTAGTCAAGTCCCTAGGGGGGACATTATACTTCCTGAAATTCATAGATGAATCTACTAGAAAGGTGTGGGTTTATCTCTTAAAGTAGAAGAGCGACGTCTTTAGTGTCTTTCAAAAGTTCTTAGCCCTGATCGAGAACCAATCTGGTAGAAATCTTAAATCTTTGCGAAGTGACAATGGAGACGAGTACATCTCCTTTGAGTTCAAGGATTTGTACAATAAATGAGGCATTAGAAGACAGTTTACCATGCCTTACACACCCACTCATAATGGTTTGGCTGAGAGGATGAATAGAACCATTCAGGACTCGAGTCACTTCTATGTTGTCTATGGCCAACTTACCTGAAGAATTTTGGGGAGAAACTATTATGAAGGATGCTTATTTGATCATTTGATCACCTAGTACACCACTAAAGTGCAAAGGTTCCTCAAGAGATGTGGGTGGGAAAACAACCCAATTATGACAAATTACGTGTGTTTGCGTGTGAGGCATTCTCACATGTGCCAAAAGCGCTTAGAAAAAAGATGGACCCAAATCAGACAAGTGAATCTTCATTGGATATGGTGTAGACGAAGAGATGGGATATCGTCTCTGGCACCCGGAATCTAAGAAGGTTATACAAAGCTCACAAGTGATATCAACGAGTCTAAGATGCATAGACTTCCGATGGAAGACATTGAGTATCGCAGAGTACAGTTTGAGGATGTTGCCTCAACACTAGTTACATAGAATGTTGGATGTGCTAGGGATGCACCTTCCACTAGCACCCACACATGTTTCTCCAAAGAGAGTGGAATCCAGCAGTCATGCACTTTGGAGATCTACTTGTACATCTTATGCACTTGAGTGTTTTGAGGCAAGATTGGACTATGGTGAGCCACTTGCTACAAAGAGGCCATTCAAATGGATGATAGCATGAAGTGGGAAGAGGCTATGCAATTTGATTATAGCTTGATCTTAGCAAATGAAACTTGGAAATTGACAGAGTTACCTGTGGGGGTAAATAGGCATTGTCATGTAAATGAGTGTACAAGAAGAAGTATACCACAGATGATCACGAGCCTAAGTATAAGGCTAGCTTGGTTTGCTAAAGGATTCAAGCAAACGAAAGGAGTGGATTTTGATGAAAACTTTTTCTCCATGGTCAAGATGACTACACTGCATCTTGTGCTTAGTCTAGTAGCCATCGAGGTTTTGCGATAAATCCTGAGAAGCCAACACGAGCAGAGGTGTGTAGACTCAAGAAATATTTGTATGGATTAAAGCAAGGCTCAAGGCAATGGTACATCAATTTCGATAAGTACATTCAATCCCACGGTTACGTATGGAGACAAGATGCTCATTGCTTGTACACAAGGAGGTTGAACGATGGTTCCCTCATCATTCTGATTTTGTATGCGGATGATATGCTCATAGCCGAGAAGTCAGAAGATGAGATTTCACTTTTCAAGGATAACTTAAGAAAGCAGTTTGCTATGAAAGATTTGGATGATGCACATCACTTTCTTGGTATGCATATCAAGAGAGATCGCAAACGTGGTATACTTGAACTTTCACAGCAAGAGTATGTTCACAAGGTCTTGCTATGTTAAATCGGATGCTGAAAAGGCAGAGATGGCAAAGGTTCCGTATTCTTTGACAGGTTAGTAGTCTCATGTTTTCCATGGTTAGCACATGACCAATCATTGCATATGGAGTGAGAGTGGTCAATAGGTATATGGAAAATCTAGGCAGAAAGCATTGGGAAGAAATGAAGCACATCTTGAGATACATCAAGGGCTCAGCTAGCAAGTGCTTACGCTTTGGGAACAATGATGCATCCATAGTTGGATACACTGATTCTGATTATGCGGGTTGTGTGGAAACTAGGCGATCCACATTTGGCTACATTTTCTTGTTCGTTGGAGCGATCGTTTCTTTGAGATCATGTCTCCAAAATTGCACTTCATCTTCCACCACTGAAGCAGATCATGTTGCAGTTTTCAGTTCCAGTAAGAAAGTTGTGTTGTTATCTCATCTAGTAGGAGACCTTGGTATACACCAAATTCCAGTGCCACAGTCAGAGTGCGGCTCTGATTACATTAGCAAAGAACCCCATCTTTCACTTCAAGCCGAAACACATAGAGTCGGGTATCATGTGGTACGGGATATTTTGGCTAGCAAACGCATTGAGTTAGTCAAAGTTCACACGGATGAAAACCCAACGGATGCTCTAACGAAGAACTTAGCCTCAGAGCGGTTCACACATTGCATAGAGATAATGGGCGTAGGTTGAAGCTATAGTCATGCTTCACGTTTGTACAGTTGTACATAATAGCCCCTACATTCTTTAGCCACTTGTTGGGCCACGTTGGCCTTCAAGTGGGAGATTGTTAGGTTTAGGCCCCATGGCCGGTTTCGGCCGAGCGTCCGCCCACTTACATTATTTGCTTGTAATGGAAATAAGGAGTTGAGAGTCATTTCTCTCATGTGCTCCACCCAATATTGTGTACTACTTCTCCTTCCTACCTTCTCTCCTTCCCTCTCTTGCACTCACAGAATGCGACATTATCTATCCACCCTAAACTTTCAAAAAAGAAGAAGAAGAGAAGTTTTAACATTATAGGAACAATCATAAGAGATCCCAACCTTATATTTTTACAACGAGTATTGAAACTTGGTGTGTGTGTGTGTGTGTGCGTGCGCGAGAGAGAGAGAGAGAGAGAGAGAGAGAGAGATCTTTGTTCTTTATCAAAATGAAGTTGGCCAATAGAGAGACTAGAGCCAATGATGGTAATTACAAGGTAGAGAAAGGAGTGTGTGTGTGTGTGTGTGTGTGTGTGTGTGTGTGTGTGTGTGTGTGTGTGTGAGAGAGAGAGAGAGAGAGAGAGCTCTTTGTCCTATATCAAATGAAAGTTGGCCAATAGAGAGATTAGAGCCATTGAGATGGTAATTACAAAGTAGACAATGGAGCCCTTGGGGAGGTACCTAAAATACATATATCTATCATGTGGGTTCAACCAAAAGATATCTTTACTTTCAAAAATAGGTATTTTTTTATGTATAGAGACATTTCATGTATAGAGTTTCAAAAACCAATTGACAGATTGAGTAGGGAGTACCCATTTTGAAAAAGGTATTGATGGAAAATCATGGGGGATTCTCTCTTTCTCTCTAATCAACTCTCTCTGGAGATCCTCAGAAGAATGTCATGCAAAAGGTACACAAGACACATGTGGATTCTCTCTCTCTCTCTCTCTCTCTCTCTCTCTCTCTCTCTCTTCTCATGTGCATCAAAGATCATCCTATCAATCTCTAATCTCTCTTCTATGATTATGACATATTGATCCGCGTAGTTCTCACCTCTGCCAAGAAGTATGATGCCCTGAACCATGCTCTCACGTCTTTCAATTTCTATTGCCTTGTTTCCTACCAGAAAAGTAGTCTATTCGTGCGCAATGAGAACATTCTCTTAATCTTTCTCTCCATAGGGAAGGAGTCTTCCTTGGGGAGATCACTATGTATATATTCTGTATATTGCGTGCGTTTAAGAACTGTTTCTAAAACTTCCTATCTTTGAATTTTTGACAAATGAAATACACTCCTTTCCTATTCAATTTGCAACTTTTTTTCCCAAGTCCATTTTATGGTACCTTTTTGTATGTAAAAATGTGAGAAAAAATAAATTTAATACCTCCTTTTGTTGCACTCACATTATAGTTACATAATTATTAAGTGAACCCCCCGAGGAGTTTGCCAAGAGCGAGTCTGTGGGAGAGCCTTGAAATTTGGGGTAAGAGTGGGGAAAGAATTGTGCGATAGAGGAGTGGTAGATGCAAGAGAAGGAGGTGAGGCCTATGTGGCAAGAGGAGTGGGTCAGGAGAGGAGGGGGAAAGCACGGGAAGAGGGAAGGTAGTCTCACATGGTGAAAGAGGGGGGGGGATATTCCTATCTATTGAATTTCTTTAACAGTATCCCAGTAGTACATGTACTAGGAGAGCATGCATAGATAACATTCACTGATAAGGGATAATACCCATGCTTGAACGCATGTGATATAGTAGTTTTACATGGAATGAACACTCGTAGAAGGAGCTTGAGGAGAGATACCAAAGTTTGGATTTGTGGACGAGGGTTGGCATACCAGCATACCAGTGAAATCTTGTTTGCTATCATATATTCTAGTATAGTGTACTGTAGATAGTATATAGATTTTTGAGCCCTACATTTCTCGTTTGGGCAGCTTGGGCTCGTGGAGTCACGCCCCGGTACCCTACTCTAAATCGATAAACAGATCAAGATCAACATGGACTTGGTGAGGAGGCACTTGTGGACATTTAAAAGGGTCAAGCGTTACACAGCTAGCACGTGGCCAGCAGGCGTCGCTCTTTAAACCGACGCCATCTTGAGACATAGTCGCGTACCAACTTCACGTACAGGAGCTGCTGCAGCAAGAAGAACTGCACTGACTATTCTTCTCTCCCCCTCTCTTCTCGTCTTTCCTAACAGGATGGCCGACAACAACGCACGGCGAATGAAAGATGAAGCGGCGGACAAAGCCCAGCACGCCAAGGGCGCCACTACGGACAAAGCGCAGGCGGCCAAGGACGCCACTGCGGACAAAGCTCACCAGGCCAAGTGCGCCACTCAGGAGAAGGCCGGCCAAGCCAAGGACGCAGTTCAGGTATCGCCGCTTTTGGTATTCCCCTGAGTGTGTGTGTGTGTGTGTGTGTGTGTGTGTGTGTGTGTGTGTCAGAGAGAGAGAGAGAGAGAGAGAGAGAGAGAGAGAGAGAGAGAGATATCAAAACCTGTGGTTGCACACTTTTTCATTGTGTCTATGCGTGTAGTGTGCTGGTGGGGCGGCCAAGGACAAGGTGGTGGATGCCCAGAATGCGGCCCAGGGCGTTTGGGAGCAGGCCAAGGGGAAGGCGGCGGAGGCGACCGCTGTCGCTCAGGAGAAGGCCTGCGCTGCGGCGCGCTACGTGCAGGACACCACCGCTGCAGCCAAGGACCAGGCGGCGGGCGCCCTCCAACAAGCCACTGACGCCACCAAGAGTGCCATCAATCGCGCCACGGGAGCCAATGACCCTCCCCACCACTAGCTGCCCGCCCTCTATTAATTAGTTTATGATCTTCAATCTCTGTCTCACTAAACAGCTGTTTACACACTCCACATTTCCGGCAAGTACGTTGCCACTGATCACAACTTATTTAATTAGAAAATAACAATGCCTTGATTTAATTATAGCAAGCTACTATCCCCCCTTTTTTCTCAAGAAAAATAAAGGTACTTGAATAATCTACAATGTGTTACATGTAGTTAATGATTTTGAGTGCCTGATCCTTTTGGTGTGCTTGTCTATAAGACATAACTTTATTCCAAACATCTTGAAACTTACTAAACGTAAACAGCTATTTCATAGGAAAGTTGTGAAATTTGCAATAGGAGCTATATGTCAAGTCCTATCTACAGATTTTTGGTGGTGATACCTCATGCACTACAAGTCTTACTTGAAAAAGCTATTATCGATATTGATGTGGTTGTCTTTAATGTTTATTGTCTAGCTACACCTACTGGGTCGTATCATAGTTTATTCAATACATGCAAAGATTCTGTCAGATTCTCACTGTCCTATGAAGGATTCACCATATTATACTCATCACCCTCACAAAATGAAACAGCAGATTCGAACCCTTACCTCGACGTGCATGGCTTTCATTGGCACTCCCGTAACCACTCCACTAGTCACGTCGAGCTGTCCTCCTAAGCCATCCATATATATAAAAATATATACCATTCATGCCTCCGCCTCCTCTGCTCGCCACCATGCATCTCTGCGTATCCAGCTCCACGACGTCTTCGCAAGTCCCCTCCCAGCTAGAGCGCCTCCCCCCTCAACATCTATTGCATCTCTTGTTTCCGCCTTCCACTTCCCTTTCCTACTACGGCACAACATCTTCAATAGATTCGCATCCTTTTTCGCTTTTCTCCAATTGGGTAGCCCCTACCTCCATTGCTTCAAAAAAAAATTAGGAAGAATCCCTAGCTAATGGGATAACCAATTTATATAAAAAAAAGGTATTCCTAATGGTTTCAAAAAAATTAAAAGGTATTCTTAACTCAAAGATTCTCTCAACAACAACAAAAATGATGTGCTAATCTATAGCATGTAGCCATGGGCAATGATGAAGCATATAGATCTTTAAGAGTGTTAGCTATAAAATAAGGATGAGAGAGATAGAGACATAGAGAGAGAAAGAGAGAGGACACTTTAAAGACAAGAAAATCCTAAAGGGAAAATAAATGAAAAGAAAAACACCTCTTTATATGGACACAACATGTCTTTTGACTTTCCACCTTCATGTGTCTTTTGACTTTCCACTTTTATATGTCTATTGACTTTCTATTTTCATCTGTCTTTTCATTTCCTAAACTCACCCTTCACTTATGCACTTAATATATTTTGAGAGAATTTTTATTTTTCTGAGATAGAGACCTTATGGTTTCAAAATAAATAAAAGGTCTTTCTAATTCAAAGATTATATCAACAACAAAAATGTTGCTCTAGTCTATATTAAGTAACAACACGCAATGACAAAGCACATAGTTTTGCAATAGTATTAGTTGAGAAGGATATATACAATATAGAGAGAGAGAGAGAGAGAGAGAGAGAGAGAGAAAGAAAGAGAGGGGAGACACTTTGAAAAGAAAAAAATCCTAAAGAGAAAATAAACGACAAGAGAAACACCTCTATATATATATATATATATATATATATATAAACACAAAAGGTCTTTTGATTTTCCACCTTAGTATGTCTTTTAGCTTTCCATCTTCATGTCTTTTGACTTTCCACTTTTTTCTTTTTTCTTTCTAAACTCACCTTTCACTTATGTGAATGTAATATGTTTTGAAAGAATTTTTATGTTTCTGAGAATGGGGAGACCTAATGGAATAACCAAGTGATTAAATAAAAACCCATAAAGGGAGTGAATCATGTAGAACATGCTAGGCGCTATTGTAAGCAAACTACAAGATTGGAAGGTTGCCTTCCCAATCTAATTGTTTGTTACTTACATAGGCACAAACATATCCTCTATGACTTGATTTACCCACTCGGTTTGATCGTCACTTTCATGATGTTCAACCGTACTTAAACTTAACTAAATACCCAACTTTTAGAATATTGCTCGCCGAAAATGGCTATTGAACTTACGATTGCGATCACTTACAATCTTGACGAGTAAACCATAAAATTTATAGAGATTGTCTACAAATAACCAGCTTGTTAACTTTGGAGTTTTTACCATAATCTTTTCAAGAATAAAGCTACACATCTTGGTAAGATGGTCAACCACAATTCAAACAGAGTCATGTGCACATGTAGTAATTGGTATTCTCACTAAGAAATTTGAAACTAGAGTTATTATACGTGTTTATGCAAGTATGACCAGTCGAATTGTCGACGTATGAGTGATAGGTTGTTTGAATCTCGAGATGACCAATTCTAGGGTTATCATGACATTCATAAAGGATTTGGAACCTAATTTCATTGTTCATTGGTACATATACTCTCCCCTTGTGGATTAACTAACCTTTATTAATGAAAAAATACTTCCATTTGCTAAGTTTATCACTAGTTAAAGTGGAAATGTGCTGACGAGATCTCTTTTTGTAACATGACTCCATATCTTGGATTAAGACTAATTAATCACGACTCCATATCTTGGATTAGCTAACCTTTATTAATGGAAAAATACTTCCATTTTCTAAGTTATCACTAATCAAAGTGGAAATGTGTGTTGGCGAGATCTCTTTTTGTAACAATAGCATTTATCTCTTGCATGCAACTTAAAGCATTAGCTACGACATTTTTAATACCTTAACGTGTAGTCATAAGCTTGAAGGCTTTCAGCCCACCTAGATTTATATTAGTACATCCATTCCAATCTTTCTCTTGTGAAAACAATTTGACTCTTTTAAACAATCTCAAATTGATTATCATACATATAATTTCACCATTGCTTCAAAGAATGAATAATGGCATAAATTTCTCTTCATATACAGAGTGATTCTATTGAGCAGAGTCCAACTTTTTGCTTTTGAGGGCAAACAATGTCCTTCTTGTAGGAACACAGTGCCTATGGCTTTGTTTCTTGCATGTATCTCAAGCACAAATGGCTTGCGGCAATGCTTAGATACAAAGTGTGTAGATAGGGACTTTTTTATTGGAGTAGAGAGAGAGAATCTAGTGACATAAGTGATGATGTCATATATAGGCTTCTAAGTTAGAAGGGGTTTCACTAGTTGGTGGTGCCAACCGTGGCACACCCCCCAAAAACCCTGGTTGTGTGTGTCAAAGTACTCTCAAAGTAGCACCCAAAAGTACAAAGTATCCTACCCTAGAAAATTTAACAGCAGGAGTAGACCACACAAAACACCTCCCCTGAGAGTAGTAGTCAAATAGGTGGTAGGTCAAAATGGTTCTTTTAAAAGATTTCTCCCAATTTCCAAGGGTCCAAGGTGGATGCCAGCTTCAAATCTTCAAATATTTTGTGTTTTGTTGTCAAAGTTGTTGTATTCATTGCTTCTTCTCCCCTCACAGTTTTTTGTCAAAGTGATCATGGATGCCGATGGCGGCATGGAGCACATATTAAACTTCACGCAAATGATGTGCGTTATTAAGGATGGTCTTACTCATGGTAGGGCAGTGTTTAATCCTTTTACAATTTTCATGTTTATGAAGCCAAATGTCATCATGCCTTGTATGCATGCCAATATGAATGCAATGAAAGATGTCCTTGTGCCAATGCATGGTTTGGGGCTACTTGGTTTTTGGTCATCTTGGGAGATTGGATAAAAGCATACACATCTTTGTTTTTGGCCTCGTTTATCTTCGTGCTTGGTTTTGGAGATAAAAGAGCTATCTTGAATGAAAGACAACTGATAAAAGCTAGGGTGAAGTCCTCTTCACTTGAGGTGTGAAAAACTACTTGAGAGCTTAAAGGATGCACGGGCTTTTTCTAAGTAATCTTGAATTTTAAATGCTCTCTTGATTTATCTACAAGTTGTCACAACTTGCAAAGAAAGTTCCAACAACCAACTCTTGAGGTGGTGGGGCAAACAAGTGCTAAATCTCGAGGCAATGGGGCCATCAGTTCAATGGGTTTGTAGGCCATTGGTACGTATGGTTGGCAGCAGGGGCCATAACCCACTAGCAATAGCAAGTGATGAAACCAGTTTGGTGGGAAACACTTGTAACAATAGGTGTTAAGTAACCAAGCTAAAGATAGGCAAGAAAACAAAGCCACATGGGAAAGAAATTGGGCCGAGTGTAGCTGGTGATGCAAGTCGAGGATGATTATGCAATCTCTGACTGGGCAGGTATGGCCTTGGCTCAAAGTCAATGGACAATAGCTTTGTATTTGGCACTGTTCTAATTGCTACCACCAGCTAGCCTTGATGATGCGTTGTTATAGAAGTGCTAAATGGATCAAGAAGTAAGAGGCTTGCTCACAATAAAATGAGGGTAGCCTACTAGCCTGCAATTGGTGTACTGAGGTAGTAGGCACATATGCTCAAAGGTAGGGTGGCGTGGGGCATGCACTAGATCTACTATGAACCTTTTCGTTCACAAAGGCTTTCCAAGCCTCTACCTTCACAAAGAATCCTAGATTGCTGAGGTTACAGATTCCAACTCTATAGATGGTTCACACACAAGCTTATTTTAAAGAGCAGAATGCACACAACATAAGTTTGGCAATTTTAGCCGATTGCAAGGGATTATCAATGCAAAGTAGAGAGAGATGGACACAATAATAATATGCAAATGCAAGATTTCTATACACACTAATGGGGCACTAATGAAAACAAAATCCCAAAGTATGCTCATTTAGAGAGATTATTAATTGATGCTAAATGTGATAATCCAATACTGTTAGGAAATAAGACGTAACTAAACAGATAATTGAGTAGATTACTTAATGGAGAGAGACAGATTTTCTCACACGAGATTATAGAGTAGAGAGAGAGAGAGAGAGAGAGAGAGAGAGAGAGAGAGTACACACAATATACGTGGTTCACCCAATGTGGGCTACATCCATGGGAAAGCAGCCACTCAATGGCTTTAGTACTTCAAAACAAGAAGTAGTTTACAAAGGGATTATACCCTTTTGGAGCTCCCGCCTTGCTTCACTCTCACCACCTCACACCCACCTTGTTGCATCAACTTCACACTGTGAAATGTGTGTAGAAATGGCCTCCTTTTATAGGCCAAAAGGGATGCCCTCTCTCATGAGAGGCAGCCATGTGTAGCCGCCCTTGTGTAAACAAAGTCCAAATCGGACCCTCCAATCCACCCATGTGTGGCCGCCCTTGAGAAGACAAGTCCGCTTTTGAATTCGACCACCGACCATTGACTTCCGACCGCCGGCCACTGGTCATTGAATACCGGCCAACCGGCCAACCTACCAGTTGTTTTTCGACCACTTTCACGCTGCCATCCGGCCATAATATTCCGGCGAAAAGGAATATTTCGGCTCGAGACTGGGCGTCAAAATTTTGGTTTCTGGCGAATGATTTTGTTTTTTGATGAGTTATTTTTCTTCACGCACGATGGCTTCTCCTCATAATGGGGGCCTTACAAATGTGCGTTTTTAACACAAAAATTTACAAGGGGTAAATCAGACTCCATACTTAACAATCTCCCACTTGGAGACTGATCTCCAAACCAAACCTGTGACTGCTTTCCATCCTGGCCTCTTATCCTTGAATGCCGATTGAAAATGAGCAAAAGCTCAACTTCTCCTTGTTGACCACCTTTGTAAACATGTCTGTAGGATTTTCACTTGTATGCACCTTTCCTAGCTTTAGGTGTCCCTCTTCCAAATGAGTGCGTATGAAGTGATATCTCACCTCAATGTGCTTTGTCCTTGAATGAAAGGCTGAGTTCTTTGCAAGATGGATAGCACTTTGGCTATCACTGTACAAGACACAATTGTCTTGTTTGAATCCAAGCTCTTCTAAGAATCTATGAAGCCACAGAATTTCTTTGCTTGCCTCCGTCATTGCTACATACTCTTCTTCCGTGGTAGAAGGTGAGACCACTTTCTGCAGCTTTGAAGCCCATCTTACTGTTGTGCCTCCAGCCATGAAGACATAGCCAGTAGTAGCACTCCTTCGAGTATCTTTTTCACCTGCCATATCTGCATCAGCATACCCTTCTAGAAAAATATCAATCCTTCCAAAATACAAAGCATTTGTTGTTGTCCCTTTTAGATACCTAAGTATCCACTTCACAGCTTGCCAGTGCTGTTTACCTGGGTTGTCCATGAACCTACTTACAACTCCCACTGCATGTACAATGTCTGGCCTTGTCGAGACCATAGCATACATAAGAGAACCTACCGCTGCAGCATATGGAACTTTAGATATATAGGCTATCTCCTCTTGTGTCTTTGGACACATATCCCTGGTTAGTTTAAAGTGACCAGCCAAAGGTGTAGAGACCGTTTTTGCATTTTGCATTGCAAACCTTTATAGTACCTTCTTGATGTAATCCTCTTGAGATAGCTTTATTGTCTTCTTCGTCCTTTCCCTTGATATGTTCATACCAAGTATCCTCTTTGCAACACCTAAATCTTTCATTGAAAAAGGTTTAGACAACTCCTCTTTTAGTTCTTTGATGTCCTGTATGTTAGCACTTGCAATGAGCATGTCATCAACATACAACATTAGGATGATGAACTACCCATCTCCCAAATTCTTCGTGTAGACGCAATGATCTCAGTTGCATCTTCTGAATCCATGATCTAGCATCCATCGACCAAACTTCCAAGTACCATTGTCTTTATGCTTGCTTTAAACCATACAAGCTTTTCTTTAATCTACAAAGTTACCATTTTCTCCTTACCTTTTACTTCATACCCCTTTGGTTGAAGCATGTACATTTCCTCCTTTAAGTCATCGTGAGGGAATGCCGTATTTACATCCATTTCCTCAAGATTTAGATCATGAGCAGCCACAAGGCTTAACACTAGGTTGGTAACCTAACAAGACATAAAAGTGTCCTTTCAGGGTTTTGAAAAAAACCTCCAAAACCATAGTAGATCCACTCATTTTGTAAAATCCCTTCATGAGGTTATAGTTCAAGGCCTACTACACATGGAAAAAATAAGAAACTTGTAAAATTTCTCATCTTTTGGTGACACCAAGCCTCCAAATTTGATGGACCAATACATTTTCATCAAAACAGTCATTTCTTACGTTTTGTTGCATAAAAATAAGATTAGGGATTTTTGTAGGACTTGAGATAAATTCCCTAGTTAACTTTTGCCAAAAGAAATAGGTACAAAAAAGTTGAATTTTTACCATTCTGCAAACCTATCATCAAAGTTTCTATAGCCACGCTCAATACAAATAATATATGCATGTTTTCTTAGTTCCCTATTGTCCTTTAGGTTCATAAGGAGCCATGGAGCATGTCAAAAAAATAATACATCTCTTACCAAGGGGAATCTTGGGGACAAAGATGAAGTGCTAAATACAGCAAACATGAAAAAATTGGGTTCAACATTATGAGTTGTAGAATCCCATAGAAACTATTCAATATCTAGCCAAATTTGATCCTTATGACTAGATATGGTTACTACCTACAAAATAAATGTAGTTATCACAAGAAACTAACAATATTGAAAAAGCTATACTTGATATACAAAATGTTTCGTTTTCTTCTATAATTGAAAAAATCAACCATCGTTGCCTACTATGCAAAATAGGGTATTAGGTGCCCCAAAACTCAAGGAATATTAGCTTTATGTTACAATATGCGACATAGAAAATAAAAACTGCATTTGGATATCATGAAAGCCACCAAAAAAATCATAGGAGAGCTAAAATTGGCTGAAAAATAGGATTTGACAATTTTGTAATTTGGTCATAACTTACAACTTGAACATTTATTTCTCCCTAGAAGCATCAGGACATGTTGAGGACTACTAAAGATAGTTCTCTAGCATTATAGACCTCACAAACATGAATTCTAGAGTGGTATAGTTGCAAAAAGTTGAAAAAAGCCTAAAACAGGACCCGTTTTTTCACACAGTTTAGGTTGTGAAATGTTGTGCAAGGACAAGGTTAAAGATGGAATTGATATTCCAAAAAAATGTCGACTTTTTTTCAGCTCATGAGACAACTTTCTAGACAGATAGCACCTCAAAATCCATTTTGAAACTCTTGACATAATTCAAGGAAAATGGTCACTTAACAGGACATAAAAGTGTCCCATTACCAACCTAGTGTTAAGACAAGCCTAATTGAGTTCATTTTTACAACAAGAGAAAATATTTCATTGAAGTCAATACCTTTCTTTTGAGAGAACCCTTTTACCACAAGCCTAAACTTGTACCTTTTCTTCCCACCTTCTTCTTCCTTCAGCTTGTACACCCATTTGTTTTGAAGTGCCCGCTTACCTTTAGCAACTCAACCAACTCCCATGTTTGGTTCCGATGTAGTGTGTCCATCCCCACTTACATGCTCTTCGTCCATTCTTTTTTGGATTCGTGTTGCATAGCTTCTTTGTACGATTCCGGCTCTCGAGAATCTGATATCAAGAGATGGTTGAAGTAAGGAACAAACCTTTCTAGAGGTTTACTTGCTCTTGTAGATCTTAGGGGAATAGGTTGAGGCTCCTCATTTGGTTGATGTTGTTGCACATTGTCACCATTTGCACTCCTTGAGTCTTCACCGTCCTCAAGCTCCATGTACCCATCACCTGTTTCTTTTGTTTGTTTTCTTTCCAAGTAATCTTTGTACATATTTTGTTCGTTAAAAATTACATCCCTACTCCTAAAGATTTTACCATCTTCAGGATTCCATAGGCGATACCCAAAGTCACCTTCTCCATAGCCAATGAAGAAACACTTTTTGGACTTTGCATCTAGCTTTGATCTTAGGCTTCTATCTATGTGCATAAAAGCCTCACACCCAAACACTTTGAGAAATGCATAATTCACCTGTTTACCTGTCTATGCCTCTTCTGGAACTCCCCCATCCAATGCCGTTGAGGGTGACCGGTTGACTAAGTACACATACTTACTTACAGCTTCCACCCAAAGCTCAAGCCGTAAGCTTGCATGTAGCTGCATGCTTCGTGCTCGCTCCATGATTGTCATGTTCATGCTTTTCAAAATCCCGTTTTGTTGAGGTGTTCTTGGGGTTGTCCTTTGCCTCCAAATACCATTGCTAGCACAAAAGCTTGGCTCCAATATTCGCCTCCATTGTCGGATCTAAGGCACTGTCGACTTCCATTGTGTATTGCTAACAATACACAAGTAAAGTATACAAACCTTTTGTCCCTTGGCAACCACCAAAGATCCCTTTGAGATCTTCCACCGTTTGCTTCCGAATGCAATGTTGTGACCTTCATCATCCAATTGTCCTATACAGATCAATTTTTTGCGAAGAGAAGGAACATACCTAACATCTTTAACCTTCCATCCATTTCCGTTAGCAGTTTTGACACCAATTGTACCTTTTCCGAAAATTTCACAAGCTTCATCATCTCCCAAGTATACATACCCAAAATTACCTTTGGTCTAATCTTGGAAATGTTGCTTGTGTGGTTCGCATGGAATGAAGCCCCAAAATCTACTATCCATGAATTAGACACACTGTCTAATGAGAGAATTAGAGCACCTTGCTCTACTTTACCTGCCACATTGGCCTCCGATGTTGGCTTGTTGTCTTGAGACTCAGTCTCCTTCTTCTTCTTAGACCAGCAATCCTTCTTGATGTGGCCCTTCTTTCCGTAGTTCCAACATTCAAGAACTGACTTTGTGCGTGACTTGCTCCGTCTTGAGTGATCACGACCCTTTTGGTTTTTGAACCTCTCCTTAGGCCTTCCTCTTGTGTCCACCACTGACAGTGCAACACTTGATGATTCTCATGTGCTTCTCCTTCGTATTTCCTCGCTTAGGAGAACACCCACAACATCATCAAACTTAAGAGTATTTGTGCCAGAAATAGAATTACTTACAGCCATCACAAGGCTGTCCCAACTATCCGGTAGAGATGATAGTATAAGGAGAGCTCGCACTTCGTCATTGAAATTAATTTTCACCGATGGAAGTTGACTTATGTTTGTGTTAAAGTGATTTAGGTGTTCTGCAACTGAACCATTCTCTGCCATCTTTAGATTGAACAAGTGCTTCATAAGAAATACCTTATTGGATGCGGATGGTTTCTCGTAGAAGTTGTCAAGTGACTTCATCAAATCCTCCCTGGTCTTCATCTCCAAAACATTGAAGGCCACCATTGATGCCAAGTTTAACCGGATTGTTCCTAGTGCATTTTGATCAGGGACAATCCATGCTTCATCTGCCATTGTTGTGGGCTTCTTCGCAAGACCGCCTAGTGGCAAATGAAGGTCTTCTGGTAGAGATAGTCTTCAATGTGCATCTTCCAATGTGGTAGTTTTGCCATTGAACTTCTCAATCTTGAGATTCCCTTCCTCCACCATAACTCCCACTCAATTCAAGGAATCCTTTCCTTGAGGGGTGGATGCATGAATAGGTGGACCAAAAACCTTGTCCCGGACAGAGGTTTTATAACCGGTACATAAAACCATCTTTATTAGTTCAATTCGATATATTCTTTTGAACAGATTTTTAATTAAATATAGAATTTCCACAGCTTTTTGTTAAATATAGAAGACGTCTCTGTACCTCTTAACTATGCACGTCAGCCAGCTCTTTACACCATTACTATTTCCACGTCTCTTTTTCAAATATAGAAGACGGCTCTGTAGCTCTTAACTATGCACGTTAGCCAGCTCTTTGTCTTCCCGCTCTCTCGTTTTCCTGTCTCTCTCTAACTCTCTATGTAGGAGCACAGATTGTTGTTTTACTTTGTAGGCCTATCACACATCTATTGCTGTCATATACTGCTCTTGCTCTCTGTAGGCCTATCACCTCACTCAATCTCTCCCTCTCTAGCATGGAGCAATAATCTCACACTGTATGTGACTGCTCTCAGCCTCACTGTGAACTGTGTGCTAGGTATGTTGTTAATGCGGTCAAGGAATATCATGCTAGGAGAAAGAGGGAGCAGCGTGCCAAGAACAAGCTTGAGCAGGTAGCACGTGAGGAAGATAATGATCAAAATGGTGCTGACGATGCAAAGCGTCAAAGACTTTGCAATGACCTTGTTATGCTCTTCAATCGGCGTACAAAGGCCCTCGATGTTGCATCAGGCTCAGATATTTTGTGAAAGTTTGTCAATCATCCTTCTCTTGGAGACCTTGAAATGCCCAGGGCACAAACAACCTTCGTTGAAGCCATACGTAACACAATAGATGCAATCAAATTACCCAAGAGCGGACAGAAGCTCTTTCTTAAAAGGTTCATCACAACAATGCTTATGAATGTTGAGTGTACATCTACCTCAAAAGTGAATGTTTCAGCTGCATCTAAGTTGCTAAATTTGCACAAGAGGAACTTCATAGCTGCAAAGAATCGGTTGAGGGCAGCAGGTGATGGCAATTTTCCAATCTCTTTGTGTGCTCGACAGCCCATGGATCGTGGCTTCATAACACCTGATGAGAAAGAGTTGATCTTCTCTTTTTGGATGTCTAACACTCGTGTTTCACCCAATAAGAAGGATGTGTGCAGAAAGCGTATTGGAAGAAATTCATATGTCAAACATCTTGTGCATCTTCTTGAACAATCTCAGGTAATAACTTGCTTCACTATATCCATTTTTGTTTTCTAATATTTGCATTCATGACCTATATTCTCTATAAATGGGTTGATAAGAGTAGATATGAAATCGGATATGAAGGAAGTTATAAATGGAAATAAGGGGAATCTGTATTTGGTCCTAGACTAAGAGTAGATAAATATTGGATGTGAAGGAGTATATAAATGGAAACATAGTTTTTATCATACGCGTATGTTTGTTGAAACATACGTTTGCAGACGCATACTTTCACACGCGTATGATACGTATAAACTGGTTAGGTAAAAGACTGGCTTACATAACCAGTAAAAATCTTTTAACACCTATTTCTCACTGGTATACATAGTGGTTAAGTGTTCACATGTACTCGTCAAGTGTTCACATGTACTGTTTGTCATGTCAGATAGGTAAAAAACATATCTGTTTGAAAGGAAAATAGTGGTTTACATATCCAGTAAATTTTTTTGTACACTTATTTCTCACTGGTATACGTCATGATTAAGTCCTCACATGTACTGGTTAGGTAAATAACATACCAGTTTTAAATGAAAAGACTGGTTTACATTAGCAGTGAGAACATTTGAACTGGTTGACACTTATATACCACTGGAACGTACCAAGGACATGTGTTCATTTTTTTTAACACATTTTTCTCACTGGTATACATCGTGGTTAAGTGCTTACATGTACTGGTTAGTAAATAACATAGCGGTTTTAAATGAAAAGACTGGTTTACATCAGCAGTCTGAACATTTGAACTGGTTGACACTTATATACCACTGGTACGTACCAAGGACATGTGTTCATTTTTTTAACCCTTATTTTTCACTGGTACACATCATGGGTAAGTGCTCACATGTACTAGTTAGATAAATAACATACCGGTTTTAAATGAAAAAACTGGTTAACATCAGCAGTAAGAACATTTGAACTGGTTGACACTTATATACCACTGGTACATACCAAGGGCATGTGTTAACACTTATTTATCACTGGTATACATCGTGGTTAAGTGCTCACTTGTACTGGTTAGGTAAATAACATACCGGTTATAAATGAAAAGACTGGTTTACATCAGCAGTAAGAACATTTGCACTGGTTGACACTTATATACCACTAGTACGTACCAAGGACATGTGTTCATATATACTGGTTTACCTAACCAATTAAGTGAAAAAACATAGTGGTTTGAAATAAAAATACTGGTATATAGTAATGTACCAGTTTTCCTCAAAACCTGCAGTTTTCTTCAATGTTCTTTAACCATATATGTCTTTCATTGTAGGTAGAGCTCTTTCTCAACTTCAAAGAACAATACCCTGAAATTGTAATAAGGCAGCGGGCGTTTGAGTACATGAAGCCATATTTTGTGCGGAAATTGAGAGACCGATATACTTGCTACTGCATTTCACATGTTCAAATGTCCTTCCTAAAAGATGCCATAAATCACATGCGAAGTTCTGTATTCGGTCTACATGGAAAAGCTTGCCATTGTCAATGCAACATATGCAAAGACAATGGTGGATGCAAGGCACCAACAAACCCTATCAAGAGTATAACAGCCTTATTGGACTCTATACTGTGTCGTTAATCAGATACGTCCACCTTCCATGCCCTTGCCTACTTGACTGGTCAATGTAAAAGGTGTGGCCCGGATAAGTTAGACTTTTGTGTTGCAGAGGCTGCATTTATTGCTAAAAAGATTGTGGTGAATATTTTTGAGGACCTAGAAGTAGGAACTGCCCGTGATGGTCTGAAGAAGAAAAGGAAAGTCTTGTCGCATAAGGAAATATCATGCCAGGATCTCTCATTCATGTTCAAAGATCATCTTAAGAAATACATAATGCATAATTTTGTGTATAGATGGCAAGCAGAACAATATAAGGAATGTATACAAAGCTTTCTAGAAGATGTTGTTGTGTCAGTTGTTGACTTTGCTGAAAATTATAGTTTCAAAGAACAAAATGAGATTCAGTCCATGCACTGGTATTCAAATCAAGTAACTATTTTTGTGCACATAACATATTTCCGAATTGCAGGTAACGACATCACCCTAGATCAGTATTATTTCTTTTGTATTAAGCCTTCAATAATTTCTGATTTTTATATTATGCAGGTGACATCCACAAGAAAATTCATTTAAGATGACAAGCAACATGACACACATTTTGTTCAACATTGTTTTTTGAAACATGCGGAATGGCTAAAGCAATTTGGTCTAAATATAAAATGTCATTGGGTATGGTATGATGGAGCAGCTTCACAATTCAAAGCAAGAAGACCATTCTATTTCCTTGCCAGGTATACCATGTTCTAACAAAAATTATATGAAGGTGGTTTTAATATAGAGACCTATAATAGTGGCATTAAAGTTGTAATAAAATGCTTGTCTAACATTAGTAATATTATAATACGTGTTTTTTTTGGTAATTTTATCGTGCCAAGATTATATTAATCTTCTTCTATCCATTGAATAAATTGCAGATACAGTGTTTTTACGGGATGGAAAATGTCTTGGAACTTTTTTGGATCCGGACATGGTAAGGGAGAACACGACGGTGCGGGAGCAGTGATAAAAAGGTCTTTAACTCAATACCAATTGCAGCCAAACTGCTCAAAGATAGATTGTGCTATAGATGTTGTGGCATTATTGAGACGGACCTTGTCAGATGGTGCTATAGCCACCTATGCATCCCAGGCCTGTTATGTAAGCAGGATTTTTTGGGTGATTGAATTGGGAGATGTCGAAAGGGGGAAAAATTGGGATGTGAAGGCTGTAAAAAATACCCGCTCAATGCACTCTGTTTCTGCATATTCAGAGCATGATACAACTGCTTTGAGAACACGTTCACTGTCTTGTTTCTGTAGTGTATGTAAACAGGAAAAGTGGAGGAGATGTGTGAGCAAGTCACACGTTCCTTTTTGGACATACCTTATTTTGGAGCCTACAGAAGAACGGGAAGACGATGACGACGAAATAAATGAGGATGCAGCATATGAAGGACACTATGACACCCTCAGTCAAGCTCTTATTGTTGGTGATAATTTTGTTGTTCCCGCACCAAATGACAATGAAGAAAAAGTGGATTTGTATATAGTGAAATGCACTGCAGCTATTCAAGAGTTTCATTCAGACGCTGAAGATGACTGGGGCAATATCATTGGGCGAGGATCCTATGCTATCAAAGGGTTTTACTATCGTATGATAAATGAGCAGACCTACGAGCTTTTGGACAAAAAGCCAGAGGTGTTCATATATTCACATCTTGTTCGGGCAATCAAAATCCCCATGATACCCCATCCCAGCAACTCAAAACTATATACAATATCACTTGATGTCAGTGAGTCTATCTACAATAGTATGCCTTTTGAGCTGTAACCATCTTAAGAAATACATAATGCATAATTTTGTGTATATCTGCCTATTACTGTAAACTGAACTGTCTCCCTCTCCCTCTCTCTCTCTCTCTCTCTCTCTCTCTCTCTCTCTCTCTCTCTCTCTCTCTCTCTCTCTCTCTCTCTCTCTCTCTCTCATTTCTTAACATCATACCAGTCATTTCTCAGTATCATACCGGTATGATACTGAGGAGTGACTGGTATGATACCGGTATTATACAAGTTCCTCTGTCTTTCTCTCTCTCTCTCTCTCTCTCTCTCTCTCTCTCTCTCTCTCTCTCTCTCTCTCTCTCTCTCTCTCTCTCATTTCTCAGTATCCTCTCTTTGTCATTTCTCAGTATCATACCAGTCACTTCTCAGTATCATACCGGTATCATACCAGTAACTCCTCAGTATCATACCGGTATCATACCAGTCCCTCTCTCTCTCTCTCTCTCTCTCTCTCTCTCTCTCTCTCTCTCTCTCTCTCTCTCTCTCTCTCTCTCTCTCTCTCTCTCTCTCTCTCTCTCTCTCTCTCTCTGTGTGTGTGTGTGTGTGTGTGTGTGTGTGTAACGTCTCAGTATCATACCGGTCACTCCACAGTATCATACCGGTATCATACCAGTCCCTCTCCCTCTCTCTGTCACTGCTAAGTATCATACCGGTCACTCCTCAATATCATACCGGTATCATATTAGTCACTTCACAGTATCATACCAGTCACTTCTCAGTATAAGACTCTCTCTCTCTTTCTCTCTCTCTCTCTCTCTCTCTCTCTCTCTCTCTCTCTCTCTCTCTCTCTCTCTCTCTCGTGTCACTTCTCAGTATCATATCTGTATCATACCAGTCACTTGAAAGAATCATACCGGTATCATACATGTCACTTCTTTGTATCCGACTCTCTCTCTTTCTCTTTCTCTCTCTCTCTCTCTCTCTCTCTCTCTCTCTCTCTCTCTCACTTCTCAGTACCATACCAGTCATGCCCAGTATAATACCGTTATCAGACACTCTCTCTCACTCTCTCCTTTTATTTGCAATATACTTCAAATATAGAATACAACGTATTTCCGTGCAACTTGCTTGTAAATGTATTATACATGAATTCTGTTACATTGAGTGAGCCTTTTGGGTGAGTAATTCTCCATTTACATCCATCGACAAAAAAATACATCGACAAAAGTCGCCCACTTCACAAACTTTATGAAGCTTTCTTTTTATATAAAAAATATGTTCCTTTCTTCTTGAAAAATTCAATCCGCCATTTCCAATAAAAACGACGCACATAGGTGTCGTCAGGTTGTCTGTCTGCACAAATTACAGTCCTCTTTGTATACTCAATTCTGTCCTTAGAGTACAACCAGTGTGCCAGCCAGTTTATGACAGTGGTTGACAGAAAACAGGCGCGCACTTCTTTAGACTACTTTTCTAGCTTGGGAAAAACAAGAAATGACCCCAATGGATTAAACATTAGCTTATATCCAGAATCATCAAAGATAAGTGTGTCAGGTGGTAGGTCAGGAAAATTTTTGAGATTCTTGTGGAACACCGGTTTATCTGTCGCGCCCAATCTAAAAGGGGCCCTTGTGCACTGCGCCTGACTTACCACTCTATTGAATCTTTTGTGGTGGTCAGGGAACACTGTCGCTAGTGTGCGTTTGAGCTTCTCAAACTCGCAGCAGCTCCATATCCACACTTCGAACCATCTGAAACAAAAATTCAGAAACACTTCTACATCGGGCCTTACCCAAAACTGTGTATCCCCTTCAACAACATACCGCATTTCTGGCCAGTGGGGCAATTCTTCACCATATTTTCCATCAAATTTCTTGAGCAGTAATCCATTAAGGTCCAAAATGAGAACCCTACGCTGGACGCTCAACGGAGGTGGTGGCCTTGGCCATATCAGTGGGATTCTTTTAATTAGTCTATACCATAGAGGAAACACGAGCACTGCAGGAGACAACACGCAATTCCATATTGCATGAATGTCAGCCCTGCCATTCTGCTTGTCAGCCCTGAACCTATCTTCCAGGCGCCATTCTTCAACTGAAAACATATCTGCAGATGCAAAATTACACGCCTCAAATTTAAATATGCAATTAGGACATATCTATAGATTGAAATCATACAATAAAAACACACAATGTTCAAAAATTAGGCACAAGATGAAAGAGACGTCGAATGGGAAAGAAAGTTATATTAATTTCAGAAGTGGTTACATAAAAAGAAACATGGGGGGGCAAACTATAATCTTTTGCAGGCTCTGGGTTTAGGGTCAGAACTTGTGCCGGTATTCTGCATCTCCTTAGTGTCTTCTATGTCCATCTCCTCTTCTGGCTGCCCCTGGGTCTCTTCCTCTTCCTTGCTTTTTTGCTCCATTTCAAGCTTCTCATCTCTAGTCTTCTCGATTTTTTTTCTTTTTGCCTTTCTTATATGCTGAGCAAGGGTCTCCTCGGGACTTCCCTCCAGCCTGACATCTACACAACCATCAGCTTTAGAAAGTTGTGCAACAAGAGATCACTTATTAGAGCCATAATCAATGAAAAAACTTACTCTTGCCACGTTGGCCTCGTTTTCTCGGGGTCTTTGATCTTGTCACCCGCACGTTGTCTAGCAACACATCGTCTTCCTCATTCTGGGTTTTCTCTGCAGCACCAGTCGTACTCTGCTCCTTTACCTCAAAGTTTTGTTCTTCTTCTATTGTTTCCGAAACAGGTTTCTCAGCATTACTAGGGACATTTTCATCAAGCAATACCTCCACAAATGTCTTGTATGCACGCGTCACTGCATCGTTCCCTGTGTCTTTACCGGCAGCAGTTCTGAAGCAGCTTGACTCTGAAAAAACATTAGAGAAGACAAAAATCAACCACCTGATTACCCATTGAAACAATTTTCTCACCTGTTTTTGGGCATGGTTCAACTGGCTTCTTCTTTAGAAGGGATTGGTCTTCTGCAGAAATAACTCCGAGGCAATCCTTAAGCATGCACTTTCCTTTCTCAGCCAAGTGAGCATAGCAGAATGCATGGTATGCATGTGAACAAGGCAATAGAACAACATGGCTTGAGCGATTGTGATCATGAATTTTTACACCACAAGCATTGCACACATCAATGAGAACAACACTATGTCCAGGAGCTGTTACTCGTGCAGGCAAGACTATGGTTTCAGGTAGCATTGGTTGACTAATCATGCCTGTCACAAACGCGACATAGAGACCAAAGGTTTCCTCACGGTCCAAGCATTTGGATAATTCTTCCTGTAGGCAAGAGAACTCTGTTATCAGACAATGTCAAACAAGTATAAAATCGGTATGAATGCTTGAAAATCGGTATAATGATGTTATCATACCGGTATGATTACATCCTACTGGTATGATGTTATCCCACCGGTATAATGTTATTATACTGGATAGTATAACATTATACCGGTAGGATAACATCCGGTAACATCATATCGGTAGGCTAACATTCGGTAACATCATACCGGTAGGATAACAGTATACCGGAATCATAACATCAAACCGGTTGGATTTTATCATACCGGTTGGATCTAACCATACCGGTCGGATGTAACCATACCAGTAGGATGTTATCATACTGGTGGGATTATCTCCTAAATCCTACCAGTAAGATAACATCCTACCGGTAGGATATAATCATACCGGTAGGATGTTATCATACTGGTAGGGTATAATCCTACCGGTATGATAACATCCTACCGGTATTGGCATCTACCCTTACCGAATATGATATAATCCTACCGGTATGAAAAATCATACCGTATGGTACTTTGCATGTATTATACTACAATCAGATGGAGTTAAAAGCATACCTGTGCCTGCTGTAGGGTGTCTTTTGCTTGGTCAAATTTTTCTTGGAAGCTGTCAAGTAAGCATGTTGGTACATTGGCATCATCAGGGAAGTGCATTCGGATGGTGTCAAGGGCACCCTCGCAACGGTGCACATCAGCAACAGATTTGACCACTGAATCCTTAGCCTTCTGACACTCGGCTGATACATTGTCATGAGATTTTCTTACCTCAACAAGAAGTTCTTGCAAGGAAGTGGATACTTCAACACTAAAGGCAGACTGAGTGGTCACAAAAAGTCCACTTCCGACTGGTGTACTTCCGGATGGGGTATTTACTAAGAAGATGGCAGAACCACTTGGGGTACCTGTGGATACTTGGGAAGTCTCTAACTTCCATTGTTCTCTTTTCCTATCTAAATGACCTTCATTGGTCACATTCTTCACCACCTCAGATGCAAACTCAACCCACTTTACCGGACCTGTGCATACGAAATAAACATATCCGCGTGCAAACTTGACTCCCAGCAGATAGTTTGGTGGTTTGGATTGGTACACCTGCTTGTAGAGCTGGTAGAGTGCCTTGTAGTGATCCGGCCTTGCTGTTTTTATCGGCACTTTTTTCTCCTTCACTGGAAGACACGTGAAAACTTTCATCCAGTCGGATATGGGCACATCTGCATCTGTCAACTTCCTAACATCTTTCCCCTCAAGACTTAACCCATATTCCCTGTGAAAATCCTCCTTTGTCGTGCAGAATGACTTTAATGGCACCTCCACATCCTTGGGGTGAACAAAGCGGCTGATTTTGGGAGGAGGCTGTAACTTCTGTCTCTGAAAGGAATAAATCCATACTCATTACTAAATGTATCCACACCTCAGTACTCTACTACACACAGGTCCGCTGTACACAACACAGAGAGAGACAGAGAGAGGTGACATGCCTTCGTGGAAGAATGTCGGGTCTTTGTGGGGGAGACCTGTCGGGCTGCATTCCTTGGGCTCTTTCTTAGGTTGCTATCCATAGCGAAGGATAAGCAGCGTGCACAGGGGGCTGCAGAGAGAGTTGAGAAAGGTGCAAAAGGAGAAAGGCACAAAGATACAGAGAAGTCATAGTCATGAAAACATTCGACTGAACATTCGTTCTGACGTGGGCTCCACATGTGTTTTTGAATCCTCCACATGATTTTTAAGATTTTGTATCCTCCACACGAATATTTAATTCAAACAATTCTTGCCCATAACACCAGTTTCATACCCCCTAAATTTTAAGCCTCCAAAAGAAACTTTCAACCGGTTAAAACCGGGCCACCTATTCATGCATCCACCCTCAAGATACTTTAGCTACGAGCAAACCTTTCTTTGAAACCAGTTGAGGAAATAAGACGTAGCTAAATAGATAATTGAGTAGATTACTTAATGGAGAGAGACAGATTTTCTCACATGAGATTATAGAGTAGAGAGAGAGAGAGAGAGAGAGAGAGTACACACAATATATGTGGTTCACCCAATGTGGGCTACATCCACGGAAAAGCAGCCACTCAATGGCTTTAGTACTTCAAAGCAAGAAGTAGTTTACAAAGGGATTATACCATGTTGGAGCTCCCGCCTTGCTTCACTCTGACCACCTCACACCCACCTTGTTGCATCAACTTCACACTATGAAATGTGTGTAGAAATGGCCTCCTTTTATAGGCCAAGAGGGCTTCCCTCTCTCATGAGAGGCAGCCATGTGTAGCCGCCCTTGTGTAGACAAAGTCCAAATCGGACCCTCCAATCCGCCCATGTGTGGCCGCCCTTGAGAAGACAAGTCCACTTTTGAATTCGGCCACCGGCCATTGACTTCCGACCGTCGGCCACCGGCCATTGACTACCGACCACCGGCCAACCGACCGATCGTTTTTCAACCACTTTCCAACCGTCGTCTAGTCATAATATTTCGGCGAAAAAGAATATTCCGGCTCGAGACTAGGAGTTAAAATTTTGGTTTCCGACGAGTTATTTTTCTTCACACACGATGTCTTCTCCTCATAATGGGGGCCTTACAAATGCGCGTTTTTAACATAGAAGATTACAAGGGGTAAATCATGATCCATACTTAACACTAGAATGGTAACAGGACACTTTTATGTCCTTGGACACTTTTGTGTCATGTTAAGTGACCATTTTGCTTGAATTATTTGAAGAGTATGGAAATGAATTTCTAGGTGCTATATATCCACAAAGTTACCTTATGAGCTGAAAAAAACTTAGCATTTGTTCTGGAGTATCAATCTCACCATTAACCTTACTCTTGCACAACATTTTTGAACCTAAACTGTGTGAAAAAACGGGTCCTGTTTTTGGCTTTTTTTTTTCAATTTTTGGCAACTATACCACATCAAACTTCATGTTTGTGAGGTTTATATGGCTAGAGGTTAGGCCTTCATAGTTCTCAACATGTTTTGATGCTTGTAGGGAGAGCTAAGTGTTAAAATTGAAAGTTATGACCAATTTACAAGAATTGCATAATCCTTTTTTTTTCCCAAAATTAGCACTTTTATGATTTTTTTGGTGGCTTTCTTAATATCCAAATTCAAGTTTTATTGTGTAAGTGTAATGTATAACATAAAGCTAATCTTCCTTGAGTTTTGGGGGACCTAATATACTATATAGCATAGTATATGATGATGGTTGAGTTTTTTTTATTGCTGAAGAATACGATACATTTTAGAGTAGCAAGTATAACTTTCTCAATATTGCTATTTTCTTAGGCCAATTGTGTGTATTTTCTAGGTAGTAACCATATATAATCATAGACTACAAACTTGGCTAGATATTGAGTAGTTTCTATGGGTTTCTAGAGGTCATCATGCTAAACCCAGTTTTTTCATGTTTGTTGTATTTAGCACTTTATCATTGCCCCCAAAGTTCTAATTGTAAGAGATCCATTATCCTTTTGACATGCTCCATGGCTCCTTTTGAATCCAAAGGCCAAAAGGGAACTAAGAAAACATGTATATAGTATCTGTATTGAGCGTGACTATAGGAACTTTGATGATAGGTCCACAGAATGGCAAAAATGCAACTTTTTTGTACCTATTTTTTTGGCCCAAAAAAAATTTAGTGAGTTAAAAGCAACCATATGTTTTGGTCACCAACCCACTGAAGTTAACGAGGCATTTTATCTCATGTCCTACAAAAATCCCCACTCTTATTTATATGCAATCAACCGTAAGAAATTGTTGTTTTGGGCAAAATGCACTGGTCCATCAACTTTGGAGGCTTGTAGTGACCAAGGGATGAGAAAAATTACAAGTTTCTCATTTTTTCCATATGTAGTAGTTATTGAACTATAAGCTCATGAAAGGATTTTTCAAAATGAGTGGATCTACTATGGTTTTGGAATTTTTTTCCCAAAACCTTGAAAGGACACTTTTATGTCCTGTTAGGTTACCATTCTAGTGTTAACAAATACGAGCTCTAATAAGAATGTGTAAATGCAAAAGGAAATTTTATTAATCAACCACTAGGGCAATAGAGCGATCCCTAATGATCTAGTATAGAAGGAGATGTATAGTCCAGGATATGGAACCATCGGCTTTGATACCACATGAAAGGAATTTTGTTATGGAAAAAGAATGAGAATGAACCATTCATGGTGAGGTTAGTGAGTTAATAATGAGAGGTTAGAGAGAGAGATTAACACTAATGGAAGTAGAAACACATAAAGTAAATTGATAGCAAACTAAATGCAAACGGTGTGTACAAACCTGGCTCAAATGATGGGGCAATGCTTGGATACAAAGTAAGTGTGTAGATAGGGCTTCTTTCATAGGAATAGAGAGAGAGCATCTAGTGACATAAGTGACAGTGTCAAAAATAGGCTTCTAGAGAAGAGGGATTTTCCACTAGTTGGTGGTGCGAATGTGGCACACACCCCAACATAAAGTATCATCCATCACATTCATGAAAGTGGCACAAGAGGTAGTTAAACCAAAAGGTACAACTAAGAACTCTTAATGAGAAAATCCTATACAAAAGATGGTTTTTGAAATATTTGCCAAACATATGCGTACTTGATGATATTCAAAACATGGATTTATCTTAGATAAATATTGAGCTCCTTAAGCTGATTCAAAAAAAATATCCACACCTAGGAGAGGATACTTGTTCTTAACAATTAATTCATGCAAGGCATATTAGTCTACACACATGCACACATACCCATCCTTCTTGACCAATAAAATTGGTCCCTCCCATGGTGAAGGACTTGGTTGAATTAAACCAAGTCTGAAGTAGTCAGAAAGTTGTTGCTCTACCTCCATGGCTTTCGTGTGGCTTAATCTATAAGGAGTCCTCAAGGAGTCTTAACCTAAATGTTTTGTGGTAAACGTGGAGGAAAATGTTGAGGGAAAATATATTTGTAACCATGTAATGATTGTTGGATTGGATGTGTTGCATGATGGCATAAATGATTCGTAGTGTCCTCATGAGTAGCAATAGAAAAAGAGTAAGAATTTTGAGTTGACTGAGTTCCTTCATCAATAGACACATTTTCATTGAAACTAAAAGAAAATTGTGAAAAAGAGTGAAGCGATGAGTGACTTTTTCTATTCAACCTTGAAAATTGGATGAGACATATTAGGTAGATTGAGGGACATTCTATTCTCCTTAAAAAAATGTTTCTTCCATTAGAAAATAACTACAAGGAATTATTCTCGTACCTCCTAGCTAAAGAAGGACCTAAACTATGTAACCATCCTCTACTAAGAGTCACATTTTCATGACCCATGTTCATCACTTGGAAAGGGAAGTGCATGAGATGTCCTTGAATTAGGAGATTCTTAACCTCCGTATCTTATACCTCCTTTTTAGACCTATTCATAAGAGACACACCACAGCTATGTGAGCTTGGAGTTTGTGGTAGATTAAGCTTTTTGACCATCTTCTGGTTCAAGAAATTGTGTGCGGCACAATCATCAATTATAATACACACATGTGTGCCATGAATAGTGACATGCATATGCACAAGCTTATGAGATTCAAAGGAAGGCTACAACAAAGTAGTAGTCAAGCAACACTCATGGAGATCCTCCATGTGAGAAACCTCCATTTGAGAGTACTTGCAAGATTATTTAAGGGTAGTATCTACACCATGTTTAAGGCCTTGCACTTTCCCTTCTCCTCATATTTGGCATCTTTGGATTTCCCTTGTGGACAATCCTTCCTTCCATGTTTGCCAAGACAATTGAAGTAGGTATTCTCTTTCTTGGCTCTATCAAACTCTTTACTAAGACGGCCCTTGAGTCCCCTTGGCTTTCTTTAAGGATTTCTGTGTAGAAAGTAAATGATTTTATTTTCTTGCTTGATGTAGGAAACAATGCAGATGATTGTGCAATGTCTCATTCTTCTTTTTTGCTCATTTTAATTGTGCAGTACCAACATGGTTTTAATCTTAGCTTTATATTCGAGATTAGCCCCACAGATAGAGCTCAACACTTTATCAACATCAATAATACCTTTTCATTTTGGGATAATCTCTCTTTAATTGCCTATGTAATGATGGATAACCATGTGATTATCCATCACACGCTCATCCTAGGCATCCCCATTCAAATCTTGTTCAATGTGTGGAAATAATTTCTTATGAAATGTTCAAAAGATGTCCAAGTGGTTAGCTTATGAGGTTCCTTGAGAATTTTCCTCCACTTAAAGGCCTTTCCCTTTAGAGATCGGCTACTCTCCACCTCTTTTCCCTCTTTGGGTATGTGCTCTCTTCACTTTTGGAGAAATGTATTCATAGAATCCTTGTTCCACTTAAATTCTTTCCCCTTGTAACCTAGAAGTGCCATGCTCTTAAGCTTATTACTAACATCTATAGAGGAAGAGGGAAGTATACCATCAAGTAGTGCATCACCAGTACATACAACGGGAATTCCTTGAGGCCCAGGCCCTTGGCCACAAACCCTTGAAACCCCTTTCCCTCCACTATTAGGTGGAATTGGTGCTAGTGCACCATTTGCAGCTATAGTTTCCATAAACTAATTCAATGATGTAGTTAAAGCAGTGAGATTGTGTTGATCAACCAGCCCATGGACAATGGTGGTTCCTCATTGGCGTGCATTATAAACACATTACGAGCATCTTGTGCTAGTGGGGGACCAAGGGGTTGATGCTAAAAATCCAAGTCATGCCCTTCTTGAAGTCTTTGTGCCATGCTAGACGTGTAAATTGGTTGGAAAATTGGATTTACCTTAATCTAGGAGTTGGTGTCCTTGATAGAATGTTGCATGTAATTATAGAATCATTGTAGAATCCTTCTTGCATGGAATTTTATGCCCAGTGTAGTTGCATGCCTTGCATGCACCATGCAAAGATGTAGTAGTAGCAATTTGACTCCTAGATGTTAGTCAAAATGTTGTTTGTAGCTACAAAATTTTGTATGCATGTCCATTTTTTGTCTCAAAAGATTAATTTGATCACAAATAGGTAGAATCTATACCACCTTGGTTGAATTTGATGCAGACATGCAATTGGAGTTGAATTTGGGAATTCCTATTGCTTTGGTGAAAATCATGTTTGGAATTAGCTCGGATGATGATACTCAATCCTTTGGATTGGTAGGATTCTTGTGGATGTTAAGAATCTAGTTATGTTGAAGAATAGTAGATCAGCTCCCATACTTTCCAAAGCTTGTGAGATGAATTTACCCTTGTGTGGGAGAGGGCCCTTAAAGTGACCCCTTGGTCGATATGGCCACCCAAGTCTCAAGACTATGTGATATAGACTTCCCTATCTAAGGCCCAAACACTCAAGACATTACTCTCATACTTGGTAAAAACAAAGATAAATCAATGCTATGTAAGACCACAGAACTGAATCAACAAAAGCAGACTTTGGATGTGGAAAACTTGTAGTCAATCATGTCGACACATATTCAATGTACCATTACATTGGTCGAGCTATTGAAAGCTATTGAAGGTAAGACCACATCTATGGGAAGATTTGCCAGGTACCCTAGAAAAAATGGGCAAAATAGGATTAACCAAAGAAAATGTTGTCGTGCAATAGCACGTTCATGATGACTATTGTGTTGTATGTATTTAGATGTGTGAGAACATTCTCTATAAATGTATAGAACATCTTCTTGCATTATAGATTTGACAACTTGAAAGAAGACCAGAGGACAATGTTGAGAAATCATTATCAAGATTGAAGGAAGCAAGATTAAAGAACAAAGACAGGTTTGACAGGAAAGACAAGCTCCGGCCAAAACACATTGAAGCAGGTGATTGGGTGCTAATGTATGATATTAGTCTAGACAATCAACATACTATCATGAGAAAGATTGTTAAGAGATGGTTTGGTTGTACATATGCATGCACAATATATAAGGTAAAATTATATACCTTAGCTAATAAATTATTTTGAGAGTCATTTTTATACCTCACCTTAATTTCTTTATGATAATTAGTCCCCATGCACATTTAATATGAACACAACATGACGTAAATTAATGCATTAGTTTGTCTTTTTCCTACCATGCATCAATTTTAATTTCATATTAATCCTCTCATTAATTCTAGTCAAGGGTTGCATGGCATGATTACATTTACAGACTTGATGCATCTACTTTTGGAAGCCAATGACAATCTAAGAAAACCCAAGACTTCTAAAAGGTAGAATCGACTAAGAGAAAGGGCACATGGAAAGAATAAGATATTTACTAGGACTAAAATACCTCTAGAAGAAAGTGCACAAGTGCCATCACCAATCAAGCCAAGTGCACACAACCATCATCACATACTAATCTTGCCCTCGCAATTAGCAATATAAACTCTCATATGCTCAATGTAATTGTCTCTTATTAATAAAATCCCTATTGCTGGCAATTTTTTAAAAAATATATGTATAAGGGATTCTCTTGTTACTCCCTTGTTAGAACGGCATCAAGCTTGCAAAAATTGGTAATAAAAGGTTTTCCACACTCATTTCACCCTCAAATTTTTGTGAGAGCCATATAATGTATTTTTCTTCTTTTCTCTTCCAGCCCTTATTTTTCTTTGTGTCTAGTATTTAGATGTATCTCGTCTTGTTTACCTACCTTAGCTCACTTCCGAAAATTTTTAGTGTTTCTTATTGAGCTCGAACAACTGAGAGAAATTCTCCTTTCTGTAAGAATTGAGCCTCTACTTGGTTTTGCTATGAACCAAGAAGATTTATATACACAGCTTGTCCCAATTGCTAGGCAGAATATATATATCATGGTGAGTGCTAAACTAAAATTCCAAAAGACAATTTGTAGCATGTTTGAGCCACAAAGATTAGCTTTTGTTAATGCATAATTAGTGCCTTTTATCCTACCTATGATTAGACATGAATTGAGCTTTGACGTCTTTATTTTTTCTTACTCGAAGTAAGGAATTTTGCATATATGTGTGTGCAAGAGAGCTAAGCTCTTGTGGCTACACTCAAAGATCTTGTGCCTACACTCAAAGCTTTTATACTTAACTACTAAGCCTCAACGTGTCAAAGTATCCTAGAATTCCTTGTAAACTCTCACATCCGAAATTCCCGCTCTTTCTTAGAAAGAACACCCACTTTCCCACATTCTTTTGATGAACCTGACGTGAATAAGCCAAGGTGAGGGTTTGCAAAGGAATTTCAAGGCTTTAGCCTTGGCGAATTAACAAAGCTATCAAGGTATGCAATTTGATGCTAGGACAATATAAATGTTTCAAGATTTTGCCATGTTCATGCAGCAACAACAAGTTGCAGAAAGGAGGGAAGTCTCAACCACGAAGATGCTTCACTCGATTGTCAACAGATTGATCGGTTTGATGCTCGGTTTGATGGAAGAAATATCACGTGAAGACCATGAGGGCTGATCATGGTGAAGATTGGGAAGCTTTCAACGTTTCTCTAAAGGATGAATACTTCATGGAGGATGATGAGAGGGTTACGAAAAGGACTTTCCTAGAGTGGGTTGCAAAGAGAAAATAAGGGACTTCCATCACCAAATTATTAAGAGAGTTTGAGTGTCGCTAGCCCAATTATTAACAACAAAAATAAATACCTTGGATAGAGAAAAGATAGAACTATTCTTGCAAGCTGTAGGGATGGAGGTTCATGAGAAGCTAAAACTACTCTTAGAAGACAAGATTAAAGAGCAAGGATTGAAGACAATGGAAAGAAGTCAAAGACGTAGTCTCACTACTTTCCAAGAGACAACTCAATGAGACAAAATGGTAGTGTCTAATGGTACTTCCCTCTCTATCACACCAGAAAGTCCGTCAAAGCCAATTAAACCAACTCTAAAAGCAAAAGAATCCACACTAGATGAGTTGGTAAAACTTTTCTAGTACCTTCTTGATGTAATATTCTTGAGATAGCTTTATTGTCTTCTTCGTCATGTCCCTTGATATTTTCATACCAAGTATCCTCTTTGCAGCACCTAAATCTTTCATTAAAAAAGATTTAGACAGCTCCTCTTTTAGGTCTTTGATGTCCTGCATGTTAGCACTTGCAATCAACATGTCATCAACATATAACATTAGGATGATGAATTTCCCATCTCCCAAATTCTTTGTGTAGACGCAGTGATCGGAGTTGCATCTTGTGAATCCATGATCCAACATCCATCGATCAAACTTCAAGTACCATTGTCTTTATGCTTGCTTTAAACCATACAAGCTCTTCTTTAATCTAAACCATTTTCTCCTTACCTTTTACTTCATATCCCTTTGGTTGAAGTATGTAGATTTCCTCCTCTAAGTCACCGTGAGGGAATGCCGTATTTACATCCATTTGCTCGAGATTTACCACAAGGCTTAAGACAAGCCTAATTGAGTTCATTTTTACAACAAGAGAAAATATTTCATTGAAGTCAATACCTTTCTTTTGAGAAAACCCTTTTACCACAAGCCTAGACTTGTACCTTTTCTTCCCACCTTCTTCTTCCTTCAGCTTGTACACCCATTTGTTTTGAAGTGCCCGCTTACCTTTAGGCAACTCAACCAACTCCCATGTTTGGTTGCGATGTAGTGAGTCCATCTCCACTTGCATGCTCTTCGTCCATTCTTCTTTGGATTCATGTTGCATAGCTTCTTCGTATGATTCTGGCTCTCTAGAATCTGAGATCAAGAGATGGTTGAAGGAAGGAACAAACCTTTCTGGAGGTCTACTTGCTCTTGTAGATCTTCAGGGAATAGGTTGAGGCTCCTCATTTGGTTGACGTTGTTGCACATTGTCACCGTTTGCAGTCCTTGAGTCTTCACCGTCCACAAGGTCCATGTACCCATCACCTGTTTCTTTTGTTTGATTTCTTTCCAAGTAATCTTTGTACATATTTTGTTCGTTAAAAATTACATCCCTACTCCTTAAGATTTTACCATCTTCAGGATTCCATAGGCGATACCCAAAGTCACCTTCTCCATAGCCAATGAAGAAACACTTTTTGGACTTTGCATCTAGCTTTGATCTTAGGCTTCTATCTATGTGCATGAAAGCCTCACACCCAAACACTTTGAGAAATGCATAATTCACCGGTTTACCTGTCCACGTCTCTTCTGGAACTCCCCCATCCAATGCCGTTGAGGGTGACCGATTGATTAAGTACACAAACGTACTTACAGATTCCACCCAAAGCTCAAGCGGTAGGGCCTGCATGTAGCCGCATGCTTCGTGCTCGCTCCATGATTGTCCTGTTCATCCTTTTCGAAATACCATTTTGTTGAGGTGTCCTTGGGGTTGTTCTTTGCCTCCGAATGCCATTGCTAGCACAAAAGCTTGGCTGCAATATTCACCTCCATTGTCGAATCTGAGGCATTTAATCTTGGTACCTGTTTCATTCTCCACAAAGGCTTTCCACCTTTGAAATATGGAAAATACATCGGATTTATTCTTCATGACATAAACCCATGTTTTCTAGTCGCATCGTCTATGAATGTTACATAGTACAATGAGCCACCAAGTGATGGTGTACTTGCAGGACCCCAAACATCAGAATGAACCAACTCAAGTTTTTTATTTTTTCTTTCATTTCCTGATTTTTGAAATATTACCCTCTTTTGTTTACCATAAACACAATCTTCACAGAAGTCTAAGTCCACTTCTTTCAAACCTGGTAGAAGCTTCTTTGTTTGAAGGATTTGCATTCCTTTGGCACTCATATGCCCAAGCCGATAGTGCCACATCGCACTATCAACTTTTGTAGTTGCTGCACAAGTTGAAGGTTGCGTGCTAACAGTACACAAGTAAAGTGTACCGACCTTTTCTCCCTTGGCAACCACCAAAGATCCTTTTGAGATCTTCCACCGTTTGTTTCCGAATGCAATGTTCTGACCTTCATCGTCCAATTGTCCTGTAGAGATCAATTTTTTGCGAAGAGAAGGAACATGCCTAACATCTTTAAGCTTCCATTCATTTTCCGTTAGCAGTTTTGACAGAAATTGTACCTTTGCCGACAATCTCACAAGCTTCATCATCTCCCAAGTATACATACCCAAAATTACCTTAGGTGTAGTCTTGGAAATGTTGCTTGTGTGGTGTCTCATGGAATGAAGCCCCGGAATCTACTATCCAGGAATTAGACACATTGTCTAATGAGAGAATTAGAGCATCTTGCTCTACTTTACCTGCCACATTGGCCTCCGATGTTGGCTTGTTGTCTTGAAACTCATTCTCCTTCTTCTTCTTGGACCATCAATCCTTCTTGACGTGGCCCTTCTTGCCGCAGTTCCAACATTCAAGAACTGACTTTGTGCGTGACTTGCTCCGTCTTGAGCGATCACGACCCTTTTGGTTTTTGAACCTCTCCTTAGGCCTTCCTCTTGTGTCCACCACTTACAGTGCAACACTTGATGATTCTCCTGTGCTTCTCCTTCGTATTTCCTCGCTTAGGAGAACACCCACAACATCATCAAACTTAAGAGTATTTGTGCCAGAAATAGAATTACTTACAGCCATCACAAGGCTGTCCTAACTATCCGGTAGAGATGATAGTATAAGGAGAGCTCGCACTTCGTCATCGAAATTGATTTTCACCGATGGAAGTTGACTTATGTTTGTGTTAAAGTCATTTAGGTGTTCAGCAACTGAACCATTCTCTGCCATCTTTAGATTGAACAAGCGCTTCATAAGAAAAACCTTATTGGATGCTGCCGATGGTTTCTCGTAGAAGTCGTCAAGTGACTTCATCAAGTCCTCTGAGGTCTTCATCTCCGAAACATTGAAGGCCACCGTTGACGCCAAGCCTAACCGGATTGTTCCCAGTGCCTTTCGATCAAGGACAATCCATGCTTCATCTGCCATCGTTGCGGGCTTCTTTGCAAGACCGCCTAGTGGCAAATAGAGTTCCTTCTGGTATAGATAGTCTTCAATCTGCATCTTCCAATGTTGGTAGTGTTTGCCGTTGAACTTCTCAATCTTGAGCTTCCCTTCCTCCTCCATAACTCCCACTCAATTCAAGGAATCCTTTCCTTGAGATAATTTAGCTATGAGCAAACCTTGCTCTGATACCAGTTGTTAGGAAATAAGACGTAGCTAAATAGATATTTGAGTAGATTACTTAATGGAGAGAGATAGATTTCACACACAAGAGATTATAGAGTAGAGAGAGAGAGAGTACACACGATATACGTGGTTCACCCAATGTGGGCTACGTCCACGGGAAAGCAGCCACTCAATGACTGTAGTACTTCTTGTTTTGAAGTACTACAGCCACTCAATGGCTGTAGTACTTCAAAACAAGAAGTAGTTTACAAAGGGATTATACCCTTAATGGAGCTCCCGCCTTGCTTCACTCTCACCACCTCACACTCACCTTGTTGCATCAACTTCACACTATGAAATGTGTGTAGAAATGGCCTCCTTTTATAGGCCAAAAGGGCTGCCCTCTCTCATGTGTAGCCGCCCTTGTGTAGATAAGTCCAAATCGGACCCTTCAATCCACCCATGTGTGGCCGCTGGAGAGGGGGAATGGAGAGCACGCCCAGCGCTCCAACACGGAATGCCTCCTATAGCCCAAGGCACACACTGCACCCCAATCCACTTTGCGAGCACCTTCGACTCGCTCTTTTCACCAAACCATGCGCGCACCCGTGCTCACATAGACACACACTAACTCACACAACCCGCGCACCTCAATGCAGTAGCTTTTACGCTCTCCCACACGCTCAAAACGCCACACGCACTCTCTCTGCAACACTTCGTCGGGGCGGCGCACACTTGCCGACACGCCCGCCCGCACACACACACGAGAGCAGAAGAGAAGGGGGGAAAGGGGGGCGAGACGACGTCAAAATCAACTGCAATGGGGTAAACTCTGCTTTACTAGCATCAATCACAAGTACAGGATCAACGCCGCAATCGGCGCACACCAAAAAGAACACAAAGGGCGAGCCCCGCTCCAGCCATACACAAAGGTTTCCATGAGACTTGCTCCTCGTGAGCTTTCCCTAGCTTCTAACGAGCGAGCCCTCCAAGGCCTTTTCCTCTGCCAGGTCCTTGCTTTTTTCGCACCGCTTCACAGACCATGCATCTCGACTTCGATTGCCGAGCCCGGACGTACGAAAAACTTCCTCCTTCTTCTCTCTTCCTCTTTTGCCTCAGGAAAATCCAAGGAGCCCCCACAAACTCGAAGCCGCTGTCCTTCTTTCTCTCCCTCTTTTCCAAGGCCAAAGAAAAAAAGCTAAAACATGCTTTTTTTGGCAATGAAGCCCGGCGCTACTCTCCTTGGGCTCTCCCCCTACCTTTTCCTTTTTTTCCTTTAGCCTTTGAGTTTCTTTTAAACTCCAGCCAAGGCAAACTTTGCTTCTTTTATTTATTACAACCAAGGAGGCTCATGTGTTCGTTTCCCACATGGTCGCTGCTTCTGTGTGTACGGATTCTCCAAGTAAGATTTTTTTGAGCATGTTGCATGGGAACTCCATCTTACTGATTCCGAATCGCATCCCTCCTCCATTGCTCGATGTCACCCTGGCCTCAGGTACCACATCCCAAAACGGGACCATCTAACCCCTTCCCGCCATCCACTTGCCAACTTAGATTCGGCCCATTTCGATGCACACGACTTCGATCAACAACCCGCAAGTCTTGACTGACCCCCCACGTTACATGCAATTTTCTAGAATCTTGGCGATCCCTAAAAACATGCCTGTCGATGAGCCTACCAATGTGGCCCGGTGAGCACGTACCCGACCCCCGGTAAATATTCCACAAGCCATAACTTGTCCGTTTGAGCTCCGAATGGCGAACCGAAAAGACCGGCATGCTCCTCAGCTTGAGTTTTATGCCCGTATCCAATGATACCAGTTTTCGCCACCTGTCTGTACCTGCCCTGCCCATCAGGGATCTGCAAAGCATTCCATCTTCGGACAATCATAACTTTCACACCCGGACTCCGTTTGAGGAGCCGTCTGGACCAACTTGCAAAGCATCTCGAAGACCATATTCTAGAGCATCAAATCAGCATCTCGGGCACCTTTACCTATCACCCCAATTGGACCATTCTGGGGCCTTTTTGGCCTAAAAAATTGCATCGCGTATATCTCTGCTTCCACTTGCCTGCCCAGGGCCTTCATTCCTGCTTTAGCCCTTTGCCATGCGCCTACTAGTACCCATAGCTCGGCATAGAGCTCTTCCTCGCGCAGACCAACTTTGGTTGAACCATCATTGCCCACCCCCTTGTTGAACATTTATGTTCAACCACAAACAGGCTTATTGCACTAAAAAAACTACCACACCCAAAAAAACTCTCTGCACGTCACAAAACCACCTATCATATGTACAAAACTTGGCATCTGCTACCCGCTGCCTTTGTTCATGCGGGTTGCCCAACCCCCTACTTTGCCTGCCATCATCCACCTGGATCAAACACTTGACATTGATCCCGTCCATCCACCTGTAACATGCTCACATAGTGCCGCACCGAGGCATCTATCCAACAATCCACATAAGTTGTTCTCGCCATGCTTCCATCGCTCCAAGCATCCATAGGCATACTGTCTACTTCCAAAAAAACACCACCAAAAGCATCACCACTCTCCGAGTGTACATCATCATTTACATTGAACATGCCATGCCCTCCCTCGCAACCGTATAAAGTGAGATCCTCCTCAAGCAAATCCTGCACCTGCTCGACAGCCCACTGCACAGCTGCGTTTATCAGCATCCCCTTCAACCACCATATGTAAACTTCCTTTGACAGCTTGAACAAGTCCACACCCTTGGACTTTTCTTCATGCTCAAAAGGACCACTCCACTTAGCGGGCAACTCTTTCAACATAGGCACCCCGGTCACCATCAATTCCATATTCACCTCCATACCTGCCTCTGTCGGCACCACCATAGCACCAGGATTTTTCTCTTCCAAAGAAACTGCCAGCTGTAGAGGGACAGACCCTCGTATCATCTGCATTCTAGTCAAAGCTTTCCCTACAAGCACCTGTGTCTCTTCATCCATCTCACCCACTGGGTCATCAAACCCCCAATCAACCTCATCATCCAAGCATACCTGCTCAAAAGAAACCGTATGCAAGGCATCTCTCGTGCAATCCATAGCTAGCTGGAGCTGCTCTTCTTCTTTATGAGCGTCCAATATCTCTTGCATTCCATCTTCTTCAACCTGTTCTTCTTCCTCAACCACAACAACTCTCTCCTTCTTGGGAAACCCTTGTATCGGTTGTACAATCAAAGTGCCTTCCATAGCTACCTTGATGAGCATCATCATTAGCATGGTGCCACATAGCACCCTCACCTGCATGTCTCCATTTCCAAGCTCTGATTTTATCACCGGCTCATCCTTTATAGTGGCAACCACCACATTCTTATGCGCACAATAGGGTAACTTCACCTTTACCAACATAGACCCTTTGGATTCTGTCTCCCAGCTCGTATCTCTATCCTCCTCGCTTGTTTCCTAGAAACTCCAGCTTGTAGCCTCATCATCTTTACCATAGGCCGATTCGGCACCTGCATCATCATCCTCGAGCTGCTCCACAAAAGTTGGACCATCATCGTGCCCACTTTTGTCATCCAATCCCAAGCTCTGGGCACCAACCATTTGGCCATGATCCGTTACCCTTTCATACAAGAACTCCACGAGAACAGGCTCCACCTCTTGAAGTTGCATTGGACACTTGGCATCTGCTAACTCCTCTGCACACAGGCTCTCTTTAACAAAAGGCTCATCTTCGCTGACAAGATCCTCCACAATCGGCATAGACGCTTCACCAACAGGTAATTCCCAAGGAACATAGTCAATCATAGGCCTTACCCTAACAGGCTCTGCACTTCGCATCACTGGCACCATCCTCGACGGGCCCATAGAACAAACTGTTGCTTCAACATGCACACAATCTGCAGGAATCTGCAGGCTTTAGCAAGCCTAACTCCAGCTTTCTTTTCATTTTCCTGCTCTTCACCCGGGCGACCCTGACTGCCTCGGCATAAGTCTTTGGCTCTTCATCATCCACTTTATCTCGAACTCGAAGACACAGGCAAGCTAGGAATTTCTCCAGCTTGAAACCATCCGCATTGATCACTCCGGTGACAGCCACTAAATCCTTCCAGCTTGCTTCAAACTTTTCGACAAAAGCATCAAAATTTCCACTTACATCTTGTCGCAGCCCTTTAATCTTTGCATCCGCTTCAACAGCCAACACCACTTTTCGAAACCTGTGTAGAAACCGCTCTCGAAAACCAACCCAATCCTGCTTATTTGCAGCTTCCAGACCATCGAACCAGGCCTTTGCTTTTCCTCGCAGCACAAGCGGCACTGTCTTTAGCTTTTCTTCATCACTCCACATGTGCAATGAGAGCATAAATAACTCAAAATTTGCTACCACTCATCCGCATCTTCATCACCATTGAAAATCGGGCCAACACTCTGCCACATTTCTGCTTATAAACGCATCACCAGGGAGCAATCAGTGTGCTCCTCCGTGGGGGCACGAGAAGATGGAGAGGGAGAATGGGAAGCACGCCCAGCGCTCCAACACGGAATGCCTCCTATAGCCCAAGGCACACACTGCACCCCAATCCACTTTGCGAGCACCTTCGACTCGCTCTTTTCACCAAACCATGCGCGCACCCGTGCTCACATAGACACACACTAACTCACACAACCCGCGCACCTCAATGTAGTAGCTTTTATGCTCTCCCACACGCTCAAAACGCCACACGCACTCTCTCTGCAACACTTCGTCGGGGCGGCGCACACTTGCCGACACGCCCGCACGCTCAGACACAAGAGCAGAAGAGAAGGGGGGAAAGGGGGGCGAGACGACGTCAAAATCAACTGCAATGGGGTAAACTCTGCTTTACTAGCATCAATCATAAGTACAGGATCAACGCCGCAACCGGCGCACACCAAAAAGAACACAAAGGGTGAGCCCCGCTCCAGCCATACACAAAGATTTCCATGAGACCTGCTCCTCGTGAGCTTTCCCCAGCTTCTAACGAGCGAGCCCTCCAAGGCCTTTTCCTCTGCCAGGTCCTTGCTTTTTTCGCACCACTTCAGGGACCATGCATTTCGGCTTCGATTGCCGAACCCGAGCGTATGAAGACCTTCCTCCTTCTCTCTTCCTCTTTTGCCTCAGGAAAAGCCAAGGAGCCCCCACAAACTCGAAGCCGTTGTCCTTCTCTCTCTCCCTCTTTTCCAAGGCAGAGAAAAAAAGTTAAAACATGCTTTTTTTGGCAATGAAGCCCGGCGCTACTCTCCTTGGGCTCTTTCCCTACCTTTTCCTTTTTTTCCGTTAGCCTTTGAGTTTCTTTTAAACTCCAGCCAAGGCAAACTTTGCTTCTTTTATTTATTACAACCAAGGAGGCTCATGTGTTCGTTTCCCACATGGTCGCTGCTTCTGTGTGTACGGATTCTTCAAGTAAGATTTTTTTGAGCATGTTGCATGGGAACTCCATCTTACTGATTCCGAATCTCATCCCTCCTCCATCGCTCGATGTCACCCTGGCCTCAGGTACCACATCCCAAAACGGAGAAAACCATCTGACCCCTTCCCACCATCCACTTGCCAACTTAGATTTGGCCCATTTCGATGCACACGACTTCGATCAGCAAGCCGCAAGTCTTGACTGACCCCCCACGTTACATGCAATTTTCCAGAATCTTGGCGAGTCCTAAAAACATGCCTGTCTACGAGCCTACCAACGTGGCCCGGTGAGCACGTACCCGACCCCCGGTAAATATTCCACAGGCCATAACTTGTCCATTTGAGCTCCGAATGGCGAACCGAAAAGACCGGCATGCTCCTCAGCTTGAGTTTTATGCATGTATCCAATGATACCAGTTTTCGCGACCTATATGTACCTGCCCTGCCCATCAGGGATCTGCAAAGCATTCCATCTTCGGACAATCATAACTTTCACACCCGGAGTCCGTTTAAGGAGCCGTCTGGACCAACTTGCAAAGCATCTCGAAGACCATATTCTAGAGCATCAAATCAGCATCTCTGGCACCTTTACCTATCACCCCAATTGGACCAGTCTGTGGCCTTTTTGGCCTAAAAAATTGCATCGCGTACCTGCCCAGGGCCTTCATTCCTGCTTTAGCCCTTTGCCATGCGCCTGCTAGTACCCATAGCTCGGCATAGAGCTCTTCCTCGCACAGACCAACTTTGATTCCACCACCGCCCTTGAGAAGACAAGTCCGCTTTTGAATTCGGCCACCGGCCATTGACATCCGACCACCGGCCTCCGGCCATTGACTACCGGCCACCGGCCAACCGGCCGGTTGTTTTCCGACCACTTTCCGACCGCCGTCCGACCATAATATTCCGGCGAAAAGGAATATTCCGGCGAGGGGAAAAAAAGTCTCGCCCCCGAGGCCCCTAAAGTTGCCCCTGATTTTTGGCCATGAAAATTTTCGTTTCTAGCGAGTGATTTTCCTTTACGCACGATGGCTTCTCCTCATAGTGGGGGCCTTACAAATGTGCGCTTTTACCACATAAGATTACAAGGTAGATCAGGCTCCATACTTAACAACAATAACCATGACAAAGGCATGCTAGGGTGCTACCATTCTATTAGAAGCACAAAACACATTCCCTTTAAGGATGTTGAGGATGATGATGCTATATACAGGAGTCATTATGCAAGAATCCATTGGGCAAATCCCACCACAAAAACCTTGGTCAAGGTGGGAGACCTAGATGAGCCCTATGTAGCCTTGATTGATCATGGCTTTGAAATCAACCTCATGTCCAAAAATCTCTATATGAAGGGGAAGTGGCCAATTGACACATATCATGGATGGATGATAAGAGCTACAAACAACTCCTCAGGGGATCTATATGGAGCTTGCCCTCATGTCAAGGTGACTATAGGAAATGTAAAGGATGAGCAAAATTTCTTTGTGCAAGAGATGTCAACATTCCCACTCATCTTGGGGCAACCATTCATCACAAGTGTATGGATGGAAGCAAAGGTGATGGATGATGGATTGTCTTATGCAACAAGGATAAAAGTGAAGATGGTAAGAAAGATGTCCGATGCCTCGCTATGTGTGTAAATTGTGAAAGAAATTGTGATAGCTTGTGTGAGAATCCTCTTTCAAAGGCAACCAAGGAATTTAAACATCACACGAAAATGAGGTGTTTTGGCCAAGTACCATTGTAAAGCAAGAGTGTAGTGGTACAAAGAATAACGGGCTCTCAACTGATCCAACTATGCATGAAATTTCTCCACAAGTTTTCACGGGTTGATAGGGAATGGGTCAGTATGCTTCACAAATCTTGAAGGAATGAAGAGAAGTGATTGTTAGTTTGTACATAATACACAAGCATGCCTTAAGAATATTGGGTTGCTAGAGGATAGTGAATACATTACAGGTGTCTTTGAACAGCTTTCATTTGTAGACACAGTGGGTGATCTTAAATCCATAATGGTCTCTAGGGACCAGGAGAAACTACAGGTTATTGAAGTTTGTACTTTGGTTATGTATAATGTGATCAAGACTTTTACAAACAACTACCAAGCACCCAAAGTGCATGTGGAGACAAAGTACAAGATTGTGGCAAAGAAGGTTAAGCCAGTGGCCTTACCTCTACCTTTAGATTGGAGGGAAAAGATAGAACAACCAAATCTTAGGGATCTAAAGTAGATTGGCCACAAGTTTACACAAGAATCTTTGAAAGAGATTCAAATTGGATGTGGTGAGCTTTTAACAGCTATGGAGAAGAATTTCTTTGAAGAGATGCTTTCCAGAAATGGTAAGGCTTTTTCATTTAAGCCAAGTAAGATAGGATGTGTAGACCCAAGAATTGTTGCACCTATGGTAATTTTCACTATACCTCATGCACCTTGGAACTTGCTACCAATTCCAGTTCCTAAAGCTCGCGTGCCAAAGTTTATTGATCTGCTTAATGGAAAAATTAAATGGGCACCTTGGAGCCTTCTTGTGCTCCATATTCAAACAGATGGTTCACTGTGCCAAAGAAGAATGGGACCTTGCGCTTCATCCAAGACATGCAACTAGTAAACAAGATTACAATAAGAAATGTAGGTACATGGCCAATTGTGGATGGATTTGCAGAAGCATTTGTAGGAAGAGCAATATACTCTATGGGAGATCTATACTCATGGTATGATCAGTTCCAACTAGCAATGGAAAGAAGGGACCTGAACACCATGAAGACACCCTTGGGTTTGGTAAGGATGTGTATCTTACCACAAGGAGCAACCAACTCGGTTGCACATATGATGAATGGCATGAAAAAAAATTATGTGACTTCATACCCCATATTACTATGCCCTTTCTAGCCGATGTGCCAATTAAAGGATACAGCATAAAATACAAAAATGAGGCTCTAGATTCCAAGGGGTGCCAAAGGTCTGTGGCAAATCATATAGATGATTGTGACAGGTTACTATCCATGTTAGAGGAAGTCAACCTTACCTTGTTAGGAACAAAGCTTGTGTTTGGAGTAAAAGAAGTACTTATTGTAGGGAATTTGTGTGGTCCCTATGGGAGAAGACCTTGTCTTGCAAAGGTTGACAAAACTCAAAGATTGAAGGAAACATGTGTACGTGTCACTGAGGTACAGAGATTCTTAGATGCATGTGTCTTATATGTCATATGGCTACTTGTGCATGTAGTTGATCCTCTTTATCAATTGCTAAGAAAGAACCACAAATTTGAATGTGGAGATGTACATGTAAAATCTATGAGGAAGTTAAAGGAGTTATTACAGTGTGCACCAAATTTGAGAAATGTGGATTATGCATGTGGAAGGCATGTCAATGACAGTGGATACAAGCCCTACAGGGATTGGATGGGCAATAGGGAAAGATGATGACAAGGGACACATGTATGTGGTGAGGTTTGGAGCTAAAGTCCTAAATACTTGCCAAATAAATTATCCACAAGTGAAGAGGGAATTGTGAGGTGTCGTTATAGCTTTGAAAGGTGATAGGAATATTTGATTGGAGCAATTGTAATTGTGGAAAAAATTTGCTTGCCTCTTCTTGGAATGATCACAAGATATTCAACTCTTGATACTGCTATGCTACGTTGGATTGCATACATCAAGTCCTTGAATTCAGAATTCAAGCATATTGCAAGGAAAGACAATCTAGTTGCGGATATGCTCTCTAGGGCAAGTATGAAGATGAGGAAGAGATGATGGATGAGATTGATGATAGAGAAATAAATTTCTACACCATATCTCATGCTAAAGGTAGCTATGTATGTTGTACAAGTTCACTCCAAAGGTTTGAAGAGGATATGTATGAAGGAGAATGGTTGCTCATAAGCCGGTATTTGAGTACCTTGACCAAGCAGGATGCTTTGATCAAATAAGAATTTAAGACGATAAGCAAAAAAGATTATGGATACTTCTTACAAGATGTTTACTTGTGGAAGCATCCCAAACAGAGGGATGGGATTCCATTGAGGGTTATTTGTGATAAAGATACACAGCAAAAGCTCATTAAGGAGTTTCATGAAAGTCTATGTGCAGGACATTGTGGCATATGGGCTACTTTTGCCAAGGTCAAAGAAAGGTATTGGTGGAAAGGTATGTATAAGGATGTATCCTTGTTTGTAAAATCTTGTGTTACATGCCAAAGTACTCAAATGTATGTCATCAAGATGGGTTACATCCTACTTATCCCTTGAACGTGCATTACAAGTGGGTGCTGGATTTGGTCACAATGCCTTTGGGGATTTGGCAAATTAGATACTTGGTGCTCGCACGAGAGGAATTGTCTAATCAAGTTGAAGGAAGGTCATAAGAACTGAAATTACATAATTGATATGCAAGTTCCTCTTAGAAGATGTAATTTGTAGATATGGATGTGTTAGAAAGATAACTGCAGATAGAGGTGAGCTAGATCCTGATGAAGTTTGGGAATTTCTTCAAAAGGTTGGGCATTAGACTTTCTCTCACGTCTGCTTACAACCCCAAAGGGAATGGGAAAAGTGAATGGCGCCATCCCCCAATCATCAAGGTGTTAGTAAAGGCTTGCAAAGGCAGAGCTCGTGAATGGCCGAGGCTATTACCATATGCTTTGTGGGTTGATAGTACAATGCATAGTTCAGTCACATCTTGAGGGGTTCACCATTCAATACCCCCTATATAATGTGCATTCGTGGGGTAACATGTCTGAATGAATAAAATGACCCCTTATTTTAGGAAATTTTTCCGACATTGAATATAAAAACCCCTTATTTTAATGTATCTCCGCTAAATTGCCTAAATTTTTTGCATTTTAAAACCCCTCCTTTTGAACTCATGTTATATTAACATGATTACATAGTACACCCCTCGAGAGTCACATGCTATGTGCCTGCTGAATTAATGTATGGTCAAAAAGTTGTGATGCCTATAGAGGATGTGATTCCCACATGGAATGTGTTACCTTTGGAAGAAAACATGACTACAGAAGATCTTCTTGAATTACGGATTTGACAACTTGAAAAGAAGACCAGAGGACATTGAGAAATCATTATCAAGACTCAAGGAAGCAAGATTAAAGAACTGTATCTTAGATCAAGATGTAGATGATGTTGAATGTATACCTGAACAATTTGAGTGGACTCAAATTTTGGCAACCATAGACATATGTGTCAACGAGTCCACACCCGCACAATTTTGTAACAAAGAGGGTTACGAAATTGTTCCCATCCAAATGGTGATGATTGAACTTTTGGATTAAAAAAAAAATATTTTAATCACTACTATGATGCCACTGATGAGCTAGAGAAGGACACACTCATGACTGAGGAATTTGACTCTGAAAAGGAGCACGTCATGGCAAATCTATTATTGTGGGGAGGGGAAGAAAAGTCTTTTGAGTTTTCAAATCAGCATCATAGATGCCAATATAGATATTGTAGAATACAACATAATAAATTGAGAATAAATTGGAATGTGCCAAAAATAGGGGACAAAACACAATCCTTGATGATGGTAGATGGTATCAAGGATAAGGTCATAGGCAAATACCCCATCTTTGAGAAAGGAAAAAGCATGAACCATCAACATAAAATGAAACAAAAACCAAAAAAACACGATGAAACCAAAGAAAAAAAAACTCATTGAAAAAAATGGAGCAGAAAGCTAAGTATAGAGAGTTGAAAAGAACTCTAAAGGAGGTATGGACCACTGAAATGGAGTTCAAGAGCAATAAACTAGGGGCTATGAGTGTTCCCTCACATTATAGGAATTATAATCTCCAAGACCAATAGATCATCCATTCTAGCAGTCAATGGGACAGTCACAAGAACGCCACGAGGATCTCAAGAACGCCACGAGGATTGACCTAGCATAACCTGGAGAAGACTCGAAACTAGCATACATAGCTACAAATTTGTCTCGGGAAGAGGAAGAAATCCTCATCAAGACTCTGTAATGGTGTTGAGAGGCATTGTAGCATGACCTTCTAATCGCAACCCACACAAAATTATCAAATCCGTGGATCGGCAACCCGGCTAGGGCATGGAAGCACGAGCATCGGATGAATAGAAATAGAGGATTCAAGAGATCCCCTCTCCAATGCAAGTAGAGATTATCCATGGCAAGACTAACTCTAATTATTCTCTAATCACTAATCTATCAACTCCTACACACATCAAGTCCACCAAAGTCCGACTTACCATAGACTAGACACCCCAAGAACACTAATGATAAGCACACACTAATTACCACATGTCAATCACGACACTTCGTCAATAGCTACACACATGAGGTGAATGGTGCTAGAGTTTCAAAAAACCTATCTACACACAAGCAAATAATAGGGCACACACACTAATTATAAGATTAAGACCCAACTTGATCAACCTAATTAGTGATGCTAAATCACAAATTGAATGCTTAGAGAAGAATAGGAGTGGTTAATAGCAAGAAGTACACACCTCTCTCAAATCTAGAATAATGAGAGTGTAATACTACTCCATGACACAATGAAATGTAGAGAAGAAGTAGACTAATGAGAAAAAGATGGATTAGATTAATCAAGAAGAGCTTACTCTAATTACAATGATTAGTCCTATCCTCTTAAGCATGAACATTAAGCTCAAGGCTAGGCCATAGAGTGAAACTCCAGAGAGAGAGAAAGCTCTCAAAAGTGGATCCTCAAGAGTGGATACTCAAGAATGAAGCCTCCTTGCATAAAGGCTTCCTTTTAAAGGCTTTCACCACAATCCCTTCTACTATGGGTTTAATCTTGAGCCCTCTACCTAGAATATACAACTTTGGAACTCCAAGTGAGCCCAAGACTTATACAAAGTGAGTTGGAAATATTATGCACAACCATAGCATATCTCCCGCTTGATGCATATTCGGTGTGGCCTATGTTAGGCGTTGCTAACATTCCCGCCAAATGTAGGGAGGCGTTGTAGCACAACCTAATCACAACCCACACAAAATTATCAAATCCGTGGATTGACAACCCGGCTAGGGCATGGAAGCACGAGCATCGGATGAATAGAAATAGAGGATTCAAGAGATCGCCTCTCCATTGCAAGTAGAGATTAGCCATGGCAAGACTAACTCTAATCATTCTCTAATCACTAATCCAACAACTCCTACACACATCAAATCCACTAAAGTCCAACTTACCATAGACTAGAAACCCCAAGCACACTAATTACCACATGTCAATCATGGCACTTCATCAATAGCTACACACACGAGATGAATGGTGCTAGAGTTTCATAAAACCTATCTAGACACAAGCAAACAATAGGACACACATACTAATTATAAGATTAAGACCCAACTTAATCAACCTAATTAGTGATGCTAAATATCACAAATTGAATGCTTGTAAAAGAATAGGAGTGGTTAATAGAGCAAGAAGTACATACCTCTCTCAAATCTAGAATAATAAGAGTGTTATACTACTCCGTGACATAATGAAATGTAGAGAAGATAAGACTAATGAGAAAATAGGAATTAGATCGGCGGACTACCATTAGTCCATATTTCAATGAATGAGATTTCCTGCGTCGCTCTACCACTTCCAGATTAATCAAGAAGAGCTTACTCTAATTACAATGGATTAGTCCTATCCTCTTAAGAATGGACATTAAGCTCAAGGTTAGGCCATAGATCAGGGAACACTCAAGAGAGAGAGAGCTCTCAAAAGTGGATCCTCAAGAGTGGATACTCAAGAATGAAGCCTCCTTGCATAAAGGCTTCCTTTTAAAGGCTTTCACCACAATTCCTTCTACTATGGGTTTAAGCTTGAGCCCTCTACCTAGAATATACAACTTTGGAAATCCAAGTGAGCCTAAGACTTATACAAAGTGAGTTGGAAATATTATGCACAACCATAGCATATCTCCCGCTTGATGCATATTTGGTGTAGCCTGTGTTAGCCGCTGCTAACACTCCCCCCTTCCTAATTCGGCGCACGTCCTCGTGTGCCGATGAAACAAAACACGGTGAAATGGTAGAAAGCAAATCCATGGAAGAAATGTTGAGCTGCAAATCATAAGAACAAGTAATGAGCACCAAAGGCCAACAAGGATAAAAACATGAAGTACAATGAACAATCATGCAAAGTGATTTTTTTGCTTCCAAAAGATGGGTGAATCATAGTCAAAAAGTACACAACATAAAGCAAAAGAACACCTAACTATCATGAAGATTAAACCACTTGAAATTTTAGTTTTATGCATGAAACACAAGTATTCGGTTAAGACCCTAGGCTAATGCAAGATCATAAACCTATTATCCTAAAAACATATGTGACCAATATTAATATATCATTCAAGTCTATCATGTGTATCGGCTATAAAAAAGCTCTTAATCTATTAGTACATTGTCACAGCTTTTTTGAAGGTCATGGAACTTCTGCTTTTGTCATTCATTGAAAAAAGTAAAACACATCACAATGCTACCACCCCAAGGCAAGTTTAGGTACGACGACTCTCGGCTCCTTGAACCCTTAGGAAGGTGTTCAAAAGCCTACTAGCCTACCAAGGCGACGGCTAACCCCTATCAGCCCAGGGCATCGGTTTAGGTCCTTGACCAAGCGAACCAAAGTGATTCCCCTTGCCTTCCAAGTGCCAATAAGGCGCTAGGCCTCACATGGACACAACATAACATAGAAATTTTCTTTTCATGTGTCTAGTAGCATTTTTGGTACTTTTTCTTGACACTTTTTTGCTTCATTGTTTCATTATTTAGCACTTTTTTTTTTTGCTTTCACCATGAGATGCTAATGCAAATGGACTAAAAGATTAAAGCCTAATCATAGCCCTAGGTCATGTAAAAAATGAATGGAGTATTAAGACTATCACTAAGAGTCCAGAACTTATGAGCAATGAACCTACATTAACCTAAGCTCAAGGCCAATTACCTATGATTAGCACACATAAAACCTAATTTTTTGATGAGTTAATATTCACAAAGCAAAGTGTTGAAACTTTGGTATGCCTAGCTTTTGAACATGAAGGAACCATAGCTTAGAAGCAAAAATTACTTAACCCAAGCATAGAGAATGGAAAGTTGGAAAAGAGCAAAATCATGGAAGGATTATACCTATTCATGCTCTTTTGAGCATCCTTGAGCAAGCATCCTTTGTATAGAGAAGTCTCTTGATCTTTTTAATTTGTAAAAGAAATTTTTTGAAGCTAAGTGTAAACACAAGCTACAAAAGCCAATTATTGAAAAGTCACACAAAAAAACACACAAAAAACATTAATGAAAACCTAAAACTAGGGTCTTGCATACCCGAATTTGCCAAAGGGAAAAACCCCAATGGAAAAGAGCGCCTTTGGTTATGCGCATGATGCTCTTTGATAGAAAATTTATGTATACATATCAAAATGAGAGAGGAAAATGCTTCTATATGAGCAAATTTACAATTTTTACAATCTCTCATACATGATTCAAAGTAGATTGGTTTCTAGCTCACTTGAAGTGGCTCTTGAAAGCCAAATTTTACATTTTTAAAGCTTTCCAAAAAGTTGGCTAACAACTAGCTCGCATGAAATTTTACATTTTTAGAGAAATCTATGAGCTAGAAATGAATGCAACTTGATGAAATGAAAATGAATGGCTCTTAATAGCCAAATTTTGTACTTGAAAGCTCCCAAAAAAGTTGGGTAAACACTAGCTCAAATTGAAAACATTTAACTTTTGACGAAGCTATGAGCTAGCATGTATACAACTTTTTATTTAAAGAATTGGAATGGCTCTAAATAGCCAAATTTTGCAATATATTGCAATGATGACCCCTTCTTGGATCAATGAAAGCACACTCCTGCCACATCCTTAAAATAAATCAAATCATTAGTGCTCTTAAGCATTTGGAATTTCAATACAAGCACTAAAACCATGCTCAATGCTATCTCATGGTCATTCAAGAAGCCCAATCTAGTGCTATGCAATGATTAAAATCAAGCACTGAAATCCAAAAGCAATGCTAATTTTAAACACAAAGTCCCAACCAAGGATCAACTCATCCAATGTAGCTCTCACATGAAGCTCACATGCATGCCAAAAATGAATTTTTTTCCTTTTAGTGCAAAAATTCAATCAACATAAGCACTAAAAATTCATTCTCAATCACAATGTCAACATTTTGAATGCCTTACATGCACAAAATATCCATCAATCATCAGAATGGATGGCATACAATCATGATTATATGTTTGCTCGTACATATCATACATGGCATACATAGGAAAGAGAGACAAAAAACATATGATGACATAAATTTTATCTCTGCAAAGGCAATTCGCCCAAATTTAATTTGTATCATTGAGTAAACTATTTCCAAAGAGCTCCATAATTAGTGCATAAAAGCATTTGGCGTTCAAAATATGGACTAAAAGAGTCACCATTGATAATCTAGTGCAATCCACTCAAAAAAGTTCACTTTAAGCACAAATCTATTTTTACATATAAAGCGAGAGTAAAGCTTACAACCCAAATCCCTTTGAACTGATTGACAAATCGAGAGGTTTACTTCCCTTGATCAGCGGTTTTGTGTTTTAGATCTTCTTACTTTAGGAATTTGAACATCCTTTTCTCGTTTTTGAAACAAAAGAGGGGGAAGAGGCGTGGGACTCCCCTTCATAAGGTCAAAATTGAATTTTTTTTCATTTTCATTTCATTTTGGTGATTTTTGCAACTCACGAGCAAGAGAGGCTAGGAGCTGAGGGGCAAGCCGCGAGTTAGTGCATCAAAGCAAGTGTGTGTGGGTGAGTCAGCACGGGCCGGGTCTCTGGCTCGAGATTCTCAGATACAAATTCCAACTGGAGAGGAAAATGCAAGAAGCAGTGCATGCAGGCGTCACTCTAGGTGCAGCACAGTCTGCTTCTGATGGTGCGGGCCTTCGTACTACACAGGCCCACAGTACTACGATTGTAGCTGGATGCCGTCCTGAAACTGAGAATAACCTGTGCGGGTGATCTGAGAGAGAGAGAGAGAGAGAGATCCTGTATAGAATGCCCTGCTAAATTATAATTGTGTGTGTGTGTGTGTTGCTTTGCGCCATAATTGGCGTGGACCGTAGCAGCTCAACGGGGCGTGTGGCGGGACCAACAAGCCAGGTGTGCAGGCAACGACAAGTGAATGCGAGCTGTAGGCTTTGAGATGCTTGGCTCCATCAATGCTGATGAAACAATGTGTATGTATGTTTGGACGGAGCCGGATTGGGCACTCAAGGCGGGCCAGGTTGCCATGGTGAGATCTGTGGAGTTACGCCAAGCCGAGCAGTGGCCAATGAATGCGAGCGAGTGCGTATGTGTGGGGCCAGGGGCAGCGAGTAGAGCACGCCACAGAGAGTGTGTGTGTGATTTGCTGCGAGGATACTGGCGAGCAACGCGGAGTGTGTACCTCAGCGCGTGCTCATTCTTGGCATGTGCCATAAACGGCAGAGTGTGTGTGAGTGTGTGTAGCGCTACGAGCCAAGCATGGCAGGCCAATCCGAAAATGGGTGTGTGTATGTGTGTGTGTGTGTGTGTGTGTGTGTGTGTGTGTGAGAGAGGAATTTGGAGCTTGTTCCCACAGTGAGGCAAGGATGGAAAGGAGAAAAAAAAATGAAGTGTTGCAAGTGTCTAGGTATGCTTAAACAACCTAAAGCAATGGAATGTAAAACTCATTGAAGCATAATACTTTCGGCCAATTATACTTAAGAATTCTCCCCCATTTGCTTTACCTTAAGTTTATATTTTCTCTTTATGATCGCCACCATCTACGTACGTAATCCAAAAAAATTCACTTCAAAAGTGATTTGATTTATGCTTAATCAGACACCAATTGTAGTCAATTTCCCAAAATCAATGGTTTTTCCATATACATATAAGGTCATTCTTTTTTTTTATATCAATGCACAATCCTTCAAGATTTGATGAATGGAACACACACATTGAAATGGCTTGGAATTCGTGCATAGAAGACCGTTTTTTCCTATCAAAATTTACTCTTTCATAATCATTGAAACAAAATTTGCTCATTTTCATCACATAAAAACGTCAAACCTAATTACGCTTGTCAATTAGGCTTGGATTGCTACACCCTTGTGATTATGACGCTAGAAATTGCACAAATCATTCAAATTTTTACCATATCCAATTGACATTCACATCAATGGTAATAAAATCATCCTCGATTGTATACAATTGAGTAATACCAAGTCATTTGATCATACACACCAGTCTTTTAGGCCTTTCAATCATTATGACTAGTGATCAAGACCAATCATTTATTCCAAATTGGATATCAAGCGCCATTGCATAGGCACACACATTAGTGCATTTTTTCTGCTGACAACAGTTATTGACGAGCAACAGAGCTCGTTCAAACGTGCAGTAGAGCCTCCTGAAAGGAATGAGAACACGAACGTGAAAAGGGATTTAGTCCTCTCTCTCTCTCTCTCTCTCTCTCTCTCTCTCTCTCTCTCTCAAGTACATGTACATGTGTGCATGTGAGTGCTAGCGCTCACATGAGAAGAAGACAATTTTAATGTCGAGCGAGGCTTAAAAATTACATTTTTCTAACCAAAGAAAATAAGGTCAAACTTTAAATTCTCCCTCGTTTTAAGTTAAAATTGAATATTTTACCGATATTTACACTAAAATTTCTTGGTTTTCTTCAAGGAAAGCTAGAAATCTAATCAAGATTTTAAAATTTCAGCTAGTGAAAATACACTAGACCTCGGGTTTTTTCTAACTCTGTCCAAGAGACCTTAAAGAGAGAGATGGGGGGGGGGGGGGGCTAGAAAGTACATTTTTCCTAACCGAAGAAATTAAGGTCAGACTTGAAATTTTTCCTGTGTTTAGGTTTAAAAATTGAAGATTTTTTCGATATTTACACTAAAACTTGTGTAAATTTCTCGATTTTCTTCAAGGAAAGGTCAAAATGTAATGGGAATTTTCAATTTCAACTTGTTGAAATACACTAGACCCCCGGGTGAGAGAGGGTGAGAGAGAGAGAGAGAGAGAGAGAGAGAGAGGGGGCAAAGAAAAAAAGCTTTCTCCAAAAGCTCGCTCCAAAAGTTGATTATGGAGCAAAGCAAGCTTTTTTTTTAAATTGCTCAGTTGATTAAAAGTGTGGAAAAAGCTCCCTATGTCCCTCTAATTTTGGTTTGGGCTTTATTAGAAGGTATCTACAAAGATCCCTTGGTTTGAATGGGAAGGAAAAGGCGAAGGATGAGGGTAAGGTGGCCAGCGGGAGGGAAGGTGGAGGATGAGGATAAAGGCCTAGGTAGAAGGAAAAAGGTTTTGAGGGGGATACGTCTAATGCCTAGAGGCGGTGGCACGTGGGAGGAAGAGAGAGAGAGAGAGAGAGTTTTGCCATATGTGAGAGCGGGGAAGAGATTTTTTTTGGGAAATTATTAAAATTTTGAAAGGCATTTTGGGATTTTTTCACAAACTGCTGGGGGTATACTGAGAATTTTTTAAATTTGAGGGGTGTGTTGGGAGTTTCCACAAATACGAGGGGTGTTCTGATGATTTTATCAACTTTTTTTGTGCATCGCCGTGCGAGAAGGAGATCCCTGATGACGCTCATGTAGATAGAGAGACACGATATCTCTCAGATCGCCAAGGCACAGGTAGAGAGAGAGAGAGTGTGTGTTGCCGTCAAGTTGGCACTGTCGGTGATGCAACCGAGGTCATTTTTTTGCGAGTGTTCGAAGGAGATCAGTGTTGTGGGTGAGAGAGAGAGAGAGAGAGAGAGAGAGAGAGAGAGAGAGAGACGGCCATGGACATGCACAGTCCGTCTGCAAACGAGTGAAGGAAAGAAGGGGGGGAGGCCGTCGCCTCTATGACACTGTGCTGAATACTTTTGCTTCCACTTTTCACGATTTCAGGGAATCTGTGGCACTAATTAATTAAAGAAAGTGCATTCGCCCCATACTTAGAAAGCTTCCTCAAAACCTCAACTCCTTCCTCAAAACCTTGAGATAAACTTTGAGAGAAGTACTATAAGGTCTAGATGTGAGTGAGGAAGGGGTATTTATATGAGGGATAGCCTTGAATAGGATAGGCTAAATCTAGTAGACCAATAGAATGAGGATAGGCTTAACTAGGACTAACCATTCCATTTTAGTCTAATAATTCACCCCTTCATCGTTAGACTTTGAGATGAACTTAGAGTAAATGTAGAGAAATATTTTAAAGTAGATGGACTTGGGTAAATGAGAGAAAAAAAGTTGGCCAACTTGGCCCAAAGGGAGTGGTACATGGTAGAAAATTGTTAGAGGTAACCTATGCCATGGCTCAAAGGATCGATGACCATAATCAACCTCAGAATTCCCCCCTTCCAAGCAAAGAAGCAAAAGCCCCCACGAAAGACGCTTGAGGTTAAACCAAAGAGAGAAGCATAAAAATGGAGATATTGGATGAAAACAATGAAAAAAGGGGTGGTATTTTCCTCGAGGAGGTCCACCTTACCATACGTAAGTGTGGCATGTGAGTTCATCAAGAGGGTTTTTTAATTTCAAAAAATTTACAGGTTTACATCGATAGAAAGGGTTTTAAAATCACTTTTGGAAAAAATATTTATAGTTTTTGAAGGAAGAGGATTCATTTAATTCATGAAAATATGTATGTGCAAAGGGGTCATTTAAATGTTGTTTGAACGTGATATAAAGGGTTTTCTAATAGTGGAGGACCCGAGGTCTTACCACAATCAAAATACATGGGCAATGTTTAAGCCCTTAGCATGCATCAATATCCATATGTAGCTTAAAAGGGAACAAAATGTCGAAAGGGGAAAAACCTTATAAGGTTTTTTGTAAAAATTCATAAAACTATATTTTTATGAACTTTTTTCAAAGAAAATTTGATCAGTTCCTCGAAAGCTTGAGAATGGTACAATTCTTAGAATCCTATAAAATTTTCTCAAATAGTATAACTTTGTGAAGAACCATTCCACCAGTGTTGATTTTCTCCCCTCAATCATATAGCTAGCACTTGCAATTAGAGAGTTGCCAAAGGAGCATGCAGACTCCAAGAGCACAAGGTACAAGAGGGGGCTATAGCTGGTGTGTGTCAGCTTTGAGGGCAAAAGGGAAAAATTCCACCAGTGGCCCAAAGCCAATGGTGTTGCGGGCAAGGGCCTAGCACGTGAGAATGAGAACTTGTGATTCTTGATGAATACAAAAGCTCATGAAAGCCCTTGGGAGGTACGAGTGTTCATATGGGGACTCCTTGTTGTGGTCTTAAGTACTTGAGAGGCAAAAATGTGTTTATAAAGCCATGATCATTAACTCATATGAGACAAGGTTTTTTTTAAATAATCTCCAAGCGTCATAGCTCTTAAGAGTTTCCATAACGTGAGAGTATCTCAAAGATTCTAAATTAAATAGGATTTATCTCACTTTTATCAAAGCCTTTAAGAAGAGGATAGAGTCTAAGAGGGCCTCTTTATTTTCCATGACATTTGATCAACATTTTGACAAATAAGTGTAGGCTTTGTGTACAAGAATAATGGGTGTGTAAGAGATGTGTCAACACCTCCTCTGCCATGTGCAACTTTTTTTTGGTTCCCTCTTTATTAGAGAAATCAAGCCACTCTCACCTCTCGTCATTGATGCTGTCTTATGTAAACATGTCCATGTTCGTCCACTATTCCAACAAGGTTGGAACGCTCGTAACCTATCTCCTTCCAAGCCAGTAGCACAAGGTATCTTCCTTGTTCATGCTTTAGATTGAGTTTGGCATTGGATAAAGTCTTGTAAATTAGCATAGTATGAACTTGTACCTCCCTCCTTGCTTGATTATGCCTTGGAACCTAGAATGTACCTAATCTTGTAGCCTCTGGCATGTTCAATTCTTCTCCACGGTTCTTGTACTTCTTCCATGTCCTAGTTCTTGTCCTAGTTATAGCCCAATAGAGCTATAACCAAGACTATTATAGTTTAATGGTGTTTCCTCGATAAAGAGTGTAGATTTACAAAGTGTGCTCTTTGGTACAAACCTAGAATCTTGGGCTCCCTAAGGACGTTCACTCTTACTAATAAAGAGATATCCTACATATGGAATTTTTCTTTATAAAATGTGCCTTTTCTCCTCCCTTACACACGCTAGTACCATATGATAAATTTTTGTGAGTCCCCTGAGTCTAAACTAGCTATAAACTAGACCACACTTAAACTAATTTTAACGTTGGGCACCTAAAATTTAAACCGTAAACTTTATATTAATCATAAACCTTAACATATGTCTAAGTCTTTAAAATCCTAAACTAGCTCTGAACTAAGCCACTCTTAAACTTGGGCAAAAACCCTAAACTAAAAGTGAAGCTTAGTCAATGTTATCTTAAACCATAAACTAATATTAAACTAATCATTAAAACATAAACTAATATTAAATTAATCATTAAAACATCATAAACGATCAATGGTAGATCTACACTATGACACTCTAAACCATAAACAAACTCTAATCTAATCTTAAAGTTCCCAAACAATGCTAAACTAATCCTAAACTGAGTATCCCAAACAAACCCTAAGCTAACCCTAAAAAATCTCACACTAAACTAATATTAAACAAACCCATAGATAACATTGAAAAAAAAATTAATTTCATATCAAAATAGCTATAAGAACTTTCATTCACTATTTTGAACAACCACTTGAGTAGACTAAATAAGGAATGACTAAACAAGAAATCCTACTTGACAAAAGTTAATTTAAAAAAAATAGTTTCAAAAACTATACTGAGTCAAAATTGATTAAACAACAAAAGGTAATTAAATAACAAACAAAATATTAAAAAGGCCATGATTAGGAAGCAAATCTTCAAATAATTGTACATGACAAGAAATGGATAAATTTTTATTTTTATTTTACTTTATGCATGTTTGTGTGTGTGTGTGTGTGTGTGTGTGTGTGTGTGTGTACGCGTGTATGTGTGAGAAACCAAATACATATATATAGAAGAACATAATGTTCAAAAGCAACTAGTTTTAGATAGCTGTAGAGAGATTTGTACAAAAACGACTCAGTTTTAGATATTTTTGTACAATATAATGAGAATGAGGTATCATTCCAATGATCTTATACAAAAAACTATAGAGTTGTGGAGGTCCCTTTCTTCAATGCCAAACAACAACTAAGCCAAAAAAAATCTAAGTAAAGATAGAATTCTCACCTTGTTTAAATAGATGCCGATAGAACCCATCGCCATCCACCACCATCAAAGAAATCAAAGACTTCAGTCAAGAATCCGCCGAGGCGTCAAGTGAGCTTTTTGACAAACTATAGAGTTAAAGTGCAGCCCAATTGAAGCTACAATGGAGCAACAGAGAGAGATCAAGTGAGCAATGCCAATGCATGGAGTAGGGGAAGAGAGAGGGGGTTGTGGAATCAAGAAAATGACATATTTGTAGACCAAGTCGAGGAGCCAGCAGTGCTACGATTCCAAGAAACTCACAACAAGAAGCGGGCCAGAATAAATGCCATGCCAAGCAAAAGTTATGGGGGTGATTCATCACTTAGGGGGAGGTCACACACAAGGGGAATAAAATACATTAAGAGAAGAGTCTCACCACTATCATAGCATTCAGCTAGGCAGAGAAAGTATAGGGAAGAGGTACTGCCCATGGGAAGAGAATGTTTTAGGGCTTGCTCTATTTACAACTTAAGTGGGTATAAAACCAGGAGTAAAGTGATACTGTGACACTGCTTATAAAGGCATACGAGTGAATTATCAAGCAAGAAAAAATGAATTATTGGGAAAAAATCTACTACTAGTTAGCCAAAAAAAACGTGTGTGTGTGTGTGTGTTGTTTTAAACTAATACTTAAACACAACAAAATATATCATTTCAAAAGACAATCAGCTTTAGAAAAGGGACAGACTCACTCTTTGATTCATCTTTGCACTTTACAATGAGAATGAAGTACCATTCTAATGTTTTTGTACACTAGAGTGCTACGAGTAGTTATGTCTAGAGTAGAAAGGGCTAAGGTGCACCAATGGCAGACAGCAGCTTTAAGCCAAAAAGACCCTAAGTAAAAATAGAGTCCTCACATGCATCCATATAAACAAGTTAACAGATTTATTAGCCTTGAATACGTATCAAAGATGTCAAAGAGCTTATCAATTGTCATCCATGTCCTACTTAAAATCTTTTTACATTAAACCTACCATCCAACATTGTTTCTCCGTCACATGAGTTTTATGAGAGGGTTTCATTTATTTTTACTCTTTTTATGAATTGAAGGTCATTGCTCCTTTAGTTTCTATTTGAAATGAGATCATAGGTTATAAATAATTATAGTAAGTGACCCCATTTTTTTAGAAAAGAATTTATATTTATTTAAATAAATTAAATTCTAATCAGAAGGCCACTACCCCTTTTGATCCAAATGTCTTACCAAAATCTTTGTCCCATAGGTTTTTTTGCCTCATTTTAAATCCATCAGGATTTTAAAAAATCAAACAATCTGTCATAATTTGCATTAGAGCCGTAAGAGATATAACAGAGAGAGTATGGCCTAAAAAGAACCACTTAAAGTAGTATTAGTCAAAAAAATCACTTGGGATTTTAGTCAAAGTACGATATAAGCTAGAACCACTCATCCCCTAAATATGATGGCGTATTTAGGCAAGTAAGTAAAGGTTTCTTTAAAAATTTGTATCATAATGCAAGAACACCAAGCAAGATGATTAAGTGCTCTATGTTTTATCTACAAGTATTATGCAACTGCTTTTAAGAAACCAATCATTTAGTGTGATAAGAAGTAGTGACTAACATATTCTAAGATATCACATAAGATGAGAGTCTTTGCACATATAAGACTAAGACAAAAGTATGAGTGTTCTAAGCAATGCAACAGTAAATGCCGGACAGTAGACAGTAAACTGATTAGTCTTCTACAAAAAACCAATAATAGTCATATATGATGTGGTAAAAGTAAGCATTATACTAGTCAAGCTTCCAAAAGAACTTGCGTCCTATTTCGATTGCTCACCAAAAAGATTTATGTGTAAATTGACTTAATTTCCCTAAATGATCTCATGAGAGTTCTATAAAAAAAACCCAATGTCAGGCGCAAGTATGTAATGCATTGTTGAAACCCCAATAGCACTGTGATTTATTTGCGGACCAGTATTAACCTTTTCAAAGCCAGCTAGTAATGTCAAGGACGAGACAAACCCAACATGGGAATTAGAACACACCATCAGATCCCAGTTTAAACTTCATGTTATTGCTATAAGAGCTAAAAACCAACCTACTCACCATCAAACCAGGGGGATGGAGCTACATTTTCTTAATCAATCCCCCCAACACATTTTTTCAAATATAATATATACACTTGCGAACAACAAAAAAGAAAAATCAGACGACAGTATACTGTAATTTGTTTTTGTTAAGAGAAAACACCAACACACACAAGTATGCCAAGGCTAAGTGAGGGGAAAATCATCCCTCGCCTTTATTTAGATCCAAAGAGGAGAGGACCCCACCAGTCAAGCCTCCACAATCGAATCAGCGCCCAAGGCCACCAGCTAGCATAGCAATTTTAGTAGGGGGAATAGAGTTGATTTCAAGCTCCACGATACCTAAGAGAGAGAGATGTCAATTCACTACAGTATGCAGACCGCCCAGCTCAGGAGGGACGAGCCGCAAGAATCCCACAAGACGAGCCACCAAATTGGACCAAGCCCCAAGACAGGTAGATACGCAAAGTGGGCGAAGGGGATAGATGCTTTAGATGTTGAGAACACCCTGGGGTGCATCTTCATAAGGAGAGAATACATTCATCACGTAGTCTGCAGACCGCAAGGGTATAGGAGTAAAGGGGAGGACACGTGTACAATAAGAATAGGGAGAATTATTAACACGCCCAATGTTGTTTTGGGGGGGGGGGGGGGGGCTTTAAGGCCCCAATACCTTTTAAGGGCAGGGTAAAAAGAATACCACCCAAGTTTTTACTAAGGCAATAGGGTTTGTGCCCATAGGGTAATGTATCGAGAGAGTATTTATTTACTTAGACCCATAAGAAAGGGGGGGGGGGGGGGGGGGGGGGGGGGGGGTTCAATCCTATTACTAGTTAGGGCTGTGGAAATTGCAGAAGGGTTTTTCCGAAAGTAGGATATTTTGAAGTGTGAGTTTCAATATAAACAAGAAACTTTAAAATTGTATGCAATAGCTAGCACTGTGCAGATACAGTTGTGTGTTGGTTTTAAAGTTTCTAATTTTCCATCCCATTACCAGTTAGGGTTTTGAGTTTTGGAGAAGGATATATTAAAGCCTTAAAGTGGGATATTTTGAGGTGTAAGTTCCTCTAGCAAACTTTAGAATTGTAGGCAGCTACAAGAGTGAGTGAGTAGGGTTGCAAACATTTTTCTTTACCTAGAATCTAAGGAGATACTCTTAAATTTGACAAGTTTGAGCTCTCATGGATTTAAGGAGGACAAATTCAAAGGTGGCACGTGGAGGCGAAAGAGAGAGAGAAGGGGGGAGAGAGATGAAATGATGTGGGTCGGAGCAAGATTTTTTGTCTGCGTGCATTCTGTAGTACCACATAGCAGAGCATGGAGGGGGAACATATCCAGCAATGGCGAGGCGTTGGGGGCCTAGACAACAGAAAGGCATTCTGTGTGTGTGTGTGTGTGTGTGTGTGTGTGTGTGTGTGTGTGTGTGTGTGTGTATTGGTGCGATGCCTGGAACAGATGGCAGATCCCAGCATCGATGCGGCAATGCAAGATTCACTCATCACCAAGCTTCTCTAGAACCTACAATTGGTCGACAGCTCAAGTTGAGCATGCGATTGAGATCCTTGGCTGAGAAGATAAGAGAAATCCATGCCTTGTTGTGGGACAAGCTACCATGCGAAAGGCGGATGCAAGAGACAGACTTGCGTTTGATCGCAAGGCGGTTGTGTGAGGGCGAACACTGACAACGAGATAGAGCTGTAGAGAGAGAGAGAGAGAGAGAGAGAGAGAGAGAGAGAGAGAGAGAGAGAGAGGGTCTATTTGAGACAACAATGGTGAGAGATGGAGGTACGCAAAGGCTGGTGGAGCAAAGGAAGGAAAGCCATATGTTTTTTTCTAAATGTATGCACTCGGAGATGGAACGAACCTATGCAAGCTGGCTTCGCTCAAGCTGAACGTTAGCTCGTTCGTGCCAGGTCGTGAGCTCGATCTGGAAGCCGCCTCGCGTAAGGTTTTCATGGAGAAAGCATAACAACTCAAGGGTATCTGGCGAGATTCGATCTAATGACAAAGGACCGAGTAGTAGTAGTAGTAGTAGCTACAAGAGTGAGTGAGTGAGTGTGTGTGTGTCTATTACTACTTATTAACCATACCATACCTAAGAGCAAAAGTCTCATCAAAATGTATACTAAGCAAAGCCTTTTGCCACAAGTCTATCCTTATTTATATTGACCAATGCTTCCATCTCGAGTAGGTGCCAAAAACGACTTTTTTTTGGGTGAATTAAAGGGAATCTACAAAGATGCTTTTGGCTTGGGAGAGGGAAAGTCAAAACGGGGGCGGTGGGCAGTGTGAAAAGGCCATAGCTTGACACCTGGCAGCGGATGTGAGAGGGATGCTTTGAGCATTTTTGAAATCTGTAAAGTGGAGGACGAGAAGAGAATCTTAGTTTGAGGTAGGCGACGATGCGCATGGCCTGCGTCCGATAATGAGAGTCTTAGTTTGAGCTAGGCAGTGATGCGCATGGCCTGCTTCCGATAATTCTGAGAAGACTGAGCCGGGATTGAGATGTGAGTCTCGTCGGCATTGCTAGAGAGCAAGGAGACAGAGGTGATGGTAGTGATTGTGAGGTATGCTCGACAGAAGAAGACATCGCAGGTGGAGAGAGAGAGAGAGAGAGAGAGAGAGAGAGAGAGAGAGAGAGATGAATTTCTATCGCCAGGACAGTGTTTGTCTTTCTCTTGCTGCTCTAATCGTGCAATTGATGTCCTGAGGTGTGTACTGCCAAAGTGACTCAAACTATTGCAACCATGGACAGCAATTGTTGGGTGTCGAGGTGAGGGCGGACGACAATGGTAAGTCGGGACAGATGACAGATCATGGGAACAACTGCTTCTGTGGTGTGGAAGCTTATAAAAGTTTATGCAGGGAATCTTCGTAACAAATTAATGAATGAACTTTCAAACTTGAGCCAGTAGAGGGAGTAGACAGCCATTGTCAACTCACTTAGTACAAATGGCATTTATGCTAGGAGGTAAATCACACAAAGATCAAGTGCATTCTTCATAGTAGCATCATATGGCATCCAAAAAATCTCAAATTGGTGTACCTTAGAAAATGAAACAAGTTCCTCTTTTTCACATATACTTGAAACAGACAAAGCAAAACAACTTAATGTATAAGTGCCATGCATAGAGCATGAACGTGTAAAAAAGAATGTGGTGCATCCAATTTACTATCATGTAAAGTTTGTGGTATCTCATGTTTAGTGCTTTCCTCAACAAGCACATCAGGTACATCTACATCAATACTAGATCGCTTGTCATATCTTTATGCATAGGGTGATTTTTTGCCTGATAATTCACTACATGTAATTAACCATCTATAGAAAGAGGCAACAACGTATCATACATACCTTATTGCAAAATCGTTGTCTCTTTGGTACACGACAACAATGATTGCAAATAATCCTCCACAAAACTTACATCTCAACTTATTAAGATATGCTTAGACTGAGGATAACTTGTACCCCTATCTCTATGGATTGTAACCACCAAAAAAACATTTGAAGCCGCCTTATCGTCCAATTTTCTACATTGTTGCCTTGATAGTAACACATAGGCCAAACAACCAGAGACACCAAAGTGAGCAATAGAAGATTTCTTACCATGCCACATTTCGTAACAAGGTAATATACTTTGACGCTTGAGTTGAACACCTCTGAAGTATATCTACAACACATTTGACAACCTCTAGTCAAAATACACACGAAAAAGCTTTGGTTTTGACCATATAGAATGACATCCCCACACGTGACATGTTTCTCCTCTTATTAACACCACTTTGTTAAGGTCTAGAGAAATATACACGTGTTTTATCCCTCAACCAACCAAAAATACATCAAATTACTCATACATATACTCCCCCATGCTAAAAATGGAGGCTACAAACAAATATTTCAAGCATGTAAACATTTTGAACTTTTTCATAAGTAGATTTGAATAGGACCAAGAATGTCACCATGGAAAAGTTTCAATTTAGAATGCACAAAGAAACATCCTTTGGAAACTTAGAACGCTACATTTTTCCAAAAGATAACCTTCATATACATGTCTAGATGGTCCCTCAAGAGGTAGCAACAAAACAATCATCTCACATGTTTTCACACACAACAGCTTGGAAGTATTCAGATGACCAAAATGTGTATGCCATAACGTTGCATTTGGAGTGTATCCACACCGAGCGAAAATTTTCGAGCAATTTTATTTTTGAGTGATGCATGGCAAAATAATTTAGCGTTTGAACCCTCTTATTTAATATTATTTTCATTGGATATTTGCAAAGTCCAATTTGTGGGTGGGTAATAGATGCTTTAAGAAAATAAAACAATTTTAATAGGGTTGTTTTTTAACGCTATGGTTAAGACAGCTAGCTCTTATAACCTAAAGTGCAAAAATAAAAGGGTTGTCAAAATGGATTACACAATTATTAAGTTATTTTATCATGCTTCACTCAAAAATAGCTTTGCTTGAAAAGTCACCTACCTTTTTCACCCAAAGGAAAAAAATAAAAAGATTATCAAAACGGAGGATGCAATCACTAAAGAATCATATACGTCCTAGCTCTTTGCATCCAAGGTATAAAGATGACAGAATTGCCAAAATGAAGTGTGCAATAACTAAATAATCTTTCCATGCGTCACTAAAAAATACCTTTGCTTCGACAGTTTCTTTGCAACAACTTTTGAATCAAATGTTTGCAAATATTAAATTTTTTACCCAACAGCATACACAATTTTTAGATAAATTCTCACAGTAATTCCCACATTGTGACTTACCTCAACATCATGAGGTTCTGGGAGGGAGGCACCGCATACCTAGCTAGGTACGATTGGGGGCAGGGGACCGCCGGCCCGGGGGGGGGGGGGGGTCCCTTGCTCCCAATCGTACCTAGCTAGGTATGGGGTGCCTCTCGAGCAGAAGCTCATGATGTTATGCATGGTATGAAAAACACTAAAAAAGACTCCGTTTTCCTACATGAGAATATTTCTACATCTTCTTGTGATACCTATTGAGCTTATACTACCCTAAAAATAAAGTCTCAGATGGTAGAATCGTATCACCTAAATTGAGATCAGGAGTAGAACATCCATTATTCATGAAATTTACTACAAGACCAAGTTTGGCTAGTACAAAGATAGACAAAAAAATCTTGATTCTAGTTGCATAAGATGCATCAGTAAAAAGTTCATAGAAAGAGCATTAGAGGTAGCAACATGAGCCACAAATTCTTGCTCAACGGCACACCCTATTTTTTCTAGATTGGGCCTCTTGTAGAAATATAAAATCGAGGCCATAAAACTCCACAGCACATGTCTATTCTTTGTCTTAAAATATAATATCTAACTTTACCAAATGATTTTCTCATATTAAACTGCTCAATTAATGTGGGAGAATAAACGGGAACAAGAGTTAGAATAGAGACATGTGCTTCTAAACCTATCTCAACACGGGACCAAAAAGAGAGATGGTTGCATCTCAATAGGGGTCCAAAAGGAGACGGTCTATCAAAGAGCAATGTGCAATAAGTGCTTCTAAACTTACCTTAGCAGGGGACCAAGAGGAGAGATGGTTACATCTCAATAAGGGTCCAAAAGGAGGTAGTCTATCAAAGAGCAATGTGCACCTAATGGAGCTTAAAAGACCTTGGGGTTAGCTTCATTAAAGACCTCCAATGGTTAGTGTTAAAAGTCCTTTGACCTTAGGCAATAGGCAAGCTAGGGTTGAGCTTGAGGTGGGAATCCGACCTAAACTGCTTTTGACCTTAGGCAACCTAGGGATGAGCTTGAGGTGGGAACCCGACCTAAACTTGCCTTTGAACCTTAGGCAAGCTAGGGCTGAGCTTGAGGTGGGAACTCCACCTAAGGTGCTTGCCATGCTTGATGACTAAGGTACTTGAGGTACTTGTCATACTTAATGAGGAAGGTGCTTGAGAAGCTTCCTATGCATGGGAAATAAGGTGCTTGAGTCAAAAAGAGACCCTACAACTTAATGAAGAAGTTGCTTGAGAAGCTTCCTATGCATGGGGAGGTAAGGTGCTTGAGTCAAAAAGAGACCCTATAAACATAATGAGAAAGTTGCTTGAGAAGCTTCCTATGCATGGGGGGGTAAGGTGTTTGAGTCAAAAAGAGACCCTACAAACTTAATGAGGAAGGTGCTTGAGAAGCTTCCTATGCATGAAAGTCCCAAAGTTAGGGGAATCTTTGACTTAACCTTCCACTCACCCAAAGGGCACATGGGAGACATGTCAAACTCTCCCTATGCTTAACCACATGGTGTGCTTGAATGCTATTGATTGGGCTAAAGAGGGGTCCAATGAGCTTCTAGTTCCACCCAAAAAATTATCTAGATATTTTCAAGCTCTCTCTCTCTAAGGAGTAAGGAGGACACTTGTCCAAAGACTACCCATGTACTTGAATGCATGCTGCATATGATTGGCTAGGGGGGAGAGGGATCCAATGAGCTTGAAACATGTGTAAAGCTACAACTCACCCCACACAAGCAAGGGGGGTGCTGGGGGGATATACACCACATTCACACTCATTTTGTGGATTCATTCTCACTTGGTGAAAGTTAAGGAACTGCACCTCCTTCTCCAAGCTTGTGAGAAGTAAGAGCCTACACCAACACTCTTGGCTATAGAATGCAAATCCAACCAAGAGCTATGCTTCAATGCTTAAGCTTGACATCTTCTCCATCTTCATTGCTATGCTATTATGTATGCTAGCAAGAAGAGTGATGATAAGTGAGGAACTATTTCTTTCTCCTATGGAATGTTTCTTCTTCCTCTTCCCTACCCTCATTCCCCGCTAGCTCTCTCCACCTTCGAAGGTGTTTGAGACCTTCGGACTGAGGCTTGGGATAGTTAATGCTTTCTACAAAGTTTATGTTATGCTTGTGATGCATGAAGCTTTCCATCTTCATTGCATCACCAAGGTCACAGGGAACACAAAGATTGTATTGTACCAAGTCTCTCTTGATGGGAGAAACTATAATACAAATGCCTATTGGAGGGGGGACCGCGGCTCCGTATGAATGCGGTCCTCAATTATTGTCATGTTCTCTAAACTCTCTCTCTTACAAAAGTATTGTTGATACCAAGTTAACTAAGTACTATGTTTATGTTGCTACCATCAATTAAGTTCACCCGCTATGCTCACAAAAGTAATCTCACAAAACTGCTTTATCTAATTTCCTAATTCCGCTACTCTCAAAGTTCATAGGCCATTTCCGTTACAATTCTATCTAGTATGAATCCAACAATGCATGAAGGACTATTTGCACGAGGAAAATACCAAGAAGGACCTCACCAATCATAATTAATTCCTTGTTGATGTCTTCAATCTTTGTAAGGAGTATATCCATATTACCACCCTCTTGATATATCCATGCAAAGGGGGGGGGGGGGGGGGGTCAACCCTCTTAGTTCCACAAGGGGCTAGGATTATTAGAGATCCTTTCGAAATTTCGAGGGGTGTATCAACCACAATGCGACATGGTAATCGTGTCACTTTTACTATATACCCGCCTTAGAACAGGATGTAAAGAAATATGCAAGGCATAGGGCTTGATTCACATAAGCAGTCTCCCTTTCTTCTTTCAAAATGATTGTGTATTCTAGCCACAAAAAAGAAAACTAAGGAATTGCAAGTAAAGTCTATTGAGTATGGTCCTGATCCTAGGGGCTCTTTACTGTACTTGTCAAACAAACACTGTTGGTATGTTTGATTACTATACTTTCTATGCTTTATTGTGGACATGCATATGCACACTCGTTTGTTGACTTGCCTAAAAGATGCCCTTCTTTTGTAACTTTTCCAACAAAAGTGCCCCTTTATTGTTAATACATAACTAGACATATTTTTTAGATGTCACATTTGCAACGGGTAACGAAATTCCCCGCAAAATTACTTTGCTTTTGTTACATGCACTTAGACTAGTACATCTACCCAATAAGAGACCAGTGCTAGCTTGAGCTTATATCCCAAAAGCCCTCCATAGCCATTTAAATTAATTATTTAATAGGTTTGAAGACGAAGAGGATATATGACCATGGAGAGTGAGGATGTAGGTTTGAATTTTTCGCTTTTGCACAGGTTATGATAGTTTTGTTTCGTACTCGAGACAAACTTCCAATCGAATAAGAACTTCATTAAAAACCGAAATCAAACTAACTAAAATAACTCAACATTGCAAACCTTAACTGTATCAATAAACAAAAAAGGCATACTTCAATCACAAAAAAGCTTCTCAAAATTAAACTGAACCACACCTGACCCTTCTCTTTGCACCTTGCGATTATCAGTTACCCCACTCAAGGAAACCATAATTACAAAGTAGAATCAATCCCCCCAACAGCTCTATTACAAGACACAAACAAAATCCGCCAACTGCTTCTAATTTCTGTCTAATGGCTCTAAATCTGAAACCTATAACTGAAAGCCATTTCAGGTAACGAGGGTCTCGCAAGTTGACGTATTAGAGGCGTAAACCGCTCCAAGCTTCCGGTATCGTGAAGTCTCTTCATATAACACTTTTGAAAGCGTAGTAAAGCCTGCTCAGGTCCCTTTACATACCAAATTGCCAAATAAGACAATGCGATTGGAGGCAGGGCAGATTTAATTTTGAAGCAGATAATTGACGCTTTCTAAATATCACCAGAATGAGATTCTCATTTTTCAATGCTTACTCGACATTCGACCTGTTTCAGAGCTTGTCTGCAATCTTTCCCACTGCCTCCGCAAGTTTTCCGAGTACAAGCACAAGACTTTCAGCGTGTTCCTTCCGCTGCGTCCTGTCCAGATGAAAATTGAGATTTTGAGAATCCATATGGGCTGTTAAGATTTTGCTACTGCTCTCTAGAAGAGTGCATAGTTCTCTGTTGAATTCGTCGCATTCCTCCACCGCTGGTCGCTTCCTTTTCTTTCGACCAGGTAAAATGTCGGCCTCCTCTTCAAAGGCTTCGTCGCAGGCATCCACATTGAACTTTTCATTCATCAAGAACTTCTCCTCGTAATGCCCTGCAGAATCAGCACAGCACACGTCGGTCCAAACACCAAGGAAAACAGCAAACAAAGAAACTCAACCATTGCCAAACACGGGTCAAATCTCCTATATATTATCATAGCTCGAAAACCCATATTGGCCAGCAGGTTCATACTCAGCACTTAATACCTTTGCACAGAAAAAAAAACTTTTGAATACCATGTGCATACATACCTACCCCTACCCAATTTCTCATACATCATAATCCTCATTCTATAAGGAGTCATGCCAGATAGCCACTAATCACCCATTCCGAAACTTGAAGGAAACATAAACAAGCGTGAGGCTCGTCCACAACAGTGGGGACGGCGTACCAAACAACACCTTCCAGTTTCCACATCCCACATGACACCTTAATAGAATGCAGAGGCGCATACCATCCCTTTATTTGTCAAGTGAGCCATAATTCTAAAAGAAGAAAATCCTCCAAAATGGCATATTTTGTGTCGTAATTTCATGTTATGTCAACTATAGCATTGGGACCATGGAGCACACATGACATGCACGGATGGGGTATGTACAGCACACGGGGATGCAGTGTTTAGGGGTGGAGTCCAAGCTAGGGCAACACAGGATTGTAATGAGCCCATAAATGACCATAAAGGTGCACATCATGGGCTTGGATAGTGACCAGCCAGCCAAGGATGAACACTCCAATCCATGAGTATTTATGCACGAAACTTCTATGGACGGGTGGCAAGTTTTATGGAGTGCTTATATGTCAGAGAGCTCTTAGGAGAGTGGTTAAGGCAGAGGCATGCAATACCTTGGTTTCATTTCTACTCACCACATAAACCACAAGGATCATTGATCAATCTGCATAAAGAAAGGTAAATATGCGCAATAAGTTTTGTGTACCTTGAGCTGAAGTGAGGCTCTCAATGGCTGGGCTGTCCATCTCCTTATCAGCACTCACTGACAAATTCTCTTCCACCAAAGGATGCTCAATATCAGAAAAAAGCCCATCATCTGCCCCTTGTCGACCACTGTCAAATATCATGTCTGGAGCTGAGCAGGCATGAATACCAAGAGACTTATTCAAAGCGTCGAAAACCTCCCGGTCGAAGCAGCCAGGGAGCTTATTCTCTTTGCGCACATCATTGCTCATGAGCCAGAAGGACTGCTTACCACGAAGAGTCTCCCAATCACGAATTCTCTTGTAGTCAGCAGAGAGGTTACACCACCTCTTCCGGCATTGTGCCGCAGATCTCGACACTCCCATCCGATCACAGAATTGTGAGATGGACAGCCACTTTGAGTCACTATTCGCCCTGCCTATCTCAATGCCACGCTCCCTGTTCTCTTTGACTTTCGACCATTTCGCTTCCTCCAGCCTTTTCCCTTCTATCAAAACCAGGGTCTCGTCACGTGTCCATCGTGGGTGTCGCCCAACTCTTGATCTCTCTTCAGAGATCATATGGGTGAGGTAAGTGCCATCACCCACATCGCCATTGGCGCCCTGGGCATCATCCCGGCTCCATTGAGGATGAGCAGACCTATCATCAGAGCCCATTTGAACGTTTGCAAACATGAAGCTACTGTCACCGCCATTGTCCTCTGCAGCAGCAGAAGTATCCATTGCCATTATCTGGAGTTCCTCTCCTGCTACGGCCATATCTATAGCTTCACAGGCCATCATCGTGACCTCAGAGTAAAGATGATCTAGGCAGCGAGAAACAGAGAGTGCGTCATCATGAGCTTTGCTACCAGCAGGAGGGGAACTTCTGAAAGCAGAGCCTTTGGAGGATCTTGGCGATGACGACGAGTCAGACTGCCATGGCCTTTCCCCTGCAGGCAACTGCAGGCTGCAATCGAAACCCTATATACGATTCCCAAATTTCACTTAATCAAAACCTTTCTAAAATGACTAAGGGAAAATTACCAAAATACCCCTCTAATTTGTGGAAATTCCCAAAATACCCCTGATATTCTGTCATAAATTCCCAAAATGCCCTTTAAATTTTCCAAAATTCCCAAAATACCCCTGGTTGTGAGAGTAAATTTCTCCAAAAAAAAAAAAAAAATTGTAGGTCTTCACAAGAAGAGTGGTTGTCTATCTTACAAGATACAATTTGAGTTGGTTATGTAGGCTTTGGAGATGAATTGCTTCATTATTTTTAGACATAATTGCCTTTTTTGTGATGGGAACCGGTGACATATTACATGCTGAGCATTCAAAAACGGATCTCAATGTCAAAAAAGAATGAAGACTAAAAAATCTTGAACAATCCAACCAAAATAGATAAAGGGTATTTTGGGAATTTCCTCAAATTAGAGGGGTATTTTGGTAATTTTCCCAATGACTAATGAAAGTTTCCGGCCGGGGAGGCGGGGGGGGAGGGATTTTTGGGTAAGGGGACCCACTGGGGCACCCATGGCTGTTAGATGGCCATAAAAACTAAACTCGGACACTCACTAAACTTGGGCAGGGAACCGGTCCAAATTTACTACCTATAAATCAACCTCGGGTACCACTTTTTCAAATGCGTGTAAGTTGGCTTGGTGGTTAGCACACGTCAAAAGTTGTTGGGGCATGGGATCATAGGTTCGACCCCGGGTTTCACAAAGGGCATCCTTCATTTTGGGGGGCTATGTTTACCTCGAGATTCGGGCTGGCAATTTTCTGTCGTTGATCCCCTTACTCCACCCCACGTGTGGGCCTGTGTCACTTAGTTGCCATGAGGAGGGTTCCAGAGGGGGGGGGGGGGGGGGGGTTTGTTATTCATCAATTCTCTTTGTTCACTACTGAGTAGTAGGTGTTACGCAATCTGAGAGATTAACTTGGTGGGAATCTTGTTGAGATGCTCTCTTTTCCTCTCAAACAATCACATCCCAATAATCGGTAGCTGACTCTTTCCCTTTGTTTCTATTCATGGCAGTTGCACCTCTCTCTCTCTCTCTCTCTCTCTCTCTCTCCCCCCCCCCCCCCCCCCCCCCCCCCCCCTCCCCTTGCCAAGCTCCACAGAGCATGAGTCATAAGCTCTCTCCCTCTCTCTTGATGTCAATTGCCCCTCCAAATGCGTTACCTTAGCAGGTTCCTCAAAGAGAATCTGTAAGTTCTCTCCCTACCCTTGGAAGCTTCGTCAACAACTTGTGATAGGAAATCTCTCGCAACGTACCTACAGCGATGCTAGAAGGCACACACCGCGTGCGCCGGGGGAGGGGGAGAGAGAGAGAGAGAGAGAGAGAGAGAGAGAGAGAGAGAGAGAGAGAGAGAGAGAGAGAGAGAGAGAGAGAGAGAGAGAGAGAGAGAGTCAACAGGCATTAGGATGGAGAAGAGAGACAAAATTCCCTTGTGGTTGCGGCCTTCGTGTTGAATCAAAGGCCTGCCAATTAGAGGAATGCGGCTTGTGCCCTGTGAAGGCTTGTGGCCTCCGTGTGAGAGATCGTAGAGACTCTATGTTGGGAGGGGAGACGCAAAGGGGCAGAGAAGCATAGGCTTACCAAAGGTGGAGCGAGAGCAGAGACGCTTATAGGTTGGGGAGGGGAATCTTTTTAAGTAAGGAATTATTCACTGTCATCCCAAGTAGTATGTGTGCTCAATCTTGAACTAGTCTGCCTTGATTGATTCATTGTGGAAATGTTGTGAATTAAACAAGAGGAGCAGTGTTGTATCATCTCTTATTCTGAAGGCTTCAAAGCATCTCTTCTCGAAGCTTTTGCCAAAAATTCTATGACCTCACATCACAAATGAGATTTTGCATTAAAAGATGTATGAAAGTGTTATTTTGAACATTATAATAAAGATAGAGAGAGATCCATTTCGTACACTTGGGATGTTTGTGCCCAGATAAAAAGAAAAACTCATACGTATGTATGGTGTGGAGTTCACACCATTCTCTGCATTTATAATAACACCGTAGGGAACGTTGTCATGTCGCTTTGCGAGCACGGGGTGAAAGCTACAGATCTGCTACAAAGAATAGTCAACTTCTACCTTGAAACTATGATAATTATTTGCAAAACACACACGAAAGCAATATTATCTATGATTGGTCATGTCATGCACTAACCATATTTCATAATACATAATGCACTCCCTATATAAATCAATGCATAAAACAATGCAATGAAATCTTTAAATACAATCACACAATTGAGGACTACTTGTACCCAGTCAAGGATTGTAGCCCCTTATGCATCCAATTCAATATATAAAAGCTAGTTTCACCCAATTAAGGATTATAGCTCTTATATTGTGCAGTGACAATGTATATCAACTCAAATCTATGATGGTGAAAATTGCAAGACTTCGCGGATCTTTTTATACCCAGTACACTAGTATAGGGCATTGACCCTTGACTATCGACTCATCATTTACGTATGCTCATTTTCTAAAACCAACTTCAGTCCTTTTATGGATCAATGACTTCATCGCAATGAGCATGACTTTCCAAATTCTCAATTGTTTTGGTTTCGTACCTTTATGTTCGGTGAAGGATTTAAATATTTTTAAAAGTGGTTATCGAATCAAGAATCACGTTCAGCCCAAAAAAAGGACCTATGACTCTATAACCCTAGGTCAATTCACAAGGAAATGACTATAACCGACGCTCGGATACACTCCCAGAGATTTTCCTAGTCAAAGCACCATGGTTAGAAGGGGTTTTACTTTATATAATTACTCCTGCTGGGTTTTTTTATTTTCTCGACGGGCCCGTCGGACGTCCTTTACCTGGTGGGCCCACCGGGAAAATGTAAAAACCCGACGGGCTAATCGTCTCTATTGGTTTTTGCAGGTCATCATCAGGATCACATTAACATTTGATGTGATCACGCCTTTTTCTTGTGTAATTACTGGTGTTATTAACTTTATCACACGATCGTGATCACGTTAGTGGAATCCCTGTAGATAACTCCAAGACCGAGTCAAGGAGGTCCTTCCCGCGTAGTGCTAAGGAAAAGAGAGAGAGAGAGAGAGAGAGAGAGAGAGAGAGAGAGAGAGAGAGAGAGAGAGAGAGAGAGAGAGAGAGAATGGAAGCTTGCCGAGGTGTTCACCATGCAAGGGTAATGTTGAATGGATAGTGCCACTTGGGGGCAATGCACAAAAATTCTAAAGGGAGACTCACACTCGGTGCTAAGGCAAAGTGTGAGTGTGTGTGTGTGTGTGTGTGTGTGTGTGTGTGTGTGTGTGTGTGAGAGAGAGAGAGAGAGAGAGAGAGAGGTTGCCGAGGTGTTCACCATGCAAGGGTAATGATAGTGCCACTTGGGGGCAATGCACAAAGATTCTAAAGGGAGACTCAAATAGAGCTGCATGGGCAGGAGGAGCCCAATTTTTTTCCTTTTTTTAGGGGTTGGCACCTCCTATAAGAGGGGTATTTTCAACTTAAAAAGGGTTCTTTGTTCTTTCTTTTGGGGCCATTCTTTTTAGGGTTATTGGGAAGAGGGCTTTTGGGGAATGAATTGCAAAGAGCTATTGGGTGTGGTTGGATCTTTGATGAGCTTTTGGGCACTAGGTGGGAACCGGAAAAAGCCCATAGTGGCATTGGGGTTCTTTTCTTTGAAACTATACGAGCTTGGTGGGCTTTTGGAAAAGTGTATGACTGCTACTTGTCTCAAATGGACAATTGGCTAAGTTGGTGGTATGTGTACAGTACCCTCGCTAGAGAAAACACTTTGTTGGGGTAAACATTACCAAGCAATATTTGAGGGTGAATTTTATTTTGGTGTTGGTATGCTATCTCTAAATATAAATGTGTTGTACGAAGTGGATGATCTGTCATACATTTCTACCAAAAACCTTGTTGAAACAAAGCACACAAGTTGGCTTCCTAGCAAGGGAAACAAAGAAATGTTGAGCTTGTACGATGCATGCGTGTCAGATCTGTCAAATGCTCTGCTTCAAAGTTTGAAGATGCTTGTTTTTATTGAGGGTAGATATCATGGGGCTGGACCTTCTGCATAAAAACTTGCTCATTGGGCACAACAAGACCAAGCACCAAGCCCAACTGCTATTTCAAGAGAGAATGAGCTCGGAGCTACACCACTTTATCAACAATGAACAATAGAGAGTGATGATATTACAGTAGCTAGAAAGTGAAAACATGCTGGGAAAGTAAGTTGTGACGAGGAGAATGCTTTACATCGACCTGAGTCTCTCACACAAAACATCCCACAAAATTATAGAGGCCTCCAAGCAACTCCCAGGGTGGACGATCAGGTAGGTGATGAACATGAGGGTGGGCTAGTGGTTGAGGAGATATTCATAAGACAATGTGTGTAATCCATCATATACCAAAGGGAAGTAGGGTTCAATGTCAAGGGTGGTTAGGATCCAGAGTCGATAAATGCAAGAGAATATAAAGAACATGGGTGCATGTATTGTTGCGCCATTCTTTTGGTGTATTCGAACCTGGGAAGTAGGGGCTGATATCGCTCATAGTAGCAATTCAAAGGCACAATTCATGTGGTTTTGCAATGACAGTGTAGATCACACATGGCAGATCTGTAACACAATCACTCAATGCCTTGCAAGAGTCCCCAGTTTATGGATAGTGGAAAAGGGAACAAACATGACTGCTCACAGTTGTAAGAATTGGAGACAGGAGGCTTCACAGTAAAGAAGATTGCAATTAAGGAAACCTACAATGTGCATTATCAGCCAAGAGTATCAATTTAAGCCTCCAAGAGAATTGAATTGGTTGTAACCATGAAGCCCAGATTGTGCAGCACACTATTGTAAGGACCAACATACATGAGAAATTCATGGTGGAAACATCTTCTTCACAGAGTCCGAGGCGAGAGGTATGAAGTTCATATTGCAAGTAGCCCAATGTGTACATGTGGGGACTTCACAGAGCAAGTGGCACAAAGCGAACCGTATATGGCCTTCAATCATATTTACTTCATCTTGCTTCGCTACTTTGGCTTGGATTAAAACCACAATATGTTAATCCACCAGAGCAGGCTAACAAATGAGGTCTAACTCATGTGTTCAATTGTCATCGACGACATAAAAAAGGAGCGTAATTGAGTTATATCACTCAAAACTCTTGGTATTGTCATATTGTAGAAACTATGACTGGTCTTTTAAAATTGTATTTCTTTTTTGAGAAATTCAGTATATGATGGTGGTTTGTGTCTTCTTTTTTTTCGGCTGCATCTAAAGAATTATTTTTAAAAATGTGCATATTAGTTTGAAGGTTCCATTGGAATCTGAAATAACAATAAAAGCTCCCTCCAAAAAGCTCTCTCTAACCAAGACGTGGAAAGCTTTTTCCCAAAAAATGACCCCTTTAGTGAAAGGCTTAAAAAAAGCTCGCTCATGAGCTCGCTCCATTCCCATCCCCCACCATATTAGCCTCTAGCATGAGCATATAAAAAAAGCACCATATCATCCATCTCCACAGTAGGAGGCATCTCTATCCTAAGAGGGTAAATTTATTGTGCCTCGCCAAAGCATGGCCACTCCAACTCTGTATATATAGACTTGTCGTGCACAGCAATTTCGAGATCCGTAAAAGAGACTTGTTGCATCTCTTCTCACACGTTTGCAACCAAATCAAGGCTGAACCATATTGTACCTCAGATACACGCAATGGAAGGCCGAGCCACTCTGGGGTTCCCTCGTAATCACTAGTGATCTACAATGCATTTGGGAAGACTGCTCTTTATGTAGTATCTAATCCACAATCTACTAATTGTATCACTAAGATCAGACTATGTCTCAATTAAGAAACATAACACACATCTCAAAGTGTATATGATTCACCATTGGCAATGACATACATACACTCTTGCTCTTGCAATGCCAAATGTCGGACCATTGGCCAATTGCACTCAACCAAGACTCCCACTAGAGAAATTGTTATACCCCCCACAACATGGTGTGATGTGAAAGATTGCATCCTCGTCTAGCAACCAGGAAGAAATGCTAGCTAGGCTATAAACAAGAGGGACACTTGAGGCAAACGTGATATCACGATCATTGGCATACTCAACCATCAAAACCAACTATATAACCTATATCAAAATCGTATTTTTATCTTGCATATATATCCTCCACTGCCTCATACACCTGTAGTAATGTCGTCTAGTGTCATATGTGACCACAATGCCAACAACACAAGTATCGGCATGAACAAGAGCTTCATCTCTCACGAGTCATCTCTGCGGCTTTGAAATGTCACACATATATGATATAGATGTCAAGAAACAAAAATCTACACATGCATTAAAAGTATACGGCAATAAAAACCAAAACTATGGTGAGAAATCTTGGGAGAAATTTGGTAGAGTCTCCCTTGTAAACTGAGCAAAATCTCAACCATAAACTGCATCAAAGCTGCAAAATGGGAAATCACCTTGAACACTAAACAATCATAAACATGATCGACACATCAATCCAATGCTCGCATAGGAAACCTATAGCTCAGCGTATAGCTCTATTAAAAAATAACAAAAGCAATGTCCAACCTCTACTAAGCCAATAAAAAAATTTGTCCTTAATCAAGCGCCAATTGATAACAAAGCACACGAGTAGCAAAAGCTCAAGACTGGGATAAACAACTCTCAATTGAGCATAAAACACTGATCCATGCATAAGTAGATAGCAAACATAATGCTAACTATGCATCCCACAAAAATTCCGTACAAATTCAACAACAATGAAATTCAAAAATTGTGGTAATCTTGTACCTCTAAACGTTAGCCGCTACAAGCATACAATAAATCTCACTCCTATGAAAGTGGCTACATAGACACCAAACCATTTTTGGAACTACCATATGCCCGTCAAAGTGGTAGTAAGCTTGACCACTATGTGAGAGGTAAATCACGGTAAAAATTCAACAAAGTTCCCCTTCTACAAAGGAGAAAAACTTCAACTCAAAATCGTTGCATAAAGGGTATCAATGCATAAACTAGACTCTCAGGAAAACATCCAATAGAATCTCCTCTATACGAGAAGAAAACTCAACCCAAAATGCACATAAAAATGACCATAAATTGACTAGAGAAGAGACAATGCATAAATCAAGCCAAACTTACCCAAAATAGATAGCCAATGTAGCATCAAAAGCACCTATCCCTCTCTATACATAGCTTATGGTGAGGATATTGAAATAGAAGAACTCCAACAACCAGTATCACCGAAGGTATCTCAACATTTGAGAATACTCCAACTCAAACAAAACCTCACCAACAACCCTCCAAAAGGCTAAGTAGACACGTCTATAGCTCAGTCTTAGAAAGAACTATCATTCAAACCAAGTATTAGATTTGGTCGGGACTGACACCCAAAAAAAGGGCACCACAAGTGATGTACAATAGGTCGTGACAGCAACTCAATGTACATTAGCAAATCGTGCACAAACATGCACCAAAAGACTGATGCATGCAGTAAATCAATCTCAGGGATGTTTCTCTCAAAAGAGCACACACAACACAAAACCTTGCTTGCTACACATAACCACACATACTCTTGCTAGAGATGTATAGACTGCAACAAATCTGCCTCTATAAATATGTATCTAGTAAATACATGTGTACATGTGTCCAAAGTTGCTGATAAGCTAGAGAAAAAAAGTGAGATCTCTATCTCAAATCAAACCACAAGTGTATACATCATGCCAAATGCATATGGCAATGAATAAGTGCTCTCTAATGTGCAGAGAGGTCAAACAAACATATGTGTGCAATCAATGCATAAATATTGTCCTTGTGACTGTAAAACTCCACCTGTATGGTCATGGCCAAAGACTATGCCTCAATCAAAATGTGTCCTTGGCTGGAGCTCCGATGCTCTCCACCTATGCTGTCAATTTTCACTCTCCCTCTTTGAACAGGGCGCTACAGTCTCTTGAGAGACCCAAGAAGAGCTGCGAGTACTCTCTCACCGGAAGCTATCTCCCATCGAAATAGAGTGGGGTACTCCAAAGATGGTGTTGACGAGGGTGGTTGTGGGTAAATCCCAAATGGGCGGTTGATGGTGAGGCTATGATAGTTGTCGAGATATTGGAGAGAGTATGAATCTCTCTCTCTCTCTCTCTCTCTCTCTCTCTCTCTCTCTCTCTCTCTCTCTCTCTCTCTCTCTCTCTCTCTCTCTCTCTCTCTCTCAGCCGTTTTTTGACCTAGTAGACAGCAGTTCACTCTTTTGACCATAACTTGCTCATCCGAACTCCGATTTAGGTGATCTATAGCCTCAATCGAAGAGCACGAAGCCCTCTACGCATTGATGTAAAGACAGAATTTTTCTGTGTAATGGAAGGATTTGTTGTAACAGCATCTCAGAACTGAAAAAATTGTCAAAACTTTGCGTTTTTGTTGCCGACTTGAAGGCAATGTCAGACAAAACTCGCAAGGGTGGAAAAGCCACACTCGCCATGGAGAATGATGCAAAATCTCCAAGGAATTTGGATGCTAATCCAACCACATCATCTACAACAACGGAAGCAATGATCATGGCTTACTTGATCTCGTTACAAGAAACCGTCAACAAACAAGGTGAAGAGTTGCGCGCACTTGCAATGGAGAATGGTACTTTAAGAGTTCATAGGTCAAGCAAATTAATATAGAAATGAGGGATCACAATTGGTGATTCATAGAGTTCTGATCCCTCCGTCGAGCTCTACAACTAACAATGACCAAGGCTTGCATATTATAAATTTTTGGGCAACAAAAGAGTTCGAATCGAATTAACATAGGAACGAGGGACGACAATTGGTGCTTCATAGGGTTGTGATCCCTCTGCCTAGCTCTATAGCCAACAACGACCAAGGCTTGCATATGATAAATCTTTGGGAAACGTAAGAATACGGCCATAGGTCAAGAAAATTAATAAAGGAATGAGGGGTGAAAATTGGTGCACTGCTACTACATGCAATCTTGCACTGCATAGGTGAGGGAAGAGGAAGGTGGAGGAGAAGAAGGGAGCTTTACGTTGGGGTGAAGAATTCAAGGGGGGGAGAAGCAACATTAGGAGAATGAGCACCTCAAGAAGGTTCTTGAAATGCAAACAACACGCTTGATGCATCTTGAGAATGAAGTTCAAGAATGCAAACGCTCTCTTGTTGACATGAATGTATTGAAAGAGCGCTTGAGCAAAGTTGAGAGTGATCATGTATTGAAAGAGGAAACAATAGATACAATACGACATGATGTATGTGAAATGAGAAATGCATCCAAATCATGGGCTGATATATGTAAGGATAATGTGGTTTCTACATCTCCTATCACGCAAGTCGTTGTCCAAGCAAAGAATGTAGAGAATGTGGACACTCAAGAATTGCACGAACGACAAAAACGCTCAAAGAACATCGTCATTCGTGGAATCAAGGAGGAAAGCATGGAAACACCCCAATCTCTTGCAGTTGCTATTGAAGAGTTTTTTGCTACACACTTTGGCATGTCAGGAATCATGGCTTATGGTGCACATCGAGTTGGAAAACAAGGAGTCCCTCGCTCGGGAGAAAGACCTATTGTATGTACCATGGCTGATGAGGTAAAGAGAAAGATCATCCTTGACAATGGTTGGATCTACCTCAAAGGAACAGGTTGTAATGTATATGAGGATCGCACTATTATGCAACAAAATGTACGTCGCAAAGCATATGAGGAAAGAAGCAAGAAGGTTAAGGTATCACCTCAAGAAGAAAAGCCACTTAAGGAGGATGCAAGTCCACCCAACAAATAGGGACACATGATCTATGAGACCAACTCACGCTTGCGAATAAGCTTTTGGAATTGTAACGGGTATCCATGGAATGCAGGAATTGGCATTGATGAGCTTACCAATGACTCCGATGTGATACTTCTTGTCGAAACATGGGAGCATGATGCGCAACGAATTCTTGGATTTGACAAATACGATGTGCATTCTTTGATGTGGGCCAAAAATGCAAAGCAACGAAGAGGCCAAGGAGGCGTAGCATGTATGACCAAAAAGGGTTTGAAAGATGTTTCCATTGTCAAAGAAGATAAGTATAAACGCTACTTATGGCTGAAAATCAGCCCACCAAATGGTCAAGTCATGTTTGTGGCCGGTTGCTACATTCCTCACTATGACTCCAACTTTTATGCTTGCTTGAATATGGATAGAGATCAGCCCTTTGTTGAACTAGAGGAAGACATTGCTCATTACAAAGATCAAGGTGAAGTCATTGTTTTTGGAGACATGAATGCTCGCACAAATATGCTACAACACGACACACAACAAGTAGACATGCCTCATGTCTCAAGAAGAATGGATGACTCATACATGTATAATCGAAGTTCTAATGATGCAAAAGAAGTGGATCACTATGGAAAGTTACTTCTACATATGTGCAATAGTACCGGAATGCTCATTGCAAATGGTGTATCTCTATGGCAAGGCACCAATGACTTTACATGTAGAAAGCACAACGGTGCTAGCGTGATTGACTATATGTTGTTCTTGGAAGCCACTCTAGAATGCATACAAAGCTTTACACTTGGTGAATGGAATCCGGAATCGGATCATAGGATGTTATGTATTGACCTCAAGTGTGGTAAACGGCCCAAGCATGTAGCTTCCAATCATGATGTGAATCATTTGTACCTACGTCTAGACTTCAAACGAGCACTTATATATGCTGATATGGTGGACCAAATGTTAAGCATGATAGAGCATCAAGAGAGCCCAACATTAGAATGCAAGTGGAAAGTTTTCAAAGAAGTAATTTTCTCTTGTGCGAAGGAATGCTTTTCGGTGAAACACATGTCTTGCAAAAGGTCTAAGAAGGGTAGCACCAAGAAGAAATGGTTTGACATGGAATGTAGTCAAGCCCGAAAACACTTGCTAAGATTGGATGCAATCAAAGACAAGGAAGTTTACTTGGAATGTTCACACACATACAAAGCACTTGTTCAAAAGAAGAGGAGAAGGTGGGAAGTCGAAAAACAACTTCTTTTAGCACAAGAGAAAGCACATGCATGTGGCAAGTTTTGGCAAAATCTAAAAGGCAAGCGCGTTGAAAGCTTTGGTGACTTGACTCTTGAGAATATGTATATGCATTGTAAGAATCTCTATGAGCAACCCAATGTTGATAAGATGGAGTGTTGTAGCTCCCTTCCGTTTATGTCTCCCTTCTTTACCATTGAAGATGTATGCCGCGCGCTTGAGAAACTTGCTACTCGTAAGGCAGGTGACCTTCAAGGTGTCAAGGCTGAAATGATTAAATGGACAAGCAAGAAAACACGATATTGGATATGCGATATGTTTAACCTTGCACTTCAGTATGGCATGCCTCATGATTGGAGTGCAAATTGGATCAAACCTTTGCACAAAGGAGGAGATGTAAACAATGTGAACAACTATCGCACTATAATGGTTGGTTCTTTAATGGCAAAGTTATTTGGATGTATCATGGAGATGAAGATAAGTGAATGGGCTGAAAAGAATGGCAAACGTGCACTTGGCCAAGCAGGTTTTCGAAAGCATCATAGCACTATTGATCACCTTGTCACTCTTCGAGTTCTTATGGAAGCGTCTCGATTGAAAGGAAAAAAGTTGTATTGTTGCTTTGTGGATTTCAAGAAAGCTTTTGACATGGTACCACGAGGAAATCTTTGGAGACGTATGCAAAGCCTTCAAGTGCCGAGAGAATTTATGCATGCAGTCTTTCGCATCTACCAAAAAGTGATATGTCGATTACATATGGGAGATGGAATTTCAGAATTTTTTGCAAGCACTATTGGTGTCAAACAAGGATGCCCACTTTCCCCAACCCTCTTTGGGCTACTCATTGATGAATTGGAATGCATGGTTCTTGACTTTATGCAGCAAGAAGGCATAGAAGAGGTTAAGATTGGAAATGCGGTGATCATGCTTTTGCTTTATGCCGATGATGTAGTGCTCTTGGCACATACCTTAGAAGATGCACAAAAGCTTATGAGTGTCTTGGAACGCTTTTGCCTACATAGCGGGCTGATCCAAAACCAAGGTTATGCTTGTAAAGACCCTCAATGATGAAAATCCATGCATTGTATATAACAATGAGAAACTTGAAGTGGTAGATCACTTCAAGTACCTTGGCCTTGAGGTTCCATCCAATCATAAATGGAAGGATTGTGCAATGCGTCGCTTGGAAGCCGGAAAGAGGGCCTATTATGCATTTGAGAACATGTGCAATGCAGGAGAGATCAAGTGTTGGGCTCTCAAAAAGTACCTCTTTGACACATTGGTGACACCGGTGCTTCTTTATGGAGTGGAGGTGTGGGGTGGAAGCATCGGGAAGTCTACTTGGAAAGAGTTTGAGAATGTCCAAAAGCGTTTTCTCACCAACTTTCTCCAAGTCAAGACACAAACACCCTACATGCTCTTACTTCTTGAGTCCGGATTGCTTCCCATTGAGGTCTTGGGCATGCAAAGGGTTGTGGAGTACATGCGTAAGACACAACGTAGCCCTTTGCATCGACTTCCTAGAATCGCATATGAAGCAAGTCAAATGGTTCAAAAGACATGCAAGAGCAAAATACTAAGTTCGGGGTGGATGCTTGATATCAAGAAATGGTTTGGAAGATGGGATGCATGTCACTTGGTCAAGGATGCGTCGATCGACTCCCAAGTTAATGAGGCCTTCTTACAACGCCAATGTATCACGGCTTGGGAGAAATCCGGAGGTTCTCGCTTCAGCCATTACACCACACACGTTGCCCCAAACTACAAATCTCTCTTCTTCTTGGAACGAAGTAACCGAACCCATTCCTACATCCTTGAGCCCATCCCGTTGAGTGCGATCCGCACCATTGCCTCCATTCGTCTTAGCTCCCATTCTCTACGCTGCGAGACAGGACGTTGGGGCACTGGCGAGGAGTGTCATCGACTTTGCACCTTATGCCCTCGTCAAGTGCGAGAGAGTGAGTACCACACACTACTTGAGTGCTCAGCTTTTGACCACATTAGGTCCTCTTTTCCCCATATATTCAGCCATGATCTCTCCCTACATACCTTCATCTCCCAACCACGATGTGGACTCTCTATTGCGACGCTCATTTCAGCCATTTTTGAGCATCGAGAGTCACTTATGAACTCCACTCACACCACGTGACATGTTCATTTAGTCCCATAGGTCATATTTGACCTCCCAGGACGATAATAGAACTATCTATCTCTCTCTCTCTCTCTCTCTCTCTCTCTCTCTCTCTTCTCTCTCTCTCTCTCTCTCTCTCTCTACCTATGGTGAGACTGGAGAGCTATGCTCGCTCTTAGCACGAGCACATCTAGGACGGTTGACCAGCTGAAAGGCATCTAACAGGGGCGTTAACCTACGTGTGCAGCTCACTTTTTGGCCGCCAACTGGCTGGCTGGCCGGTGTAGTCCACTCCCCACCTCTTCCAGCCATAGCCAACGGCACCTTCGCTTCCAATCAGAGCAGGCATTTTCAGAAAAACCGTCTCCTCGAGGGCTGGCCAGAGCAGTTGTGCTCAAGATTGGCAGTGAGCCGTGGAAGATTCCTCAGCATCTTCTCATGGCTAGAGACTGGCTGCCCGACACGATGTGCTAAGGCTATCTTTTTATGTGTTCGATCTCGAGAGGGTATCTATGAATGACGGAAGGGTGTTTACCATAGAAGCTCTCTCTCTCTCTCTCTCTCTCTCTCTCTCTCTCTCTCTCTCTCTCTCTCTCTCTCTCTCTCTCTCCCCCCCCCCCCCCCCCAGAGTGCGGGCGATGGACTTGTGATGACGGGTGCCATAAGACCACCTCTCTCTCTCTCTCTCTCTCTTCCATCACCCGCACTCTCTCTCCAGAGTGCGGGCGATGGAATTGTGATTCCGGGTGCCATAAGACCACCTCTCTCTCTCTCTCTCTCTCTCTGTGTGTGTGTGTGTGTGTGTGTGTGTGTGTGTGTGTGTGTGTGTGTGTGTGTGTGTGTGTGTGTGTGTGTGTGTTACACACACACACACAACTTACTTTCACTGGAACACAATAGATTTGCCTTGTGTTATTGTTTACCTTGATTATCTAATATTGGTTTTGAGAATCCTACAAGGAGACCTATGCCACTTGGCAATACCTCATTGGAGGAGATAATATTAAAGAGGACGAAATATGACGCTTGTGGTAAAAAGGGCATGCCTGCGCGTCAACCTTTAATAGCAGTGTAGCGTCGTGCAGGAAAGTAAACAGCGCACGCACACACACACACACACACACACACACACACAGAGAGAGAGAGAGAGAGAGAGAGGAAGAGAGAGAGAGAGCAATTGACGACACAGAGCAGAAGAGAACAGGTAATTCTTTTTTTTCCATGCTACTCGTTCTTTTTTCCATGCTACTGCCGGGGAGAGAGAGAGAGAGAGAGAGAGAGAGAGAGAGAGAGAGAGAGAGAGAGAGAGAGAGAGAGAGAGAGAGAGAGAGAGAGAGAGAGAGAGAGAGAGAGAGAGAGAGAGCGACTGTTGCATGGGCTGCGATTGCTCAGCCGAGCAGGGCGGAGATGGGCTGAAGACACATCTACTGCGGAGAGAGAGAGAGAGAGAGAGAGAGAGAGAGAGAGAGAGAGAGAGAGAGAGAGAGAGAGAGAGAGAGAGAGAGAGAGAGAGAGAGAGAGAGAGACTACTGCATGGGTTGTGATTGCTCAGCCGAGCAGGGCGCAGAGAGAGAGAGAGAGAGAGAGAGAGAGAGAGAGAGAGAGAGAGAGAGAGAGAGAGAGAGAGAGAGAGAGAGAGAGAGAGAGAGAGAGGGGACTCTTGCGTCCACTATAGCGATCTGAAGGTAGTTGTGTTGCCCTTCATAGCAGCCCAATGTAGAGAGGTCCTGAGCGATTCGTCGACAATATCGTTGACAGTCTTGTCATTCTCTAGTGCTTTTGCATCCCTACCATCATCCACGTCAGCGTTGACGTCCTCCTCAAGGAGAGCAACCCTCTCCACTTCTCTTGGCTGCTTACGCGTTGGTCGCCCAATGGCTTTTTCAAGCGCTGCTGGGAAAGAGGAGAAATCAGAGCAAGAATGGGGAGCTATTCTCTCTCCTGAACAGTTTCGTATTCTTCGCCAGACCATGCCTTGCCACATAATGAAGCAAGGTTGCATCTGACGTCTTATTCTTGACCGGTGTGAGAATGTCGTAGCTTGGTTCCGGTTCCACTTTTGAAGAGCTCGAAGAATGGCTCTCATGACATCAACATGGTCATACGTGAGAGCCAAACCTATAGCAAGCTCTCCTTTATCATTTGCCATCTTCCAACTATCAGGAAATTTGGTCATTATAGCCTCAGCAACAATGCCTCTCTTAGGACTTTCGGAAATGGCAGCCAAGTGCAGGGGACGCGAGAGCAAGAGCGTAAGTGTAGGTAAATCTATGATCTTCAGGTTTTTCCTACGCTGCAGATTATAATTACTTCGGGTCAGAGAGAGAGAGAGAGAGAGAGAGAGAGAGAGAGAGAGAGAGAGAGGGGGGGGGGGGGGGGGGGGGGGGGGGACTGGTGCATCCAAGTTAGGGAGAGAGAGAAGGAGAGGGAAAGAGAGAAAGAGAGAGAGAGAGAGAGAGAGAGAGAGAGAGAGAGAGAGAGAGACAGAGAGAGGGAGTTTGTGTACATCTTGGCTCATTCCAAGTTCTAGAGAGAGAGAGAGAGAGAGAGAGAGAGAGAGAGAGAGAGAGAGAAAGAAGAAGAGAGTTTTAACGTCGTAGGAAACTATCCCAAGAGACCTTAAAGATCTAGCCGACGAGGCGTTGAGAGAGAGAGAGAGAGAGAGAGAGAGAGAGAGAGAGAGAGAGAGAGAGAGAGAGAGAGAGAGAAGAAGAGAGTTTTAACGTCGTAGGAAACTATCCCAAGAGACCTTAAAGGTCTAGCCGACGAGGCGTTGAGAGAGAGAGAGAGAGAGAGAGAGAGAGAGAGAGAGAGAGAGAGAGAGAGAGAGAGAGAGAGAGAGAGAGAGAGGTAGAGTGCAGTCTACAATCGCAAGATGCTAATAAAGACAAAAAAAAATCACGATGATATTGTTAGTCTAAGAGAGTTTTAACGTCGTAGGAAACTATCCCAACAAACCTTAAATATGTACCCGACAAGGAGTTGAACGAGAGAGAGAGAGAGAGAGAGAGAGAGAGAGAGAGAGAGAGAGAGAGAGAGAGAGTGCAGTCTGCAATTGCAAGATGCTAATATAGTCAAAAATAAATAAAATCACGATGATATTGTTAGTTTAAGAGAGTTTTAACGTCGTGTGAAACTATCCCAAGAGACCTTTAAGATGTAGCCGACGAGGAGGTGAACGAGAGAGAGAGAGAGAGAGAGAGAGAGAGAGAGAGAGAGAGAGAGAGAGAGAGAGAGAGAGAGAGGAGAGAGAGAGAGAGAGAGAGAGAGAGAGAGAGAGAGAGAGAGACAGACTGCAGTCTTCAATCGCAAGATGCTAATATAGAAAAAAAAAGATTCACGATGATATTGTTCGTCTAAGAGACTTTTAACGTCGTAAGAAACTATCCCAAGAGACCTTGAACATCTAGCCGCCGAGGAGCTGTTGTACTCAAGAGACAGAGAGAGAGAGAGAGAGAGAGAGAGAGAGAGAGAGAGAGAGAGAGAGAGAGAGAGAGAGAGAGAGAGAGAGAGAGAGAGAGAGAGAGTGCAGTCTGCAATCGCAAGATGGTAATATAGACAAAAAAAAAAAATCATAATGGTATTGTTAGTGTAAGGCTTTTCGATTATATTGTTGAGCAGCAGCCAATTACTTTTTTGAAGTAATTCACGAAGATATTGTTAGTCGAAGGCTTTTCGATTTTCTAGCTGCCTCCAAGTGGGGGAGAGAGAGAGAGAGAGAGAGAGAGAGAGAGAGAGAGAGAGAGAGAGAGAGAGAGAGGGAGTCTGCGTGCATCTTGAGTAATTCATGATCATATTGTTAGTCTAAGGCTTTTCGATTATACTGTTGCCAATTACTTTTTTGAAGTATTTCACGATGATCATTTTTCTTTTTTTTAAGATTTTACTAAAAAAACTAGCCCCTCTAACACTAGAGGAAAATCATAAGTCCCCTTCAACACTGGAAGGGATAAAAGTGGCGGGGGAAAGGCACAGTCCTTACGGTATTATAAAAAATGTGGAGAATTGTGCCAACTCCACACCATACTTATGTATGGTTTTTTTCCCACACCACACCAGCATTCTGTGCACGATGTTTGCACAAAAAACACTAGCATTTTGCACGTGCATGATGCTGTATTGTGCGGTTTACTGCAACAAATAATTCCATGTTGTCAATTAACGCAAAACTATTGCATTGCCTTTTTTTATTGAGAAACCATATTTCCTTAACACTGTCATTAGTTGGTGATTTAGTGATGAAGGTTGTTCATCTATTATGCAGTACTATGATGTTGTTGTTAAAAAGCCAGGGATCAATTGATTTTTAGTATATTGTTTACTATCATCAATTTATCGTTCCAAGTTTAGAGGTCGTTTTTTTGTGTACATATCAATTTAGTGTATTAAGAAGAAAACCGAATTTTATTTCTATTGTTGTGTAGATGTGAAGGACTGTATAACTCTCCAAAAGCCTGATCACTTCGACATCAATCGTCCTCTCAATTGCAAATGTCGTGCTCTCCCTTTCACACACTATAGGCATCATCTCATTTGTGCACGCCCCCGTCTTAACACTAGAATGGTAACATGACACTTTTATGTCCTTGGACACTTTTGTGTCCTGTTAAGTGACCATTTTGCTTGAATTATTTGAAGAGTATGAGAATGGATTTCTAGGTGCTATATATCCACAAAGTTGCCTTATGAGCTGAAAAAAACTTAGCATTTTTTCTGGAGTATCCATCTCACCATTAACCTTACTCTTGCACAACATTTTTGAACGTAAACTGTGTGAAAAAACGGGTCCTGTTTTTGGCTTTTTTTCAATTTTTGGCAACTATACCACTCTAAACTTCATGTTTGTGAGGTTTAGATGGCTAGAGGTTAGGCCTTCACAGTTCTCAACATGTTTTGATGCTTGTAGGGAGAGCTAAGTGTTAAAATTGAAAGTTATGACCAATTTACAAGAATTGCATAATCCTGTTCTTTTGCCAAAATTAGCACTTTTATGATTTTTTGGGGGGCTTTCTTGATATCCAAATTCAATTTTGATTGCGTAAGTGTAATATATAAAATAAAGCTAATCTTCCTTGAGTTTTGGGGGACCTAATATGCTATATAGCGTAGTATATGATGATGGTTGAGTTTTTTGATTGCTGAAGAATACGATACATTTTAGAGTAGCAAGTATAACTTTCTCGATATTGCTAGTTTCTTAGGCCAATTGTGTGTATTTTGTAGGTAGTAAACATATCTAATCATAGAATACAAACTTAGCTAGATATTGAGTAGTTTCTATGGGTTTCTAGAGGTCATAATGCTAAACCCAGTTTTTTTATGTTTGCTGTATTTAGCACTTTATCATTGCCCCCAAGGTTCCAATTGTAAGAGATCCATTATCCTTTTGACATGCTCCATGGCTCCTTTTTAATCCAAAGGCCCAAAGGGAACTAAGAAAACATGTATATAGTATGTGTATTGAGCGTGACTATAGAAACTTTGATGATAGGTCCGCAGAATAGCAAAAATGCAACTTTTTTGTACCTTTTTTTTTTTGCCCAAAAAAAAAAAGTGAGGTAAAAGCAACCATATGTTTTGGTCACCAACCCATTGAAGTTAACGGGGCATTTTATCTCATGTCCTACAAAAATCCCCACTCTTATTTATATGAAATCAACCGTAAGAAATTGCTGTTTTGGGCAAAATGCACTGGTCCATCAACTTTGGAGGCTTGTAGTGACCAAGGGATGAGAAAAATTACAAGTTTCTCATTTTTTTAATATGTAGTAGTTATTGAACTATAAGCTCATGAAAGGATTTTTCAAAATGAGTGGATCTAATATGGTTTTGGAAATTTTTCCCAAAACCCTGAAAGGACACTTTTATGTCCTGTTAGGTTACCATTCTAGTGTTAAACTGTAAAATTGAATTTACTTATGTTGTGGCATAAATATAGAGACCTATATGACACTCCAAAAGCCTGATCACGTCGACATCAATTGTCTTATTGATTGCAAATGTCGTCATCTTCCATTTGTGTGCATCCACGTGCATGTTGCTGTATTGTACGGTTTGCTGCAACAAATAATTCCATGCTGTCAATTAACGCAAAACTTCTGCATTGCCTTTTTTATTATTGAGAAACCATATTTCCTTAACACTTTGTCATTAGTTGGTGATTTTCTAGTGATCAAGGTTGCTCATCTATTATGCAGTACTATGACATTGTTGTTGAAAATCCAGGGATCAATTGATTGCTAGTATACTGTTTAGTATTATCCATTTATCGTTCCAAGTTTAGAGGTTGTTTTTCTGTACATATCAATTTCGGGTATTAAGAAAAAAATTGAATTTTTTTTTCTGTATATTCGATTTAGGGTATTAAGAAGAAAACTGAATTTTACTTTTGTTGTTGAGTAGATGTGAAGGACTGTATGACTCTCCAAAAGCCTGATCAATTCGACATCAATCGTCCTCTCGATTGCAAATGTCGTGCTCTCCCATTCACACACTATAGTCACCATCTCATTTGTGCACGCCCCCGTCTTAAACTATAAAATGGAGCTTAGTTCTATTGTGGCGTAAATATAGAGACCTAAATGACACTTGAAAAGCCTGATCACTTCGACATCAATCGTCTTATCGATTGCAAATGTCGTCATCTCTCATTTGTGTACATCCCTGTCTTCAGCTGTAAAATTTACCACACACCAAAAGAATGATTGCATCAAAACCAATCGTCCTCTCGATTGCAAATGTCGTTGTCTCCCATCCAAACACACTGTGGTGATTGCGTCCTTTGTACACACCCCCATTTTAAACTGTAATGTTGCAATTAGTTATAGAATTCCATTGTTTAAACTTGTCGACTACAAAGATCCGATCCCGTTCTACAACATTGGCTATCATTTTGACCCCCCCATGTCGTTGCGCCTAACCGAGCCACTTTCCGTTAGTTCCCATTGTAGGAGCACAATTCCCATTAGTTGTTACCCTTAGCACGCCATCCAATGTGAAAAAATTGCACTTTCTATTAGTTTGTACATGGAGGGCCCGTCCTAGGTTACGAGCATGGATCTTGCCCAAACATATTGCACTGCTTTATCAACTATTTGATGTCATTTACAAAATTCATTATATACAGTAGTTTATTGATTTCCATTTCCTCCTCCTTGTCAATACAATACCTGTAATTGCTGCAAGAAATCTAGCTCCCCTTTTGAGCTGTGAAGTGATAAATGCTCTCGCCAATACATCATAATGTCATTTGAATGGTTGTAGGTAAAATGCTTCCCGAACAAGCAATGCAATTAAAAAAGAGATTACGCACACAATTAGTGCGTGTAGTGGATGCCCTCACATTAGACGAGATAACAACAACCTTGCGAGATGAGCGGCGCTTGCAAGCCTTTCTCTCTGAAGTGGTCCGCTCAACAGCCTTAAAGTTTGAGGGTGCAGATATTAGTGACGTGCAGCATCTTCTCTTTAGTATTGTTGGAGACATGCCAAAATGCTCTATCGATCTGCGAGCTGACTTACCAGAAGATATACAAATGGAGAAATTATAACATTGGTATAATTGCTAGAAGATTGAAAAGGAAAATCCACTCGCGCAAGGAATATTCACACAAGAAACACCTTCAGTAAGAAATTGTGGAAGGAGACCCTTCAAGATACCAGAGGATCGATGTCTAGTCTACACATTCAGAAAACTGTATTCAACTCATTTTGCTCTGTCACCTTGGGCATTCCATTTGAGGCTATAAAACGAGGAAGGAAACTAGGATCTGGGTCATATGGAGACACTTATGAATGCAAGATCGAAGGGATTTGTTTCCTTCCGTCGAACAATGTGTACTGCTGTCAGGAATTCAAAGGTCAAGCAAAACAACAATTCAAATCATTCGCAATCGAGAGCAGTGTTGACCTAAATCAACGAGGTATTGTGCGTGCTCTTGCACATACAATTCAATCACCATGGATACTTATATTTCCTTACTTCAATGGATCTTCCCTTGGCAATTTGATGGAGTGTGTGCCTACACCTTTTGGAAGCATCAGTGAAATTGTACTTGCGATGGGTGATCAAAAACACAAAAAACCAATTGAACTGGAGTTGCAGCAATGCATGCTTATCACCTCGTCTTTGATTCATGCACTAAGAAAAGCTTTGGCATTTGCACATCACAATGGAGTTATTCACAATGACCTTCACCCTTGGAACATTATGCTAGACTTCACTAGAGAGGGAATACCAAGAGTAGGCATTATAGATTGGGGTCTTGCCCTTCGACCACCGTATGAGAGAAGACCAACAAATATTCGTAAGCCAAAAGAGCATGCCAAAAGGCCTTGGTGAGCAGCTGAACTATTGAATACCAGATCTACATGCCCTTGGAGCAAATCAACCGATGTATATGCACTTGCATGGGTCATCAATCAGCTCGGTATTTTTTGCAACGGATTTTGTGTGTATTACAAACTTGACTTAATACAAACAAGCACTGCTATAGAGGTTGAAGCCATACAAAATATAATCAACAATGCCTACCTTCTGGAGAATCTGTCTGAAAGAAGGACGCTCGCTAATTTAGATAAATATCTGGAACATCTGCATATGCACCCCGAACAATGCTTGCGTGCCATCTCTGAAATGTGTATTTCTTTTTTCCAATGATCCTAGAAAATTTAGCGCAACTACCAAGCTCTTTTTATTTATTTAACTGAAAGTTCCATTATGGTTTGCAATAGTTCTTTGAACATTAATTTGTTGCCTACTTCCATTATATTCATCCCTTCTACTTTTTTTTGTCGTCCAATTTCATTATATTAGTCCATTCTAATTTGAATCAGACTAATTTGTATCTGTTGTGTTCACAATTTCATTTAAGTGTAGGTCTTCTCAATGGCAATCGCTACTATGCTACGTGCTACCCGCAAAAGACACCGAGAATACCACTTTTCAAACTATGAATAGACGAAAAGTCCTACTCTGTCCTGTTGCTTCTTCATGGTTTAATGTGCAACATATTTATGAGGCTTGGCAAGAGGAATGCAACATCACAGCTCACAACATTTCCATTTGCGGAAGGTGTGGCATTTGCAATCTATCAAAAAAAGATACCCAGAACGATGGTCTTAATACCACATGCATGAAGCTAGCAAATGCAACCTTATTGCAAATAACTGCAATGCATAATGTCAAAGTGAATTAGACTTGCTGTTCTGCTTGCCTGAAAATTTCAAGAGCAAGCAGCTTTGTCATCTTGCAACCCGACTACATACAAGCCATCCTAAACACAAATCAACTAATTGTGCAACTCCTTAGCATCATCGATGTTACAATCAGCATCACAAAAACAGCAACTGCGGTTGCAAAAGGCCTGCTTGATAGAAGATCGTTACTCGACAATCCACTAATCTGCTGGTCGACAAAGCAAAACATGTCTCGGCCAACTTCGTTACTTACAAACACGCCACTAGCAGCAGTGCTAGCATACAACATAAAGAATAATCCAATTCTCAAGAAGTACTGGTGCATCATTGAGCAGCCAAACAAAAGGACATCTATATGTATTCTATCAGCATCAGCTATATAGAATATTGTAAGGGACGACTCAGAGAACAATCCATTTGAACTTATGCAACAAGCAGAAGCACAATGTGAAATTAGCATATTGCAAAATTTGTTCAGCACAACAAAGAGAACTGCATTTACTGCTAAAGACAAACACGAGTTTGGTTCCATACAAATACGTGATACTGCTTATCTAAGCGAGCGAATAGTCAGCTTTCAATACAATGGACTTCCGTCTCATGAATCTGAAGTGCAGGATATTACATTAGAATCAAGGATATTCCCTTTCCTCTTTCCCACAGGAAAAGGAAACTACCAAGGAGAATTCAACTTTAGTGAATACATTAGAATGAGAATCGGAACTTCCTTCTCTGTATACACATTTTATACACATTGTACAAGCCATATATTGCTCATGATGTACCAATTGAAACAAGCTATCATGATTGCAAACTCCACAAATAGTACATTTTTACAAAGGGATATTGATAACTACAAACGAGCACACACCGCGGCATCTACACATGATGCAGTAAAGCATATTATTTGATACAATCTCCCAGCCACAATGCCAGGTACTCCACCATGGCATTGACGAAACTTGAGAGACCTCATAACAATGGTGGACACGTGGGGACTACTACATCTGTTCTTGACATTCACTGCTGATGAGGTTTCCCAAACAAGATGGCAAGAAGTCATCACAATTGAAAAACTTGCTCAAGGCTACAACCAAGACTTCAAGTGGAACGATTGCCCTGTAGAGTGTGCAACACTGTTTCACCTTCACTTGCACGCTTTCCTGAATAAATACATCATCAATGGAAGCAGCATACTTGGTCATGTAGAGCATCACATGGTGCGCTATGAAGTGCAAAATCGAGGCTCATTGCATGCACATGTCATACTATGGATCCCTAGCGAAGATTTGTCCCGAGTTACAAACGAGATTGCTGCATACATACCAGCAGAATCACAAGACATCTTCACCACCGAGCTGCGGACCCTCGTTACCACAAAACAAATACACAGATGCAGAGACTCTTGGAGAGTCATGGGATCACCTAGAGTGCAAATACGACTTCCCGTTTGAACCACAATACATCATGACTTCAACTATGGATGCCTGTACCGCTAGATGGCTTTACTATCGTCCTGGGTATGACCATCGAAATCTTGTCCCGTACCATCCCACAATCTTGCTCTTGTGGAAGGCACACATGAATATTCAAAGAGTCACAAATTCATCTATATCGCATTACCTTCTCAAATATGCAATGAAACTAGAACCCCTTGGAACTGAACCTCTCCACAAACGATGCAGCAAAGCTTGGAATTCACGGCTTGGACAAAGTAAAGCTTCAACTAGTTGCAGCCTCTGTATTATCAAAGCCAATATCTGCAACAACAGAGGCAGCAATCAATTGTTTGAAGATTCCAATCATCACAAAGAGTCAATGGGTTGAGTACATCGACTCCTCTCCACCATCGCTACGGTAAAGGTTGCTATCTCATAGCCAGACTATAGTCATGTATCCAATTGATTTATATTGCGCAAGGCCCCTTCATTTTGAAAAGATTACATTCTATGACTACCACAAAAGATACAAAATTCTAAAGCCACACGAACATACTCCTGTAGTGAGTTTCCGTGATGCGTACAACAACAGCATCATAGAGAAACAACACCTCGTCAGATTTACAGAGTATGATCCTGGTCATCAAACAGAGGGATTCTTCTTCAACGTCTTGTTGCAAAAACTTCCCTTTAGGAATGAGATGGAACTTTTATCACCAACCAACACACTCTCTTCTTACTTCCTGGAGTGCAAAATCCGTCGGATTATTCTTGATGATGAAGACTTGGAGGTGTACATAAATGAGCACACCCAACGCAATATGCTCGTCTCTGAAAATACAGGACACACTTTAAACCTCATAAAACAAAAGTTCATCCTCAATCGTGAAGATCCACTCACTTGTATAGTGAATGACACAGTTGAACCAGGAGTATCTCAAAGTCGTGCTAGAATGCTGAAGCTACTGCAAGAGTTCGCTGAGACCAACAATGCAGTTCTTACCTCTCAACAACAATAAATCTTCGACCGTATATCTGGCTTAAGTAATGGCCTTCATGTCATTACAGGCGTTCCAGGATGTGGAAAAACATTCCTCATAAAATTCTTCACCTCAAGCTTCATAAAAAATAATAAGAGTGTTATCCTGACTGCATCAATTGGAGCGGCGGCTACTCGCCTTAGCAACCTTGCAACTACAGTCCACTATCAATTTAGGATTCCTTGTTCCAAACAGCATTTTCCACAAGCAATTCATCCCACAGATGAAAGATTTGTCGCTATACATGGTGCCAACGTCATTATCATAGACGAGATATCAATGCTAACGAGTACAATCTTCAATATGGTCGTTTGCCAAATAGTTAACATTAGCAACGAAACACTTCTTGACCCATTCAGTCAAAAGCTCATCTTGCTTTTTGGGGATCTGGCGCAACTTCCTCCAGTCTGCCATCACCAGGAGCCATTATGCCATGTTTGCAACATACAAAACTCAGCTTACATCCCTGCAGCCACTACCCACAACATGACTTTCTCACTGCAGACCCCGTTTACGTCCAATTCTTGGATACAATCCGTGTCAAGCAACCAACAGAACAACAGATAGCACAAACGCTTTCACAATGTGTAATTAATGAAACTGAACTCCTGCGAGTAATCGATGATGCTACTACATTGATATGTACTCATAGGGAGGATGTATATAGGTACAACAACTTGATTCTATAAAAGTCCTTCTCGGCATCCGATATTGTTGTCATTCCACTGAAGACCAATTCTCTTGACGAACCATTACTGCAGGAATGGCTCCAAGACAAGGCATTCCATGAGATGGACAATATTGCAATTGGGGCTAGATGTATGATTACAGAAAACATTAACTTGGCTATGGGTGCCCGAATGGCTCCACTTGTCGTACACTTTCCTATTCATACGACTGTAGCGGTCAAATCATATTAGGAAATTTCAGAGGTCATTTGGAGGGCCATATGAAGAGAGAGAAAAATAGAGCGCGTCCAATGAGCATGAAGGCTACGTTACGTAGGAAAGTACGTAAAAAGACTCAAAAAATAGGAAAATAGCATAAAACTTTCACGAATCTAGGATTGTAGCATAGTAATTTCCTTCCTTTTACCGAGCTTTTAGGTGCTTGCATGTGGTCCCACTTCTGCTATTCTCTTATGGTCATTAACGTACTAGAGGGTGACCATTAAGCCCGCATAAGATATTGGAATTCTAAAACACTTTCCCTCCATTAGAATGCTTTCAAAGTGAATCTCCCTCCACTAAAGCTTTTCTCTGAGAGCTATGGCGTCCACGTCTTCTCGCCCAAGAGGCTCCATGTGTTTACTGTCTCTCACACCAACAACCAACAACTGCACTTTGCCTAGAAGGCCAAGTAGTAGCATATCCTCAATTACAATACCAGCTTCAATAAGTGCAGAGAACCAATGGGTTGGACAAAGGATAAACAAAGTTTCATGGGTCCTCATGCAACCAAGAAGACCCAAGGGGTCTAGTGGTATCAACGTTTACCGCTCAGCATGGAAGGCCAGAGTGTTGGATTTCAAAGTTGAAATCGGCAAAAGATCTGTAAAGGAAGTTCTTGTTCAGCATGTGTTTACCCATCCTGAGGTGATAGCAAACGGTGGAAATGTATCAGATGTACATCAACCACGTTGCAATTGTAAGTACTCTTGACATGTGAACTTACTGATACTCTCATTATAACTTTTCTTATATATTTTGCAATGTTTCTCCCGCTTGTTATGAGTAATGTGTCCATTCTTCACATCTCAATTACATTAGATTTGTCATTTGTACTTATTGATACTCTTAGTTTAACTCTTCTTATATATATTGCAGATGTTTATCCCTCTTCTTATGAGCAATGGGAGCCTGTGGTTTGCATAATAGGCCTCTTCCATGTTGTTCATGCCCACATTGGTTCTCTAAAGTACTCAGAGAGGAGCAGCAAAAGACTGGCTGATGAGGGAATCTTTTTTTATGACCACTTTTACCAACTCAGCTCAAGGAATAAGAATGGCATGTTGGTGAAAGTGCCTCTACCAACCGATTGGAACACTGTGGACTGGCCAGTTCCCGAGGAAACAATGGTGGAGGCAATGCGAAGTAAGCTCTACAAGGATATACAAAGGTCTCTACGTAGCTCTATTCCCACCAAACTGGTTAGAATTGCAAACTTCTGTCCTGTTGCACTCTTCATAGAGCTGTTTCATAGCTACAACATCCGAGTTACAAAAACTATGTTCATGTGCAAGTCATTTCAGCAGTCATCCTGTGACAAACTTCTTGACAAAGGATGGTATGCAAAGGAAGAGATTGGTTTACGGTGCGAGGTCGCGCTTGATACTCTAGTTGTCAAGTACATGATAGCAAGCCAATGACTCTTACTCTCGTTTTGGTATATGCGATCACAAATGCTCAACGGTAAGTACATTCCTATGGACCAGGTTTCTGCAAGTTTGGAAGATAATCCTGCTGTGGATGTGGAAGTGATTGATAAAGAGCATGGCCTACTATTGGTGGTCACAATAAGGGAGCTATGCAGTCTTCAGCATTTGCGGCATGACATCATTGAAGAGTCAATGGACAAGGACCTATCAAATTTTTCCTTTTTCCTAGCTGGCCGTAAGGTGATGCGGCGAAGGGAAAAAGATATTTTGTGCAAAGAGTTGGATGGTCGGGTTGAAGTAGTGTCAATGTAACAGATATTCTTGTGAACCCAAGTGTATACAAATGACTTTCAAGACATGAAGTTTATTGAGCTCATTTTTCAATTGTGCCCTGTGAAAAAGTGTGCTTGAAATACATTTCTTTACCACGTCAAATCTCTCTCTCTCTCTCTCTCTGTGTATATATATATATATATATATATATATATATATATATATATATATATATATATATATGTTAGACAAGACAAAGACATGATAGAAGAGTCATCTTAATTCATTAGAAAGTACAAACTCGTCCGTGAACAATGGACTGAGATACAATTTCTGTAAGTATGGAATCAGAATGTCTTCAAGGTAAAAATCGAAGGAATGCCCCTCGAAAGAAGGTGGTGAGACAGTTGTTCCCGGCGGATTTAGTTCTCCCTTTTCAGGAGTATCATCAATTAGTAGTGTATTAGTTGCATCAAAGGGTACACCGATTTGGCTAAACGGTTTGTACAAAAGAGGTAAGTGTGGTTTTTTAGGGTGGTAGTGGCCCTCAACGGTAACGCATTTTCTTTGATCATACAAAAAGGCAAAATCTGACGTGTGAGCGTGGCATACACTGCAAACTATTGCAACTAGTGGCGACAAGTTTTGCCTTTGCATTGAAGACCATATGGCAACTCTGAAGCGCGGAAGAAGAAACTGAATAAATTCCTTGGTTCCTGGACGAACCACGACTTGACAAGTTCCCATCCGAAACGTTTGCAAATCCTCAAAGGGTCCTCTTTCACCGAGAGGCACCCGCATCAGCAGCAATCCATTGACGTCCAAGATAATCAACCTCTGTAAAAGTTGACAAGTACATATAAGTAGTTAGAAGCTGAACATATTTTGCCATACTTGAATAGACATTACCGGAACAACCGTATCTACAGGTAGCAAGGGTCCATACTGGGTCTCTGTAGTGTTCATGTCGTTGTTGCTCTCCTCTGCTTTATCTTCATAGTCATCATTCACATCTTCATCAGGGGTCTCCCCCATGGCTCTTTCTGCCTCATTCAAGGTTTCCTCCAAGGTCTTTTCGTCTCCCTCGGTTGATCGGCTTGCCTCATACATCCTTGCCTGATCCATATCATTTTGCTCATCCCTAGGCCTGCTTTCCTCATCCATATCCTTTTGCTCATCTATAGGCCTGCTTTCCTCATCTTGGGTTTCAGCCATAGGCTCTTTTGGCTCCTCCACTGGCTGACTTGGCTCTTTCATTGTCTCCTCTTGTTGTACCTTAGCACCTTCCATATGCTCATTTGACCTTTCCTCATCCTCGGCTCTTTCATCTTCTGCTGAAATGACCCCCTCGGCCCGTTGTGATTCCACTGTATCGGATGTAGGGGTTTGTCATGGTGGCACGTCATGTTTTGTAAGATCAATAGTGCGCTCATCCAAGCCGCTATCTTCAAGCTCTCTAGGGCTAGACATAGTAAGCAGGTGTTGTATTAAACTTACCCGGTATCTTTGCAAATAATCATATGTGTAGTTTTTTAAAGCACTCTGCAAAATTGAAAGACCACATGGTGAGAATTCTTTTATAGACTAAACCAAAACTAACTGAATGCATTGCCAAATGGATACCTTAGTCATGAAAGGTTTTAATGCAAAGTAGCTTTGCAGGACATATTCTGCATGGAGAAGACATCTCCAGCCGCAAGAATTTCCATCGGTTTGATTTGGGACAGGTACTTCTTTGATTGGGGCCTTGTATAGTTCATACCTTCCACATAGCTTGCCATAGGCAAGCAACAACCTCTTTATACAACTGCACAAAGCAATGTCAAGATGTTAGCATGAGGCTTCAAATTTACATGGATATCTATAAGAAACACTTTCTGATACAAAACACTTACAGCCTAATTTCAGGGTGGGTTCCTTTTATTGAATTGAACACCCACACTGCTGGTTGGTCAACATCAAGGCATATGAGACTCCAGTGATGGTTGTTCTCATATGGAAAGATGATCACAGTAACTTCCAGCATAGCACAGTGGAGAAACCAACTCTCAAAGGTCCCAGATGGACTGTTCTTTTGTCTAATAATCACTGACATTTGTGGATCAAGAAGAAACACCTCTGTGTGAGTGTGCAGTGGGAGTTGACTTTTGATCAGGCTGCAGAGACTCTACCTGAGTTAGCAAACCTATTATCTGAGTTTTCAAAGCTAGCAAGATAGTAACACTTACTTAAGACAAGCATAGATAATTGTGTCTGAAATCTGAGCATCTGGATTCTGCAATAAATTAATGTCCACTTTTTCCAGAGCTAGCTTTCTGGCTCCATCTACAAATGGTATCTCTGTAAGCAAACCATCCTTCATTGAAAGTAGAGTTTCTTGATTGCTTGCCTCTATGGATAGGGTCACATTGCACTCTGTTTGCCTCTGGGACTCCACTGCTACTTTTGCTTTCTCCTTAAGCTCTGCTTCCCTCATGTCCTCTGTTTGGCGAGCAATAGTCTCTGCCCTTGCCCTTGTATTCACATCATGTGTGACATCTACAACTTTGAGTTGTGGCACTAGCTCCGGGGGGTATAACAAAATTTTCCTCATTTTCTTATCCTTGCAGACATTGGGGACCAGTAGTTTGTCATACCTCCACCTTATTCTTTTCAGTGTCTCACTATCTTTGTCCATTATAGTAACCCTGTGGGCATGGGCTGCAACAATGGTCATGTCACTGAAGTACTCCAGTAGGAAGTCCTCTGCTGCTTCCTGTAGAGCCATTAATGCCACCACCTTCCACCTTTTGGTGCCCCAGGTAGCTTCATCACATATGGACCTCACCATCCTCTGGAAGGGCAGCTTTGGTATGCATAAATCTACACATTTCTGTGCCTTTCTGATTTCTCTGAAAAGTCCCATGCACGTTTGCAACTTCTTCATCCTTGGCTGTTTCAGAATTTTATTTGGTTTTCCAGGTCTTTTCTTTGGGGTTGCAGATCTGCTACTTGCTTTAGATGCTAATCCTGGTCCCTTGCCTGCCTTCCTTGCAGTGGCTTTTGTTCTAGCCATCTCACTGTACACCAAAAGAAGAGTCTCAATCCCTTTCTCTCTCTCTCTCTCTCTCTCTCTCTCTCTCTCTCTCTCTCTCTCTCTCTCTCTCTCTTCTCTCTCTCTCTCTCTCTCTCTCCTTTCTATAGCTTAGCATATTTAAATAGAGAGAGAGAGAGAGCCCATTACTAAAGGCGCGCGCGGAGCACGTTTTTACCTCAACAAACACCTCCGCGCGCCGTTAGTATAGGGTAAAATAAATACTCTCTCTCTCTCTCTCTCTCTCTCTCTCTCTCTCTCTCTCTCTCTCTGGTCAATGCACAGTACTAACGGCGCGCATAGAGACATGCACTACGGGTATGCCTCTCTACGCGCGCCTTTGGTATAGAGAGAGAGAGAGAGAGAGAGAGAGAGAGAGAGAGAGTATGCGTGTGTGTGTGTGTGTGTGTTTGTGTGTGTGTGTGTGTGTGCCTCTGTGTGTGTGTGTGTGTGTAAGTTATATTTGTGTGTGTGTGTGTGTGTGTTTGTATTTTAAAGATGTGTGTCTGTGTGTTTGTGAGTGTGTGTGTGTGTGAGTGTGTATGTGTGTGTGTGTGTGTGTATGTGTGTGTGTGTGTGTGTGTGTGACTGTTTGTGTGGGTTGTTTGTTAAGACTGTGCTTGGTACTGTGACAGAAACAGAGATAGAGAGATAGAGGCAAAGGCAGAGGGAAAGGCAGACCTTCGTTATGTCGATGGGTCGGCTTGCTGTCGGAGACGCAGACGACGGCTCTTGCACTCTCTCTCTCTCTCTCTCTCTCTCTCTCTCTCTCTCTCTCTCTTTCACTCACTCTCTTTCACGAGGTGTGGTTTTTCTCTCTCTTGACCTCTTTATATGACGTACAAAAGTATACGGTTTCAATAATGACCACACGTGTGACAACATGCAAATATACTCTAATTTATAGTGACACGTGGGGCACCGCCGTGTGTATCCGTTATAAGTGTGATTTTGAGAGAGAGAAAGAGAGAGAACAATAGAGAGAGAGAGAGAGAGCGAGAGCGAGAGCGAGAGAGAGAGAGAGAGAGAGAGAGAGAGAGAGAGAGAGAGAGAGCCATAGAAAGAGAGAGAGTGATAAAGAGAGAGATAGAGAGAGAGAGTGATAGAGAGACAGAGAGAGAGAGAAAGAGAGAACAGATTGTGAGAGAGATAGAGAGAGGGACTCCTTACTCTCAGAGAGAGAGAGAGGGAGGGAGAGAGACAGAGTCAGTTTGACACACAAAAAAGCAATGGAGGAGACACCTCCCTTGGAGTTCCTGCAAACCCCACCAACAAAAAGTGATATCTCACTCTTTCTCTCTGTATTTCCAACAGTTGGTACAAATTGTGTGTGTGTGTGTGTGTGTGTGTCTAAACAAAGAAAAACCGAGACTGTTGTTCAGCACACACACCTCAATACACATACTTCCATAGACAGAGACACAGACACACAGACACACACACAGATATATACACATTGTCTCTCTCCCTCCCCTCTCTGTACATGTTACTAACGGCGCGCATAGCCAACCAAATACTGGCTCCAGCTCTCTCCGCGCGCCTATAGTATAGTTATGACTCTCCGTCAATTGTACTTAAGGCGCGCGGAGAGAGTTGCAAAAAGCACTTTTCCGTCCTTGCGCGCCTTTAGTACAAATAGAAAAATACAGAGAGAGAGAGAGAGAGAGAGAGAGAGAGAGAGAGAGAGAGAGAGAGAGAGAGAGTCTGTGTGTATTTTTTTAGTGTTCTTTGGAGAGAGAGAGAGAGAGAGAGAGAGAGACTATGTGTGTTTTTGTTTGTGCTTTGGTGAGAGACAGATATATATATATATTTATTTATTTATTTATATTTATATATATTTATATTTATTTATATTTATATCTATCAGGAGAGAGAGAGAGAGAGAGAGAGATCATGATGGTTTGGTTTTGGCAGAGTTGTCATGTTTCCTGATGGTTTGGACTTGTCATGTTTCCTGATGAATAGGATTAAGGTCCATTAGGCAGAAGAGGCTGAAACCTAATCCAGAGCTTGTGCCAGGATTTCAACCCTTGCAGGCTCAGTTGCTTAATGTATCTGCCAAAAGAACTGTTGACTTTTGTCAGGACATATCTGAAGAAAAGTCAATTGGTGAAGATCAATCAGAGAGGTCACCAGGGCAAGAGGATCCCTCACCCTACAAGGCTGTGGTGTCCTCTACAGTACTTCTGAAGAAAAATACAAGAAAGAGGAATATAGACTTCTCAGATGATACAGATGTGCTAGAAGGAAGTCCATGTGCAACTAAAGGTAAAGACAAAGAGGATGTGCCTTCTCTGGAAGACCCAGCTGCAATTGATGAGAGGCTGTTTGATTTTGCAGCATCTTGTGGTGCTGGGGACAAGTTTGATCTAGTTCATTCTATGTTTAATCCAAAGTTTGACATTGAAGACCTGTTAGCTCAGCACAGTAATTTCTTGCAGTCCTACAGAGATAAGTTTGAAGTGATGGTGCAGGTAGGAAGGGTTGTTCTGCCTACTATGACTCTTGTGCATTTAAATGACTGTGGTGGAAAGGGACAAGGACTGAAGAAGTATAGGGAATTACCACCTTCTTGCCGACATTCAGCCTACCCTTTGCATCAAAAAGAATGCAAACTCATTCAGGAAGCCTTTGGCTTTATGATTTACCTGAACAGGCTGTTTGGATTCCTCATGCAGAATCCTGATGAGGTGTTAGAGGAGCAGGATGCAGCACCAGATGAAGAATGCGAGGAGACAACTCATATGCAAGAAGTCGAGGAGGTTGAAGACACAGTCGACCTTGAGGTTGAGGCAATTGAAGTACAAAGAAGTAAGATGCTCTCTGTGAAAACCACAGAAATCAAACTTCCATTGGATGTCAGTAACTTCACTGAGAAGCATGCTCAGATGATGTTGCCTGATGTGCCTGACTTCAGGATTGGAGACAGGACCTATATCTTCTTACATGATGTGCAAAGTGTCTTTTATTTAAGGGAGGATTTCTCCCTGGCTATTATTTCCAGAGTCCAAGAGGAGAGGAGTGGATTTGTTTCAGAGGATAGTAGTGATGATGAGGCAATGGAAACATCCAGCAATCCAATGGAATGCCTTCGAAGATGCTTTGAGAAAGCTGAAAAATACAAGGAGACACTACCTGATGAATCCACCTTCCAAGCAATAAGACAAAGCCTAAGACCATCGAAAAGTAACAAAGAAGTGGAGGATTGGTTTAACCATTCAGGTCAGGGGTCAACTACATCTGTAGACCTGTGGCAAGAAAACCTCTTTCTGCAGGATGAGAGCTTCATGGTAACTCTCTCTCTCTCTCTCTCTCTCTCTCTCTCTCTCTCTCTCTCTCTCTCTCTCTCTCTCTCTCTCTCTCTCTCTCTCTCTCTCTCTTTGTGTCACTTCTGATATGGTATGTGCAGTCTTGGATTGCTGACAAGGATGACTTCCTTCGGCGCCGGACAAGAGAGTATCGAGGAAGGGATGCGGCCCTAGCACAGTACCTTTCAAAGCTTTGCGAGTCGCCGATAGTAGTTTTTCACAATTCCATGTCACAAGAGGGTTCAATAGCAACTTACACATTCAAGACACTATCACGCTTCTTGGGTGGACCGGTGCTGCCCAAAAGTGCAGATAAAGTCATTCTTGTGGACAAAGTGTTTGCTAGAGATTGTTTTGGTTACTGCCCAGGCTATACAGGTGGTCGGGCAGCGTACTACTACACCTACACAGCAATGGCACTAGCTCTTGGTAGACAAAACCCAGATGAACTTTTAGAGTATGGAAAACATTTCATGATTCGTTACAAGGGTGACGTGCCAAAAAACAAAATTGAACCTTCAAAATCTTGATACACTTCAAGTAGCAAGTGTATAAGATCATGTATTACATAAATTTTGTACAATGTCATCCACTCAGAGTATCTTTCTCCACTTGTGATTCACATAGACAATTGTCTCTCTCCACCTTCGTTGACTTTCATGAGCTCCGGAGTTGTTGTATGCCATTGATCTTTTAACTTTTTGTTGTTGTAAATGTTTGATGGCTTGTGCTGTTGCTGAATTTGCCAAGACTTCTTTTGCCTGCATTCGATGAATGATTCTATGATAGAACCATTCAAATAGTTCTCTCAAACTGTTAGCCTTGATTCGAGAGCCACCATGTCGTGTGTGCCTGAAATAAGCATTTCTCGCCATGTAATGAGACTTTTCCATCCCTTGGGTATTCCATATTGCCGGGTTCCCATACTTCTGTATAAAATATGGCAAATGATTGAAGATGATGTGCTGGATATGAAAACAGATTAGTTAGAATGTTTTACAGTCACATATTTGCACATAAGAGAGAAAGAAATACATGATAATACCATGTAGTGAGTAATCTGGTGTCTGTCCATGCTGTCTTGAATGATTTTTTCAGAAGGTTGAGATTTTCCTTGAACTTGTTCATATCACCTTGTGACCAGTCATCTTTGTCGCACATCAAAAATAGGATGTCTATTGATCGCCAAACCTCAGCCTTCGCGTTACGAGTAGTTGGTTCGTGGTCTTTGACTGCAATATGTAGCTTTTTCCAGCTCTGATACTCTACCTTGCTAACATACGATGTGTTATATATTTTTCCATGTTTTGTTAGCTTTGGATCTCTTGTACCTTGGGGCTTAGATAAAAACCTCCGTGCCTTCACCCCACAGATGGATGTTTTGCATGGGACATCCTTCTCAGCAGTTGATCTCTTTTCATCCCGCTGGATTTTCACATTGCCACCATGAAGCCCCATATCCGACAGTACCATTTCTAAGCACTGCAGGGCTACTTGTCGTTCTGCGGAGTTCTTAATCTTCTAAGCAAACCCGATGTATAAGTAGACCAATTTCTCCACAATTCTACAAAGGGCATGCATTGTACAAATGTGGACATTCACAAGTGGTATTTTCAAAACCGGTCGAAAAGCAGGATCCTCAATGTGACATGTTGGAGCTTTTCTCCACCACTTTGGGTCCATGACCTTTGCAGGCTCCATGCAGAACAAACACGGTGACTTTGCCATTGCACCCATTCCACAATTATACATGCACTTTAATGTTTTAAGGTCGCCTGCAAGATGCCACTGAACTTGAAAGTCTCCCCTTCCATCTAGACGTAGTACCTCTCCCTGGTTAGTCTGTCGATCAATCACCTCCGGAATATTAGTTCGATGGAACACCCAATATAGAATCTCATGATCTTCTTTCTTTACCTGCAACACAAAATAAATGAGACTTAAGTAGATCTGAACATTTGAGCTTACTTGAGAATCTCGCTTACCTCAAACGCACCAAGCCACCATATGTTAGATTCTGATTGAACACTAAAATATAAAGGATCATCACTGAGACACTTTGAGAGGGCTCTATTCATTAAAGTAATAGTAACACGCTCTAGCTTTTTCTCTTTAACAAGCTCACACTCATCCAGTTTTAACACAAAATGTAATACCCCACGTGACTCTTCAAATGTGATGTTGTAAAACTCCACCATTCTCTTCTGTAATATCCGCAGGTCCATAAAAATATTGTTGAACTCATCATATGCCATGTTTGCTCCATGGCCACTGTAAGTTGCTTTAATATGAAAGGGCTGTCCAAGATAGTCTCCCTGTGCCTCGTTAAGCTGAAGCTTCTCTTTCCAAACACTTGAGGCTGATGGTAGAAGTTTGGATTTTATACCCTTCCTAACAAAGATGGATGAGATAGACTTTTGGATAGCCGAATATCCTCTTTTGCTTACACCAAGTGAATCAAGTGTGCCTTGTATCTCTTTTGCAGGCACTGAGTTCTCTGAAATAAAGCGGTCCACGTGGTTGAGATTTACTTCCACTTTGACTGTGATGGAGTTCAGACTCTCACTTTGGCAAGTTTTCTCAATTTGGACACGGATTTAGTATTCTTGCATCCACTCACACAAGAGTGAGAGTTGCTTATGCTCGTGTGGCTACAGATTACAGGCAGTCACAGACTTTACAAGTTTTTGGAGACCTTTGCAGACAGTTTTCTTATGGGATGCATTTTGATTCCCTACTTGTGTATATGGATATGCGCTTTATGCTTAGCTGAGCTATTTGTCCCAGATTGGGCTCACTTGGTTTAGTGACATTCTTTATGCCTGCAAATTGTAGAGCTATTTTATGCATATGAGAGCATTGTTTATTATGCAGTTGATCCTGGTTATGATCATGTAGAGGTCAAGTTAATCTCCCACTTTGACTTTCACTTATGTTTGCTCCCTACTTGCGTATATGGCTATGTGCTTTACGCTTACTTGAGCTATTTGTCCCAGATTGGGCTCACTTGGTTTAGTGACATTGTTTATACTTGCAAATTGTAGAGTTGTTTACGCATATGAGAGCATTGATTTTGACGCAATTAATCCTAGTTATGATCGTGTAGAGGTCAAGTTAATCTCCCACTTTGACATTCACTTATGGAAATTGACATGTGTGACAGTTCAGAGTCGGTAGTGATGACTCCTGAGAGAGTGCAGTCGCGTAGTCATCAATATATATGATGTTGGCATTGTGGTTACATAGGGTACATTAGGTGCTGCTATTTCAGATCTATGAGGAAACAACGTAAGTGTGTGCCTGATGTAGCGACAATTTTCACACATGCTAGAGTGGTGGCTTCATATGCCAGTGCGATGATGTTACGGTTATCTTTAGCGTTCCTCCTACTTACGTGTCTTTGAGAGGTGGCACTTCTCCCCATTGGTTGTTAGATCAGGATGTAGTTTTCCATGTCACACCACATCATGAGTGGTTTAGCACTTTCTCTAGGGGGAGCTTTGGTTGTGTACACTTGGCCGATGGTTCGGTGTTTGACATTGCAGGTGCAGGGGATGTTTGCATGTCATTACCCCGTGGTGCATCCTATATGCTATGCCATGTGTGCTATGTTCCTCAATTGAGACAAAGTTTAATGTCAGTGAGACAGTTATCACATTGTGGGTGCTAGATACTGCTTAGAGAGCAAGTCTTTCTAGATGCATTGTGGATCACTAGTGATTGCTAGGGGAGACCGCAGTGGCTTGGTATATCCTATGCATGTATCTGAGGTATGAGACGGCATAGTCTTGGTTTTGTTGTTGGCATCGTTGAGTAAAAGACGAGATGTGTCTCCTTTGTGAGTGAGCTCCACCATGCTCATGAGACAGAGCATATAGTTGTGCAAAACATGCCATGCTCATGAGACATAGCATATAGAGGTAGAGTGGAAGTGCTCTAGTGAGACATAGCATGTGTTGTCAGAGACTGTGAAAACAAAGGTAGAGCAGGTCTGCTCCCTAGAGACACAAATAGAGATGATAGACATGGAGTTCTTGATATACTCAAGCTAGAGGCTGATGAGTTGATACCAAGACACATAGTCCACCTATGGATGAGAGGGATGTAGCCATCCTATTGTCGATGATGAGACATCCACACGTGATGAGTAGTCTTGATGATGCAGTAGATAGTTATGTGCGCATCTGTCACATGTGTCAAAGCAAGGGACTTGCTGTACACTGTGTGCGAGCCACAAATGGCTACAAGCACACAACCAAACTATTTCTAGGAAGCTCAAGAGAGCAAGGGTGTGTCACTCACCGCCCTACGCTCGCCTTCGTGGCGGATTCCTCGCCGCAAAGAAGAAGGAGCTACCACCGTGCCGCGCTCAACCGCCTCGTCGTTGCCGTGCCGTTGCAATGCTTGATCACTCTCTCTCTCTCTCTCTCTCTCTCTCTCTCTCTCTCTCTCTCTCTCTCTCTCTCTCTCTCTCTCTCTCTCTCTCTCTCGCAAACAAGGAGATGAAGAAGAAGATGGAGATGGAGCAAGGGCACTCTTCAATTGCACAAATGAGAGAATGAGTGATTTTTAGGTTTAGGTGACTTTTATATGAGCTCGCTGTCAAGAAGTGCGCAGTGCGACTAGGAAAGCGTCGGACCTCTGACTGTGAGGATTCGTAGCAAAATCAAGCAAGGCGTAGAGGATTTGAAGCCAAAAACACACTAAAAAAGAACAAAACTCCAGCCATGAAAGCTCCACTTTGAAAAATAACCAATACTAACTCAAAACTCTTGTGTGTGTGAAGATTAGGTGTAGCCTCGCTCCCAATTGCACAGATGCAGTGCTCGTTCGACCTGTTAAAAACCCTAAATTTACGCTTCGATTCTTCGTCGTGACTATTTCACAGAAGCTTTAGTACTTCATTGGAGAAGCCCAAGTAGTTATTTGAGGAGGGGAAACCCTAATTGGAGGCCTCACAGCCTCAACCATGTAGTGGAAGCAGCACGGGACTGCACTAGCACCCTGTAAAGGAATGGTTGTATCTCCTTGCTCATGTGCCCAAATGAGCTCATTCTTGGCTCTAAAAATTCCCACACAACTTGAGAAACAACTCCAGAATCGTTGATGTGGCATTTTGAGCTATTTTGAGCATTTTTAAGGTTATTTTTGACCATTTTTAGGCCATTTTTAGCCCAAAAATATCACTTTTTGTCCGTAAAAAGCCAAAACGAGCTGGGAAAAATCCCTAAAATTGTGGAAAAATCCCATTGGGCTCAAATTTCATGTTGAACCTCATTTTATCACTTGGTAAGCACTTTGGACACGTCTTTTACGCGAGCGCACGAAACTTGCTATTTTTGGTCGAGATTGCCCGCATTGAACTTTCTACGCAAAACGAGCGTGCCACTTCGAAACACTTGACATTTGTACATTCCGAAAGCAAATTAAGCATATATTTATGTGAAAAAAAAGCATTCCATAGTACCACGTCGAGGGCCTCATTGTCCCCACAAGGTATATACAGAGCTACAACCGTGGCATCTATTTTCGCATATATCACACTATGTACATAATAGCATTTGGTCCCATACATCATAAACATTAAGAGTGAGGTAGATATTATTATTTTTCATATTATGCATGTGCCATGGCACGACATCCACCCCCTCTAAACCTGCACATCCTCCGGCATGTGCCACTCATATCTTTTGCAGGTTCAGTCTTCATTCAAGTCAACATACATATCAATTTCGTCATCACTTGCAACGAAATCTAATGCATCATCCTCTTGTTCTTCATCCACATCCATAGCATTTTCATCAGAGCCTTCATTTTGACCTTCCTGTGAATCAAAGGGATCTGTATCACCTCTTCTTTTGAATAACTTGATTCTTTTCCCTGCAATTGGAATCTTCATTTTTGTCCCATCTAATTCATGCAAGGTATAAGTCGCATTCCCATGTACATGTTGAACCACATAAGGACCAAACCATCTCTTTGAAAGCTTTCTTATTGTTGAATGTTGGTTTTCAAGACTACTGTCATACACCAACACCCAATCACCTTCTTCAATAGCTTTAGGTCTGAGCCTATGCCTCTTATCAAATCTGTCCTTATTCTTTAACCTTGCATCTTTCAATCGTGCTACTGCAATCTCAATATCTTGGGGCCTTCTTTCTAACTGTTGTATACACAAAGCAAGAAGATCTTCCCTACTCATTCCATCTTCCCAAGGCAATACATTCCATGTGGGAATTACATCCTCAATTGGCATTATAGGTTTCTGACCATACATCAACTCAAAAGGCATATAACCAGTAACCGAGCTATGAGTTGTACGATCAACCCATAAAGCATAAGGCAATAACCTAGGCCACTCTCCCATTTTACCTTTGTAGGCCTTAGCCAAAGCTTTAATGATAGGAGGATGCCCACGCTCTGATTTTCCATTTCCCTCAGGATTATATGCAGTAGTGAGAGCAAGTTTAATGCCCAACCTAGAGAAAAACTCCCTTGCTTTGTCAGCATCCAACTCACCCCTGTCCGCTGTTATTTTCCCAACACATCCATAACGGCTAATTATATCATCCAAGAGGAACTTACATATCTCTTCTGTGCTTTTTGTTCTTAGAGCACCACCTTCAACTTGGTTGGTTAAGTCTTCTCGTGCAAGCACTATGTATCTCATTTGCCATAAGCCCAATGGCATTGTAACCAGATCTACTACCCACTTGTAAAGCATGGCCAATGGGTAAGTAGGGTGCAACCCATCATGATGACGTACATTTTAATACATTTGACAGGTTTCACAGGACTCCACAAAGTGAGATACATCTTTATACATACCTTTCCACCAATACCTCTCTTTCATTTTAGTAAAGGTGGCCCATACACCTCTATGTCCAGCATAAAGACTCTCATGAAACTTTTTCATAAGCTCATTTTGAGCGTCCTTATCATTCACGACTCTCATTGGCATTCCATTTCTTTGTTTTGGACGCTTCCATAAGTACCCATCTTTCAGAAAGTATCCATAGGACTTTCTCCGTATTCTTTTGAACTCTTGATCAGTCCACCCTTCTTGCCTTGTCAAAGTGCTCAGATAGCATCCAATGAGCAACCAGTCACCTTGATATAGGTCCTCTGTAAATGACTCAAGTGCATTTGACAGACAAACATGATCACTCTTGGCATGAGAGATACTATAGAACTGTGTGCCTACATCATCGCCCTTGACAACCATGTCTTCTTCTTTTTCATACCTTGCTCTTGAAAGCATATCTGCAATAATTGGATTATCTTTCCCCGCAATATGCTTAAATTCTGGATTCAAGGACTTTATGTAGGCAATCTATCTCAACATAGCAATGTCAGGAGTTGAGCAACTTGTTATCATTCCAAGAAGGGGTAGACAATCAGTCTCCACTATTACATTTGCTCCTATCAAATACTCTTTGTCACATTTCAAAGCTGTGACTACTCCCCATAACTCTCTTTTTACCTGTGGATAGTTGCGTTGACGAGCACTTAGGACTTTTGCTCCAAACCTTACCACATATCGCTTGCCATCATTATCATCTTGCCCAATTGCCCATCCAATTCCTGTGGGGCTAGTATCCACTGTTACAATTACATATCTTCCACATTCATAGTTTTCTTTCCTCAAAGTTGGAGACATAAGCAACAACTTCTTTAATTTCCTCATGGCATGTGTATGCATTTCTTCCCATTGAAACTTTTGGTTCTTTCTCAAAAGTTGATACAAAGGCTCTGCTACATGTGCATAATGCGCAATCCAGATAACATAAAACACGCATGCACCCAAGAACCTTCGAACCTCAGTGACATTTATACATTTCTCTTTCATTCTTTGGATTACATCAATCTTTGCAGGACAAGGCCTTCTACCATATGGCCCGCACATATGTCCCACAATAAGAACTTCATTCACACCAAACACTGACTTTTGGCCAAACAAGGTAAGGTTCACCTCTTCCAACCTTGACAAGATATTATCACAATCGTTGATATGGTTTGCCACATACTTTCGGCACCCCCTAGAGTCTAGAGCCACATCTTTATCACTTACATCACATCCTTTGATTGGCACATCATCAAGGAAAGGCATTGTAGTTTGCGGTATGAAGTCACGTAGGACTTTGTTCATACCATTCATCATGTGTGCAACTGAATTCGTTGCCCCCTGAGGTAAGGTGCACATCCTTACTAAACCCAAGGGTGTCCTCATGGTAGTCAGGTCCCTGCTTTCCATTGCTATTTGGAACTAATCATACCCTGAGTACAAATCTCCCATAGAATATATTGCCCTCCCTGCAAATGCCTCTGCAAACTCATCAACAATTGGCCCTATACCCATATTTCTGATTGTCACCTTGTTTACAGGTTGCATATCTTGAATAAATCGTAAGGAACCATTTTTCTTTGGAATAGTGAACCACCTGTTTGAATATGGAGCACAAGAAGGCTCCAAGATACCCATCTTGATCTTTTCATTAAGCCACTCAATGAGTTTTGGCAAATGAGCCTTTGGAACAGGAATAGGTCTCAAGTTCCAAGGTACATGAGGGATAGTGAAGATCACCATAGGAGCAACAATGGATGGATCAACACACCCTATCTCATAAGGCTCAAATGCAAAAGCTTTTCCGTGTTTGGCAAGCATGTCTTCAAAGCATATCTTTTCAACTTTTGTCAAACTGTCCTCGCAACCAACCTTCAACTCTTTCAAAGAATCCTTTGTGAACTTGTGTCCAATCTTGCTTGGGTCACGAAGGCTAGGTTGCAAAGCAGCTTGTTCCATCTTATTTGTGCAGTCTTTTGGTAGAGGTAATGCCACTGGTTTCACTTTCTTTGCCACGGACTTATACTTAGTCTCCACTCGTACATCAACACTTTGAGAGTTTTTGAAATCCTCAATGACTTTGTACATTTCTATTGAGCATACTTTCACGACCTCACTTCCCATATGCAAATTGCAATCCACTAAAGACTCCAAATCTTGCATAGTATCCACAAAATAACACTCATCAAACACACCTGCAATGCATTCATCATCTTCTAGCAAACCATTCATCTTCAAACCTCTTTGTACACTATTTACATGTTGTCGTTCACCCCGCTTTAAGTCCTCACACTCTGTAAAAGCAATAGATCCATATTCTGATAATCCTACAAAACCTGTAGAAAATGTATCCTTTGCATATACATCATGCGAGAACTTTTGTCTTCTTGTACCACTGCAATCCCGCTCTACAATGGTACATGGCCAAAACCCCTCATATCCCTGTAGTCCTTGAATTCTTTGTTCGTCTTTGGCAAGGGTTGCTCTCTAAGACTTTCACGGTTCCTTTCATGGTCCACACACACAGTAAGTAATTGTACTGCACGCTTTCCATCCCTGCTCTTTATTCTTGCATAAGCTGACCCATCATCCATCACCTTGGTTTCCATGCGAGTAGCTGTGATGTATGGCTATCCAAGGATAAGAGGATATGTAGACATCTCCTGTACAAAGAAATTTTGGTCATCTTTCACATCCCCAATAGTCACCTTTACATTTGGACAAGCTCCGTACAACTCCCCTGATGAGTTGTTTGCTGCACGAATCATCCATCCATGATTTATATCAATTGGCCATTTTCCTTTTTGATAAAGACTCTTTGACATGAGGTTAATTTCTGACCCATGATCTATCAACGCAATGTATGGCTCTTCCAAGTCTCCCACTTTTACCAAAGTCTTAGTAGTTGCTCTTGCCCAATGACTATTCAAGTAGTAGCTCTTGTGAGTGGTCTCCACTTCATCTTCATCATCCAAGAAGCGAACGTGTTTTACTCCTCCCCTAGACTTGTAGCATCCAACAATAGTTTCATCACCTTGTTTGCCATAGATCTGTACACCCTGTGCATTTAAAATCTCTTCTTCACCCTGTACATGGATAGATTCAGTAAGAGACTGCCGCTTCCTCTTTATGATATCAATTATTTCTTCGTGGAATTCCCGCTTTGCTATACCAAGGACCTCACCCAAGGTAAATTCCACCTTACTGTTTAGAATCCTCTCTTCCAAAACCTTTTTGAGATCCGTTGCTGCCTCTATATCGGATTGGAGTTTGTAGGCCGGACCCTTTGCTTTGGATTTTGTTGCATCCTTCTTCTTGTCTTTAGAGGCTTCTTGCATAGGCACTTCGGGGATAGGCATTTGTTGTGGGGAAGGTGATCTAGGAGGCACTGTGTCATTTCTACCTCCACTCCTTGTTGCCCGCTTTGAAGGCCTTTCATCCCCATTCTCGCGCCTACGTTTCTCTTCAACAATGGCCTCATTTGCTTGACATTTGGTAATATATGCATGCACTGACAAAGAGTCCATAGGGTCATCCCAACCTGTTTCAAGCCGAATGCAATCTCCAGCTTCATGTAAAACCTCTGTAGTCATTTTACCCTTCATAGCAGACTCTATAGCGCATGGCCATAGCTCTCCAATACCATTAGATTCCTCTTCTCCAACCTTGACTGATCCTTTTTTCTGAATAGGATCCACCTTCAACCCATAGGCGGCTGCCTCAACCATTGAGATGGCATGGCTAGTAGCCATGTCCTCAACTAGTTTCTTCATCCCGCCTTTGCCAAAGTTTGTTCCCAAGAGATTACCTATTTCACTTAAGTGAATTTTTCCATCTTTAAAGAAAACAAGCTCCTTTGTCAAAGCGTCTTTAAAACTTTCACAATCCCTCCTTCCATGGTCAGTACTATCACACCATATGCATCTATTGACAAAGCCTTCTCTGGTTTGCGGTCGTTGCCCTGTAGATTGACCTGATGGTTGCCCCTTTTCTTCTAGCCTTGTAAGCTTTAACTTGAGCTCTTGCATTCCTTTGACAATATCATCTAGGATGGATTTATCACTCTTTGGAACCACAATCACAGGCTTTATAGGACTCTCTGGAACACTTGGGACTGTTAAGTATGGAGCCTGATTTACCCTTGTAATTTTCTGTGGTAAAAGCGCACATTTGTAAGGCCCCCATTATGAGGAGAAGCCATCGTGCGTGAAGGAAAATCACTCACCGGAAACCAAAATTTTCACGGACAAGAATCAGGGGCAACTTTAAAGGCCTTGGGGGCGGAGGTCCCCGATACTTTTTTTGCCGGAATATTCTTTTTCGCCGGAATATTATGGCCGGACGGCAGCCGAAAAGTGGTCGGAAAACAATCGGTCGGTTGGCCAGTGGCCGGTAGTCAATGGCTGATGGCCGGTGGTCGGAAGTCAATGGCCGTTGGTCAGAAGTCGGAAGTCAATGGCCGGTGGCCGGTGGCCGAATTCACATGCGGACTTGTCTTCTCAAGGGCGGCCACACATGGGCGGATTGGAGGGTCCGATTTGGACTTATTCGCACAAGGGCGGCTACACATGGCTGTCTCTCATAAGAGAGGGCAACCCTTTTGGCCTATAAAAGGAGGCCATTTCTACACACATTTCATAGAGTGTGAAGTTGATGCAACAAGGTGAGTGTGAGGTGGTGAGAGTGAAGCAAGGCGGGAGCTCTATTAAGGGTTTAATCCCTTTGTAAACTACTTCTTCTTTTGAAGTGCTAAAGCCATTCAGTGGCTGCTTTCCCGTGGACGTAGCCCACATTGGGTGAACCACGTATATCGTGTGTACTCTCTCTCTCTCTCTACTCTATAATCTCTTGTGTGTGAAATCTATCTCTCTCCATTAAGTAATCTACTCAAATATCTATTTAGCTACGTCTTATTTCCTAACATGGACTTGAGTAGGGTTGACTATCATCTTGTCTCTTCGTCGTTGTCGCTTAGCTAGCAGTGAAATGGCGTCTTCGACCTCATTCCAATCAGTCTTCAAACCCTGTTCCGCATCCTTATCCCCAAGTAGTAGCTCTAACTTCTCTTGAATCTCTTTACCTGCGGATTGCAAAAAGAGCTCTGTCTTCTCTGAGTTTAGGGTATCCTTTTTAGTTCTTGAAAGTTGATCATAACGGCGTTCAAATTCCCTTAGCAGTTCGGTAGGCGAGAGACCCTCTTTTGGCCGAATTACCCACTCTAAGAAAGTCCTTTTTGTTACCCTTTCGGAGTCCTCCATGATATACTCTTCCTTCAAGGCGAATTTGAATGCTTCCCAAGTTGCCCCATGCTCATTTCTAATTCCCCTTACATGCTCTCTGATCTCGGGAACCACAGCAAGTTCAAAACTTTGCACCATCTCTGCTTCGGGCACTCGATGAAGCTCCATCTCCTTTACATATCCACAAAGATACTTTGTTACATATTTACCTTTAAATTGGTCCAATTTCTTCACCACAGATTGAAGCGCTTTGGTTGAGGAGAGCTCCCTCCTTTTCTACAGCTTGCTGCTGCTACATAAACACTACAAAAGCTTGAAACATTTGCATTGTGACTGGATCAAACCGAACCCCCTGTTGCTCTTGTTGCTCCATAGCTTTAAACCTTTCTTTTGATACCTTCAATGAAGCTTTTGAACCCTCACCCTAGCCTACTTCGCGTCGGGTTCACCAAAAACGTGTCAAGAAGTGCGCAGTGCGACTAGGAAAGCGTCGGACCTCTGACTGTGAGGATTCGTAGCAAAATCAAGCAAGGCGTAGAGGATTTGAAGCCAAAAACACACTAAAAAAGAACAAAACTCCAGCCATGAAAGCTCCACTTTGAAAAATAACCAATACTAACTCAAAACTCTTGTGTGTGTGAAGATTAGGTGTAGCCTCGCTCCCAATTGCACAGATGCAGTGCTCGTTCGACCTATTAAAAACCCTAAATTTACGCTTCAATTCTTCGTCGTGACTATTTCACAGAAGCTTTAGTACTTCATTGGAGAAGCCCAAGTAGTTATTTGAGGAGGGGAAACCCTAATTGGAGGCCTCACAGCCTCAACCATGTAGTGGAAGCAGCACGGGACTGCACTAGCACCCTGTAAAGGAATGGTTGTATCTCCTTGCTCATGTGCCCAAATGAGCTCATTCTTGGCTCTAAAAATTCCCACACAACTTGAGAAACAACTCCAGAATCGTTGATGTGGCATTTTGAGCTATTTTCAGCATTTTTAAGGTTATTTTTTACCATTTTTAGGCCATTTTTAACCCAAAAATATCACTTTTTGTCCGTAAAAAGCCCAAACGAGCTGGGAAAAATCCCTAAAATTGTGGAAAAATCCCATTGGGCTCAAATTTCATGTTGAACCTCATTTTACCACTTGGTAAGCACTTTGGACACGTCTTTTACGCGAGCGCATGAAACTTGCTATTTTTGGTCGAGATTGCCCGCATTGAACTTTCTAGGCAAAACGAGCGTGCCACTTCGAAACACTTGACATTTGTACATTCCCAAAGAAAATTAAGCATATATTTATGTGAAAAAAAAAGCATTCCATAGTGCCACGTCGAGGGCCTCACTATCCCCGCAAGGTATATACAGAGCTGCAACCGTGGCATCTATTTTCGCATATATCACACTATGTACATAATAGCATTTGGTCCCACACATCATAAACATTAAGAGTGAGGTAGATATTATTATTTTTCATATTATTCACGTGCCATGGCACGACATCGCCCATTCACACTTGGGCACCCATGCTTAGCCAACTAACCCTTAAATGTTCGAATTAGAGTGCGCCTCTCATCAACGATCACCCTTACCCTTTTCCTATTGGACCAACAAGCCCGGCCCATGACTACTAGAAGTGGACACCGATGGTTAACATGCCCCCCTTCCTAATATAGATTCCGTCCTCGGAATATAACAGTGCAGCATCGGGATCCACGATAGGAGTACTTGTAGCAGAAGAAAAACAACATTGTGAAAGCTCAAAGGCAACATGTGCAGGCGTGCAATAAGTGAGATGCATACATGATATTCTAGGAAATGAAAAAAAAATAATCAATTGTAACATTGCCAACTAGAGCAAGCATAGTACCTGAATAAAATGCAATTGAGTTAAGGTCTATTAGTTGATTCTAAGAGAAGTACGTTACACAAGAGCTAGGGCTAAAGTAAGTACTAGATTGTCCAACGTTAATTAAAAAATGTCGAATAAAGAGTAGTTAACCCTAGGAATGCCCGTCGCGGTCTAAAGACTAGTGATCTTGTCACTTATACCACGTAAGTGTGATCAACATAAAATACAAGGAAGTTTATGCTATTTGCTTTCTCTTTTCTCTTTTTTTTTTCTTTTTTATTTGTTGTTGTTGTTGTTGTCATAGTTGCTACAAGTCGCTGGGGGACTCAAGGTCTCAAATACCAACAGTTGGGAAACTTGAGGTCTCAAATACTAGCTAAACACATGGACTTCCACAACACAAGTCACACTTAGGTGGAATAAGCTAGAGAGAACTATATCCTCATAGCTTAAAACATTACTAAAGTTACTACAACTAATAGACTATTTAGGAATTAAAGACAACAATTAAGTGGTATAGTTTAGCCCGAGGTCTTGATACCTTCTTAAAGCCAACTAATAGACCAAATTCAAAGAGAAGAACAAGGTACTAGAAGTTTGAAAAAATTATAGCATCTAAATTGGCAATGTCACAACTTCATAAATTTTATGCATTGTTAGAAACTCAAATGATAAGATGCAAACATGTAATTGTGGAAAGCATAGATAAAGGGAAGTAGTACACCTAATATAATGGAGAACATCCGTTGTAACATGTAAACATCCATTGTTGTTGTCCTTCGAAGGCATCCTTATGTAGTCACAAACTGCACAATAGTCACCACCAAACATACACCTTCCATAGGCGCATCAGTGAGAAAAGGTACCAACTCGTATTGAACACAATTAAAAAACATAAGGAACCCTAACCTAATTATTTGCACTCCCCCTAGAGAGTCAAGGGAATAGGATATTGTAGAGATTGGGGGGGACCCTAAGGCTAAACCCCTATCCTCATCATCGAAAAAACAAAGTCATCATCCATGAGACCATATGTGCCATCCGTGTAATCATGTAAATCGTCTTTATCATTAGAGGCACCAATGTTTACTAAGAAGGTCACTAGATGCATATAGTCATCTTGGTCAAGAGGGTATTCTTGTGCAATGGGAGAGACGCTCTCTACTAAGTATGGATGAGTCGTAATCAAGTGACGTATCAGCCATCCTAACTCCTCGAAATTCCTCTCACATGCTAGCGTACCTACCAAATCCCATTCACAAGCAAGCACCGAAAAGACCATGTGAAACACTTGGGAAAAGTAACGAGGGTACCTCTCACACAAGGCAGGAGTGGATGACTCTAGCGTACTAGCCATATCTGTACACACAGATAGATGATGGTTAGAGTGCAAATATTACAAGGGTCATGTCAAAAGGTCGTGGAACTCGTAGGTTCTTAGATTTTTGGTTGGGGGCTCTTGCTCTTTTACTTTTTTATTTTTGTTTTTTGTGAGTATAAGGCTTTATATATACATTCCCTAAGATTGGGAGATTTAGAGGTCAGGGGGAGCAAGTGAATGATTGATGTCAACAAACACTCCCCCCTTCCTTGGGTAGATCATATCTTTTGAAATGATGTCGTCACCTTTTGAAACCAATTGTTCCAAGTTTTTATGTGTGAAAGCTTTAACCAATAGTTTTCGACTACCCTATGTGTTTCATCTAGTTGCAAGGGTGGTAAGGTACTCTTCCATGATTTTATTTGCAACGTTGTTGTAGGCGATGAACTTACAACGGGAGGTGCAAACTCTTCCTTGTTTGTATGGATATGTACAATGGTAGGTGGAGGTTGTGTCGAGGCTTCTATTTCCGTATAGGAACTACATGAAGAGCAAGAAGCTTCATTTGACTTCCCTGTTCCTGAGTTAGGGTGGAACAAATCGTTCCCTGTTCTTAAGTTAGGTGGAACAAATCGTTCCTACCAAAGAAAGAACAAATAGTTCTTTCTTCTGTACCCAAACTAACTCTGGAGCGGGTGTGTAGCATTCCGTGATTTTTTCTTTTCGCGATTTTCAATTCGTTTTGGAGCTACAGGATTGGGCTCACATGGCCAGGTGACAAGTAAGAGCACAATTTACGTTTTGGCACCTAGATTTGATCATTTCCTTCATAGTAGCCTTTGGCTTCCAATAGTTTTTTAGGAATCCAACGCAACGTTTCTTTACATTAAATGGGGCGAGTGGGACGTCTCTTACCAGGCTCCTGTCTTTTAACACTAGCTATGGTCACTAAAGAAACTTTAGGGACCCACTTGTATGTTTTCTTTGCTATATTAGGATGGGTCTTGTGTGTCTCAAGCTTTATTTCAACTACAGAAGTTGAAGCTTTAGAGAGTTGGGCTATGGGGACATATGGTTCAACCTCTTGGACATGCAATGCTTTCGGTTTTATTTCCTTAAGAGACAATATCTCAGGGACTATGGCTTGAGTGGCAGGGCTAAGAGTTGGTTTGTGCGTTGTGACACCCCCCCATCCCCCAATCAATAGTGCACATCCACGTGCGTCCTATGTTTATATTACCCTCCATAGTTCCAACAGGCATGACCAAAAAGTCTTGAGCTACAACCCCATTTTCATAACTGACAGAAGTGTGTCAGATTCCAAAAATGGCAGCTTTTTTATTTGTTGAAACCCTTAACTTCGATAATACTCTCAGATAGAGGTGGATTTCCCAACTGACACCACATCCCGTATGATAGCAAATTATACTTAGCACCTGTGTCCAATAAGGCGTTATATAGCACTTTTTCATAGGTGCTATTTAGCTCAATAGGGTATCCTAGAGGTGTGTCAAAGTCCAACCAATCATCCTCTGTTTCAACGTGGAATACATGTGTAGCTCCATGGTTGGCCTCTTGTTGGTGTCTTATGGGTTGTTGTCGCTCTTTAGCCTTAGCTTGAGCTTGTATCTTCTTCAATTCTGTTTGTGCCTTGGTTGCCATTTTCTGGATGGCACGAAGCTCCTCTTGGCTTAAAGGATCATAGTATCTTTTAAATTTGCTACCATTGAGGAAATCAATGGTTTCAACTTCATCAAGAGTCTCCACACGAATGGTCCCTTGTGGGGTGATTTCACATACTCTATATGGTCCTTTTCCCGCATATTTCAACTTTTTCTTTTTGTTACGCACTCCATACATAAGGACTCTATCACCAACATTGATATCTTTGTTCTTTAGATGACGGTCAAACCATTTCTTCCTTCTATTTTTCTCCACAAGTGCATTTTGCACAGCCAATTGTATTTCTTCATCTAACCTCTCAAGGATGTATAAGCGCTCAACTAAAGGGTTACCATCCCAACCTTCTTGTGAAGCTACGTGCAGACTAGGAACACCACCAAACGCTTTGAAGGTATTCACCCCAGTTATCTACCAACTTCCGATGAGCATCACATGCCCCTATATAATTAAGCCATTCTGCGGTAGATTTCTTTTCATTTATTCTAGCATGCACATTTGCTCGATATCGTCGCCTCTTATATCTCTTACTCTTCTTGTCTAATTTTTTATTACGTTCGATCTCCAGTGAAGAGTCACTAGATGAATCGCTACTTGTGTCTTCTGCTCCCTTGGATAGATTGTCATCTAGGGTACCACTGGGCCTTGAATGGTTTGTCCCCACATTTGCACTAAGATTTAACTCAGATTCTTCGTCCTCAAAGTCAATTTCAATTGATGATTCTGACCCTAATGCTACTGGTTCCAATGCCAGTCAAACCTTCATCTTGTAGGTCATTAGAAGCTATATGCATTGCTTCTAGCATATTTAAGGGTACGCTATTTGGATTGTATTCCCCTCAGGTGTTACCCACGTCGTCCCCCTGTTTCCCCAAGTGTCTATGGTTGCTGCTAAGTGGACCCAATCCACATTGTCCGACTTAGTCATCCCAGGTAGAACATCCATATAAGGAGAATCTTTTCCAACATCAGTGTCCACTTTACATGTGTAACAATACTGCAATGGGGCCGAGTGAACTGTGGTGTCATATCTATGATCAATTATAAATCTGTTTCCTAGAGGATGTGCTCGACCAGTTACAAGATCCACTCGAATGACAGAATATTGGAACTGCAAGTAGACATGGTTTTTAGACCAGTCATGCACCATTTTTGCTTCCGTCATGAAAGGACGTCCTAAGATCATCTCAGATGCCATAGTGTGCTTGGAGAAATCCATAACAATGAAGGTAATTCTTGAGATCTTCTAGCATCCCAATAGGTTTAACAATAGATCCATTGGCCATCTTTACTACTATGGTTGTGGTCCCAAGGTGAGGTCTTCCCATAGTTCCCCAGCAATTTTTAGTCACAATGCTAACCCCAGTGCCACCATCAAGGATTCCCTTCACAGTTAATCCCTTGGTAGTGATTACTATCGTTGCATTGGATTCGTCGCCCTCAAAGTATTGTCCCAACTTATTAACAGGTATTTCTACAACAAGGTTCTCATTTAGGTTGGGTTGTGGATCTAAGTGTTCCTCCTCTATTGGCATCTCCCTAGATCCATCCATCTGTGCAAATTGTGGTAGCCCGACCTTCAGTTCTCCATCGAGGAAAGCTCAAAGAACTAAGAATAGCTTAGGGTCTCCATATAGTTTGGACATGATGGTGGTTCTAAATTCTGAAGCCATGAAATCCATTAATTCGGCAATGTTTAAAGCCACCTTTTGGGATTCAGTCTCTTGACGTGGGGAAGATGGGATCTCCATTTCTCCGATAGGGTCAGGTATCCCTCTATAAACAATCTTTCCAACAAGAAGTGAGTACGCCCACTTGCCCATGACTTTAAGCCAGTTTCTTCTTGGATGACACTAGGTATGGCTAGGGGTCTATGGACTTGGTGAGGTTGTTGTTGCGTAGGAAACAATGTGTTTGTAATCTGGATCTACCTAGGCGCTGGTTCTAGATCCCTTTGGGTATCTTCTACCAAACTCCTTAATTGCTTGACTCACTCGATCTCCTCTGTAGGGTTTGGGTAAGTTCCTATCTCCTTCTTGGATCCTAGCCATTGTGGCTTATGATGATCTTCCTTGTTGGTTTCTTGCTTAGTGGTCGTTTTGGTCTCCACGGTTTCACTTGAATCAGAATCCTCTTCAACGTCGTTCATATATACGGGGTCATCACCAGTCCCTATGTTGGTCTTTGAATTGGGGTCTGACTTCTCTGCTTTTTGCGATCTCTTCCTTCGTGTTTTCTTCTTCTTCTAAGATTGGGCAATGATGTCGTGTCTCCTTCTTCAAGAATATAATTTTGTTTTTGGAGCATCGATCGTGTGAGTACGTTTACTGGTGCCACATGTGTACTTTGTGATGGCTCCTCGGTAACCTCAATCAAGTTTAATGGCGTGATCTTCAGTGCATTTGGAGTATTTGGACATTGGGCAATCAAATGATTTATGCCACATCGATTACACATGAGTATCGGCATTGTAGACGTGCTCACTTGATTGGTTTGCATTAGTGTAGCATTCTTTTGTAGCCTAATAGGTCACTCGGCCACACGATGAGGACCTCCACACTCATAGCATTGAAGAGGTGGTCTCTTGGCAGTGTAATTGATATTTTGGCCTCTTACAGCAAGAGCAGCTACTTGATAGATAGGTTTGACTTGTCCCCAATAGTCCTCCATGTAGTATTGTGGACTTTCTTCAAGCGCATCAATCCCATAGGCAATATTATGGTCTATATCTTCCTCACAGCCTTCCAAACAAGCAATAGATGACTCACAATCCACTTGATTCACAGAAGTGATTTTTGGATGCGATGGTTGCGGTCCTAGCACTGGAGGTGGTAAGGGTGTTCTTTGAACAACATTCTGGGCCCTAGGGACCATGTGTTGTGACGTTTGTTCAAGAGGTGGGGCCGGCATCAATGCAGGCACTCGAAGTGTGTCTGTCTATGCTAAGGTTGGTGTATTGGCCATCGCGCGCTTAAATACTATGCAATCCTTAGCTTGATGACCATACCTCCCACAGGCATTGCAATTCCCATTGAATTTTACTCTAAAAGTAGGGCATTCACTAGTACTATGCGAACCATAGCATACTGAGCACCATTGTTGCTCCCTTCTTGGATACATATGATTGTTTTGTGGAGCATGATTGTCTCTAAAGCTCTCTCGAATGGCCTTGGTGAGATTTGATAAAGTCATCTCATATATCTTTGGCTCCTTAGCAATAGGCTTTAGGGTCATTGGCTGATGCCCCGATGATTGCGAGGTAGTAGATTTAGGCTCAGCAGACACTCTTTCTCCTTGAATCATTAAATTATCCTCCAATTGGATCGCATTGGGGGTGACTGATTCCCAAGTGGTGATACCTCTAATGACTAGGCCATTGTAGATATCCTCATGGCGTAATCCCCTAATGAATCTATCAAGCAATTGGTTATTATTGAAGCGCTCATTTGGATTACAACAAGAACTCAAATGCTTCAAGCGACTAATAAAGTCTCTCACCGACTCTCCTTCCTCTCGTTGGGCATTCTGGAGCTGAGAGGCTACACCCCAAAGCACTCCCTCTCGTATGTATTCTTTCAAGAATAGTCTCCTAAGAGTAGGGTAAATCGTTTTTTCTTCCACCCTTAGGGTTCTATACCAATCCTCAGCTTTCCCACTTAAGGTTAAGCTTAAAGCATTACTCTTATGTAGGTCATTGTGTTCTCCTAGGGAATCGCATATTTGTTCAAACACTTTGATATGCTTTCTCACATCCCCGTCTCCACTAAATTTTTGTGTGAGCTTGGCTATTTGTACTGCCTTACTTCTAGGCTCTCTATCAGGCGTGTTACGCATATTCTCAGCAATAGATTGATCGATAGCTTGAGCAAATGTTGCCAAGTCACCTAAGTGAGCAAGCACCATGGGTGAAGGTGCTCCAGAGACTACATGTGGAGTAAGTATTGGCATTGGGCTTGGCACATAGGAAGCCCTTGGGTTCCAAGTTTGGTACGATGTTGTGTCATGTGGTGGCCCAAAGTTCATATGTGTGGCCCTAGGCATAGCAGACGTAGGATGTAACATGCTAATGCTTGCCGGTATGGTCCCATGGAAATAAGAGCTTGGGTGTTGTGGTTGTGGAGCATAGGTTGTTGAAACAATGGGAGGGGTAGGAACTACTTGAGTACGAGGACCCATAGGTGTATACGATTGGTACACACTTGTAGGTACTGTTGTTGCAGGCATTGAGCTACCATGTAGGGGTGCTTTACTAACAAATGAGGTCCATGGCATGTTTCTTGGCATGCCCATCATTGGGGTAGGCATGGTAGCCTTGGTGTCATCAAGGGAAATATGAGCTAGACTTGGAAAGGTAAAGCTATTACTTGTGGGCTCAAATTGCGTTGAGACCCTTGGCGAAACAACATATGGAGGATCCATCGGACTTACATAGAGAGTCTCCATTTGCGATAAGGTCGGTTGTTTACCCTTCCTTGTATCCAAGAATCTCATGAGACTTGTTGAAGGCATGTGGATCCCCTTGTTCTATCTCTCTAGCTCAATAACCCTATGGATGATCTCACAGACTCTTTGTTGTTGATCCTCTACACTAGTAGCACCTATTGTGGATTGTCATCTAACCAACCTACGTGATAGGTGTGACCTGTGTATAAGCCGGTTAGAGTTTTCGTTTGTAGTTCGTACTCCTAGTTCTCATTTAGAAATGCTCCATCTAGGATTGAAATGCTAGGGGTGTCTTTTGAACTAGATGCAATGTGGCTCTCTATGGGTTGACCCTTAGTGGTTGCTAATTCAGGAGCACTCGATTGCTCTCCTAGCAAGGATATTGACATAGGGGCCTTTGCTTTTAACTCTCTTCATTGCTCCATCTTGCGTAAGCTCTTGATTTCCTTTTCCCTAGCTGCAATGATATATCGCTCAACCTCTTGCACTTCGGCAAGGCTTCTACCATCAGGTAATATAACCTCGGAGGGGAATAGCTCTAAAGAGTCAAGGAGTGCAGTGAATGGAATATTCACGTGCACACCCTCCAAGAGCATGGGAACTACGCTGATCATGAATGGCGAATTTGCTTCCCCACCCCCCTCATTTACATCGTTAGCTCCATGTTCCGAGCGAGTGGCTCTACTAAAGGTTTCCTTCAAGCGGCTAAGCACGCTCGGTCCAAACCGTGGGCCCATGGCATACATGTCTTGGCTTGAGCTATCATAATTAGGCATTGGGTAACCCTCCATGGTGTCATAGTTAGAGGAAGAGTCACTAGATGCAATATGCGGGTCCTGAGTGGTACTACCTTGGGTTCCCACTGAGGGCCCGGAACCTAAGGTAGATGGGTATTGAGAACTCGCAAAAGTCAAAATGCTCGCTAGTTGCTCGGTCTCTAGCACACGACCAGAGTGCAGATGCATGTGCCTTTGGCACCCTACAAGCGTCAGCAAATACCCTTGAAGGTTAACCGCTTGCTTTTTTGGGCGTTTTGTATCCCGTTTTCACTCGTTTTTTATGTTTTTTTAATGTCTTTTTATGATCGATTTTTGGATTAGAGCGTGTAATAGCTCGAAACGAGCATATCACTTAGGGGGTTGTGGTGTGCTTTATAGCACAACGTTCGGTTACTTGAAGCTCCGATGGTCCTCAAAAGGGTCGATTTTTACTTAGACGTGAGGCTAAAATAAGTAATTCCAAAGGGTGACGGAGGCCTGAGCCTGAGCGTGGGCTTGGGCTTGGCCTTGGGGAATGTTCTCGATCCCGGTCCTACCTTTAATTTTTTTTATTTTCTTTATTTTTTTTGGATAAGGTCGCCGCGGCCGCGTTGCGCGCACGAGCACACACACACCTAACCTACCTACTTGCAACTAACAGAGCTATTGTTACACACTAACACAGTACTACAACAACTATTGTTACACACTAACACAGTACTACAACAACCTTTAATTTTTTTTATTTTCTTTATTTTTTTTGGATAAGGTCGCCGCGGCCGCGTTGCGCGCACGAGCACACACACACCTAACCTACCTACTTGCAACTAACAGAGCTATTGTTACACACTAACACAGTACTACAACAACTAATTAACTAACAGATCTACTTACTGTACCTCACATATCTAACATTATAGATCTAATACCTTAAAGCTAACACCTTATGAACAGAAAACACAGTACATTGCAAAAAAAACTGTACACTGCAGCAAAAACAAAGGTCACAAATCCTTCTCAACAAGCCATATACCTTCTTTCTCTATGTTTCCTACATTTCATAATGCACCACAAAGTAGCATATAGTGCTATTCCAGCTTAGTACAGGGCATTTCCCCGGCAACGGCTCCAAAAATGTGCACATCTGTCGCACGTGTCAAAGCAAGGGACTTGCCATACACTGTGTGCGAGCCACAAATGGCTGCAAGCACACAACCAGACTAATCTAGCAAGCTCAAGAGAGCAAGGGTGTGTCACTCACCGCCCTATGATCGCCTTCGTGGAGAATTCCTCGCCGCGAAGAAGAAGGAGCTACCGTCGTGTCCTGCTCAACCGCCTCGCCACCGCCATGTTGTCGCAATGCTTGATCACACACACTCTCTTTCTCTCTCTCTCTCGCATACACACACACAAGGAGATGAAGAAGAAGATGGAGATGAGCAAGAGCACTCTTCAATTGCACAAATGAGAGAATTGAGTGATTTTTAGGTTTAGGTGACTTTTATATGAGCTTGCTTATTCACACTTGGGCGCCCATGCTTAGCCAACTAACCCTTGAATGTTCCAATTAGAGTGCGCCTCTCATCGGCGATCACTCTTACCCCTTTCCTATTGGACCGACAAGCCCGGCCCATGACTACTAGAAGTGGATGCCAGTGGTTAACAACTGAGGAGGCTAGTACAACCAGGTTTGCACAAATTTAGTCATCGTTTGGGCATCTCATGTATGACCTACTAGTGTCGAGGCACGACCTAACAACTACAATGGGAGCATTTGCAGCAAGGATTGTCAGTCGTACAATGATTGACACTAGCATGATGCATAGTGGAGTTATGCAGACTACACAAAGCTATTTCTGGGATTTACATGCAAGCTCTAGCATGGATACGCACGCTCACCTATCAGTAGACCCAATAAGGCCGCATGTAGATAGACTAAGCGAGTCAGTATCTGCAGGTTGAGAGAGTCTCTCACCTATTTTATTGTACATTCTAGTAGTTTAACAACAAGTAGCACTCACTTATCGGCACATTCACCTTTAAGTGGGAGGTTGTTGGGGTAAACACGATGTGCCTTTTGCTCGAGGCCAGACATCCGATATCACACCACCTATTGACCACTTCCTTATTCATGTACATATACAATGAATAAGAAGCTCCTCATTTTGAGGCTTGCTCCACCCACATAGTGCATTCTCTTCTGCTCTTCCCTATCCTACACCGCACCGTGCACACATGCATCAGTGCACCACGGACTCTTTCATTTTCAACATTATTTCCTCCTCTCTAATAAGTAACATGGACAAGGGTGGACATCATTTAGGGGACACAAGTGAAAACCAAGTCGTAGATTTGGTGCCCCCTCTCCTCATGCCCCATCCCTCATTTAGAAGGGATAGATTGTAGGGGCAATTTAGTAGATCCTCAATTAGAAGGTGACGAATAACTTGACTTGCACATGTAGCTTGACCCGAGCTCATTAACCTCAGTACATGATTTATGGAATTAGTTGCACACTTTAATACCGCAACCATTGGAATGGTGTAGGCCTAGAAACATGAATAGTCACTTGGGTTGTAAGGCATGTTTCTTAGCTTATTTATTCAACAATTTTTTTTGGATTCCTAGTGTGTCCACAAATGGACATGTGTTGCATGTGAGTATTGAACATCAAGGCATGAAGCCAAAATTTATGTCAACAAACAAAAAATTATGCCCACATGTTGTGATGTAGTCACTCAGAAATTACCTTCCTTTGTACCTTCTTCACCAAAGTTTATAGGAATTAGCTATTGTAGCAAGGCCAACCAAGCATGACTACTTCTCTTTCTCCTCAATGAAAGAGAATGTGGGTGCCTTGAAGTCTGCAGCTAGAGCAATAAACCCATAGATGAGTTGCAAATTGATTATTTTGACATGACTTAGTGGGTCACATTTCCCTCTACAAGTAAATGACATCCCTCTCTTAGTATGTGTTAGGCACAAGGCGGGTTAGGAGTGTGAAGTTGTAGGTAGGCATCAAGTTTGCGGGCTAGAGGGCTCTATGGGGTGACCACGATTACAACGCATGCTACAACCATTGTGGAATTCGGAGCTTTGATGGGCTGCATGGCATATGGTGTACTCACACCAAGTATGTAAACATGTAGCAATGGCATTGGGCACAATGTTGCAAGTCTTTGGCTTGGCAAGCTTCTATCCAAAGTGCCACGTAGTGGCATTCCAAGAACCAAGAGAGGGTTGGTGGCTAAAGCACAAAAGAGAAGCACCTTTCTGTTAAAAGTATGTACTTTTTGCTTGTGCACATACAACTTATTCCCTCTGACCCAACACTGTGCCACGATATTATGAGATCGTCCTAGATGCTCTAGTGGCAGAGCCAAGCTCTTTCATCTATCTCTTGCCTCTTTCTTTATGGACTCTTCCATGGTGTTGCCTCTTTGATCCATGCTCTATTGTTGCCATATCAAGGTGCTAGGCTTGTGTTATGTTGCCTTGCACTTGGAATATCTTATGATAATCTCTAGGCTAGACATGGCTAGTCAAGGGCTTGCTGTAGGAGCTATGGCTCAAGAGGACATGCAAGTTGTGAGCTCTTTCTGGGGGTAATAAGGGAGACAATGAGAAGTATGGAGCATGCCATTTTAACTCTTCAATCAAGAAGATAGAGGTTCACACATTTCAAAGGAATTATTTGTATTTAGACCAATCATTAATTACAAAAGTAAATTGTTGAATATAAGCCACAACAAACCGTATCTGTTTTTGGTTTCTAAGATATTGTATGTGATAGGTATACCGTATGGTGTGAAAATGTTAACAAAACACCAAGCAAAGATGAACAATAGAGTAATGCCAAATTTATTTTGCAGCTAATAAATATGACATTGTTTCTTTGTGTGTAAAAACTCCATATTTGGAAAATACAACATCTCTTGCTTTTCTCTTCTATGCTTATAAAATTAGAATCTTTCCTTGCTTTGTTTGTCATTGGGGAGTTAGTCTCATTGCTCGATACATAATGCTATAGCTTAAGCATTTCCAATTGCCATCTTTTCTTTCTTCACATATGTTTCCTCGTTAAGCGGGCTCATGATTTGTTCATTTTTCATTTAAAATGGATTGGAATTTGGGGTGCCCTCCTCAGCTATATCTACCACATGGTGGGTTCAATGGGATCAATGGTCCCCATGCAATGGCAGGCCCATCGCTTGATCTCATCCTTTATCTTATATACTGATCAATGGCTTGTGATTTGTTCATTTTTTATTTAAAGTGGAATGGAATTTGGGGTGCCCTCCTCAGCTATATCTACCACACAGTGGGTTGAATGGGATCAATGGTCCCCGTGCAATGGCAAGCCTATCGCTTGATCTCTTCCATAGATTAAAACTGATCTCGAGATCTCCATGTTAGTTGTTATCCCAAGATTAACATATTTGGATTTATTTTTAGGTTTTGTGCCTAAGCCCACACCATGGAGCTTTCCCCTTACTTCACTTTGTCTAGATTCATTGTATTTGCCTACTAGACTTTCCTACCACTTTTAGTTTATGCTTGCATTGACTCCACATGGTACACACACCCATGGAGAAGCATGCATGACCTAGAAGAGGTTTGGGCCGATCTTGATGCCTACCATCATCCATGTCATCGAAAGCTCCCTCCATAAGCCTATATATTGGCTCACTATATACTTGCACTTTAGTTCGTGCTTGTTATCTTTCTGCATCGAGTCTCCTCATTGTGCTTAGTGTGGCTGCACATGATGCTAAGCTGTCTCTATATTTTTAGGTTTGGGTCTTGTAGATTTGAGTAGGTTAAACTTTCTCTCATAAGCTAGGCCATTTCAATCTCTCTCTCTCTCTCTCTCTCTCTCTCTCTCTCTCTCTCTCTCTCTCTCTCTCTCTCTCTCGGATGATCACCACTCATAACTCTTACATTTGCATTTAGGTTTCCGCATAATGAGATTGGATTGATAATTCACTTGTGTGTGTGTGAGCACAAATCCCATTTTTGTACTTCACCTTTGATCTCATCATGGTCCCAAATCTTTGCAATTAACGTGTGTGTGTTGAGCTCCTCAACCATAGCTCTCAAATGAGCCAATTCATGGTCAATTTGGGGTCCATTTGGCCCATTTTCTCTCGGCCAAACTGTTACACAAAGCTTAAGTGTTGCAAAAGAGGGCTTAATCAAGGAAGCAAAGTCGGTGGTGTGTCTAAGGCAACTGCTCTATTTTTTGTCTTGTGAGGTCGCATGGTCAACATCAACTCCTTTGTATCCCATTTTCAGGTTTGACCACAGGCTTCCCCCCACGCCTTTGCCTTGAGAGCCCTTCACCTGATCGCCTCCTTGTAGCCTTGCACCACTTGCATAGTGGGTCTTCCCACCAACTGTGGAGACCTCATACCAACTAAAGGAGCCCTCCCACAAATCTGCAGAACATTGAATTTTGAAGAAGGTGTTCCCACGAGTATATTTTGGCTACCGCTTGACACACACAGTGTAATGGCCTATGATCTTTGAGGATAGCCGAATTAGGAAAATTAAAGAGAGCATTTTTCTAAGACTACTTTGAGAAGATATAGGGCGAACTTAATTGATGGTAGCAGCATAATCATAATACTTAATCAACTTGGCATGAACAATACTTTTGAAAAAGAGAGAGTTTTGAGAACTTGACAACAGTTGAGGACCAGATTTATGTGGAGCCGCTCTCTGTTGGGGTATAGGCGCCTGTGCCTTGCCCGGCCGCCCAGAGTTTGGGCGCCCACTGACTTGTATACCTTATACATAGCATAAGTGTATAGGGGGTTGCTCACTGATTGAGTCTCCCCACCCATATCTGTGTGTCGTGTGCTCTTCTCCTTCCTCTTCTCTCCTGCACAGTTCCTTCAATTAGTATCACAGCCAAGTTCAGTGAGTTTTTGCATAATTGCGCGCGCACACTTTTCAGGCAGATTCTGGATTCGGAGCTTGGAAATTCACACTCGGCGCTCCGGGAGCTTTTCCAGCAGGTGACCTGCGGTTTTACCCCCCTTTCGAAGCTGTTTATGCCCTCAGAATTTCGTTCTGAGCACTACATCAGAAGATAGGTTTCAGCTGTGCAAAGAAACCCGTCTTGTGTAGATTGGCAAGTAGGAGGTGGATTGGTTTGATTTGCTTGATTGTGAGCATTTGCAGGTGTTACAAGATCGGGTTTGACTCCCACGTACAGGTTGAGTCTAGTACTCCCACAGGTGTTGCCAGTTGCAGTTGAGTGGTTCTTCTACAGTGTTGTGGCTTGCATACATGGTCTTTGAGCGGGTAATGCTCTATGTATGCTTATGGGGTGAGCAGTAGATCTTGTGAGCAAGTGCAGAGGTTGGTTGTGGATGATATGTATGGTCATCTGTGGTACTCTTTGTGAGCATTTGTTGGACACAGGTTTGCAGATCTTATGCATGTATGTTGAGTGTAGTTAGATGCGCATTGATTGCTCATTGTATTGAGCTTGCAAGACAATGGTTATTTTGTGTTGATAGCCATTGTGCGTCGAAACTCTGGCGAAATTTTTCTGAGAGTTTTATGTGCATCATTTATGCGATCTAGGTAAAGATTGCGGGTTGCACTCAGCATTTGAGTGCGGTGTTCTCTGCAGGTGGGAGATTTGTGCGTGTGTATGCATCGATACCACACAGTGTGGGCTTGGTGATTAGCTCACAGATGTATGCTCTATGATGGCGTGTGTGCAGGTGATCTTCCGACCGAACAAGTCATAACTTCTTGGAGAAGTTTTGGGGTGATTCTTGATGCGCTACGGTTGGTAGTGTGGGGCTGAATTACGGACTGTTTTTGGCCATGCAAGAGGGCTGAGAATTTTGTAATTTTGGGCTGAATTTCAGGGCTGATTCGGTGAAGATTATGCACATGGTTATGGTCGTCATGAATGCGTCTTGTAAGTAGTGCGTTTGATTGCAGTGTGATACTAGAGCAGGCGAGGCTTGTATTGACATTGCGGGAGCTCTATTTTGGAGTGTGTCTCACAGGTTTTATATTGTGTTTCTAGCCATATTTGTAGACAGTTTCCAGGTGTTGTTGGTGAGGTGGTTTTGCTATCTAGCTTGCTACTTGTGCTCATGGTAGAGACAGGTGATCGATCAGATTGTGACCTCTCATAGATGCGCGTGTTTGATGGGTCAGACTTTGCGGCATGGAGAGATTGTATGCTTGATGCACTGACACAGTGAGGGTTTCATTGACCATTGAGTGGTGATCCAGGTAGACCTTCAAACATGTCTGATGATCAGTGGTGGCAGGAGCTAGAGGAGATGGCACTATCTACGCTCTCTTTGCACCTTGCGAAATCTGTATATGCTCTTGTTATGTATGAGAATACTTCGAGAGCACTTTGGCGCAAATTACATGATATGTATGATAGATCTGAGTCATCAAGGACTCGTGTGAGACATGTACATTCACGAGTACGCCGACAGGTGACATGTTGGTATTGTGGTCATTCTAGACACGTTAGACGGCGTTGTTTTCGTCGTATGCGACATCGTAGGAGACATGGCATTCTCAGAGATGTATGTAGTGATGCCATGGACTCAATTGCTTTGATAGTTGAGGCAGATGTAGTGTCGGAGTATACTAGTGACGGGGATGTCACTTTTACCTCGAGCTATGCACGAGATGCTATACATGTGGATAGTGCACTCCCTTCGCAGTGGTTGCTAGATGTAGATGCTATGTTTCATGTCACGTCGCATCCTGAATGGTTTTGTAGCTATTCTAGCGGGATGCTTGGCAGTGTACGTTTGACCGATGGATCGATGCATGAGATAGCAAGTGCAGGAGATGTGAGACTGTCATTATCGAGTGGTGCATCTTACTTGTTCGACATGTGTGCTATGTACCAGATTTGACAGTGAGTTTGATCTCGATTGGTCAGCTTAGAGATTGTGGATGTCAGATTTCGCTTCAAAAGCGAGATTTTGTGATGCATTTGGGTTCGCTAGTGATTGCAAGAGGTGCCAGGAGTGGTCCAGGTTACCCATTGCATGTGGATCACGGGAGAGACGGTGTTGTCTCTGTGATCATGCAGCCAGGTAGACAGCGAGAGAGCAGGCGAGTCTCTTTTGCTTGTGGGTTGCAGGATGCTTTGCATGGAGTGCAGAGTAGTGAGCTCATTGTGCACACAGTTGGGGCACGACTTGAGCAGTCACATAGAGAGGTGACAGAGTTAGACATTCATGCTTTGCTAGTGACTGAGCAAACCAGAAAGTCAGTTGTGCAAGATACTTCTATGCAGGATAGACAGGTAGAGTGGTCTTGCTCTAGTGAGTCACGACAGGAGAAAGTTGTGCAAGAGTCTATGCATAAGGAGTTAGAGCATGAGAGCTCTAGTGAGTCACAGCAGATTGAGTGGTCATGTTTGCAGTGGATGATTGTAGAGGAGGCTGAGACATCAGCGATTATGCAGTCATTCCTTTCTATGCTCGACAGTGAGCATGGGGATATAGTTGTGCAGGATATGTCTTCTAGTAGACACCTAGAGCAGCTGGTTTGCTCTGAGGTTGCACGACAGGTTGATGCGTCTTTTGCGGACAGTCAGGAGATGAATGTGGCTGACACGCCTTGTCAGTCAGAGATGCCTATTGCCAAGGATATATATGTCGATGCATGCTCCGTAGAGCTAGCAGGGCCCGCTAGCATTGCATCGGCATTCGGTGGTCTCATGTATGAGATGCTGATCTTGAGATTGGATATCGCAGCTGTAGTGGGAGCATTTGCAGTTGGGGTTGTCAGTCGTTTGTTGACTGATGATGGCATAGTGCACGAGGGAGATATGCAGGTATTGCGTACATACTTGCAGTACGTGTGCGGTATGTCTGGTGGTGTATGGACTTACACAGGAGCAGGACATCCGGATGCACACGATCACAGCCAGCCAGTGGGCATCGATTGAGAGCAATCTTCTCTCGCCTTTTGTAGTCTTTAGACTAGGTTCCTTTGCTTAAAGGCACAGTCGCCTTTAAGTGGGAGGTTGTTGGGGTATAGGTGCCTGTGCCTTACGCAACCGCCCAGAGTCTGTGCGCCCACTGACTTGTATACCTTATATATAGCATAAGTGTATAGGGAGATGCTCACTGATTGAGTCTCCCCACCCATATCTGTGTGTCATGTGCTCTTCTCCTTCCTCTTCTCTCCTGCACAGTTCCTTCACTCTCCCTTCCAATAGGATTTTGTATTATAGGTTCTCCGATCAAGAGAGACTTGGTACATTACAATCTTTGTGTTCCTTGTGACCTAGGTGATGCAATGAATATGGAAAGCTTCATGCATCACGAGCATAACATAGACTTTGTAAAAAGCATTAACTATCCCCAACCTCAGTCCCAAGGCCTCAAACACCTTCAAAGATGGAGAGAGCTAGCGGGGAACGAGGGTAGGGAAGAGGAAGAAGAAACATTCTTAGGAGAAAGAAATAATTCCTCACTTATCATCACTCTTCTTGCTAGCATACATAATAGCATAGTAATGAAGATGGAGAAGATGGCAAGTCTAAGCATTGAAGCTTGGCTCTTGGTTGGATTTGCATTCCATAGCCAAGAGTGTTCGTATAGGCTCTCAACTTCTCGACAAGCTTGGAGAAGGAGATGGAGTTCTTGCACTTCACCAAGTGAAGAATGAGAGAAAATGTGTGTGTGTGTGAGAGAGAGAGAGAGAGTGAAGGAGTATACCCCCCAAGCACACCCCTTGCTTGCTTTGGTCGACCCCCCCTTGTAGCTCATGCTCGAAGCTCATCGGACCCCTCCAGGCCTAGCCAATCACATGCAAGAGGTTGATCAAGCAACAAGGGTAGGTTTTAGACAAGTGCCCTTCTTTCCCCTTTGAGGGAGAGAGTCTTGATAATTGCTTAATTAATTATTTAATTAGTCTAAATGCTCAATGGACCCCTTTTAAGCCTATCCAATAGGATTCAGGCACACCTTGATGGCAACATGGGTAGGGGCTTGACATGTGTTGTGTGTGCTTCTTGAGGTTGCGCTTACCTTATGTGTGTGTGTGTGTGTGTGTGTGTGTGTGTTCTCTCTCATCCCCCTAGCTTTAGGGCTCGACCCTCCTTTGTAGGGATTTTGTTGACTTTTGGAACTTAAGCACCTTAACCAGCAAGCACGACAAAGAACCTCAATCTTGGGTAGTGTACCCACAAGCACCTCAAGCTCCCTAGTAGGCAAGCACGACAAGCATCTCAAGCATCTTAGTCAACAAGCATAACAAGCACCTCAAGCATCTTAGTCAATAAGCAAGACAAGCACCTCAGGCTTGGGTAGGTTTCCACCTCAAGCTCAGCCCTAGCTTACCTAAGGTCAAAGGACTTTTAACACAAACCATTGGAGTTCTTTAACGAAGCTAACCTTAAGGTCTTGAAGGTCCATTGTCTAGCCTTGCTCTTTGACAAATCATCTCTCATTTGGACCCCTTTACCTTTGGCCCCATGTTGAGATAGACCCGTAAATACATGTCTATATTCTAACCCTTATCCCTGTCTATTCTCCAACTTAAATGATCATTTTAATATGAGAAAATCATTTGGGTTGGTTGGGTGACGTAGCTCACGCAAGCATGTATGTTCTTTAGTCCATTTCATTCTCCCAAGTAGAGTGACAAATTCTACTTGAGAGACTTCGTCATCACAAACTTGATTCTAAGCATGCATACTACTTTATTTTGTGCACAATAAAAAGATAATTAGTCTTATAAGAAACATTGATCATTTAAAAGAAACATGTACATTTGCTTACTCCAATAGCATTGTAAGCATTGACAAGGTTCATACTACCCTTAAGCTGTATTTCTTGCATCCATCTAGCATCTTCATGATAATTTTTGAACTTAATAAGATATCGTCGGATAATTTTACCATGTCATAGTACCTTGTCTTCATGCCGAAGGATAGCTTAGGGTTGTAGCACCTCTTCTTGGTCTTTGATTTCAGGAGGGTCTTCAATAATTGGTTTACTCGATGGCTCTCCTTTGTAGGGCTTAAGTAGGCTCACATGAAAAGCATTGTGTATGAGCCAATGGTTGGGCAACTTGAGTTGATAAAGCCATCTCATTGATTGAATTCAAGATTTGAAAAGGACCATGGTATCTTTTTGCTAGTTTAGCATAGTACTTTTGATGGCCCGAAGGATTTTTGCCCGTCGTTTGCCTCAATCGAACCTTGGGAAACTTAAGGAAGACCCAATCATTTTTTTAAACATTAAGGCCCTTTTGTGCTTGTCAGCAATAGCTTTTTGCCTTTTTTGAGAGATGGATATAGCCTCCTTAATCTTTACGAAAGATTCTTGTAGGTCACGGCTATACTCATCGGCAACGAAGATCTTCCCATGTACCTTAAGTAGCAAGGGACTTTTAGGTCTTCCCTCAATGATTTCAAAAGGTGTTTTTCCCATAGAAGTATGGATAGTATTATTGTACGCATACTCTACAAGAGGTAAGTACTTTTCCCATTGTGAGTGTTGATCTACTTCTGTAACATAAGTATATAGTAGATTGAGTATTGTAAGATTGGCTATCTCACTTTGGCCATTCGTTTGTGGGTGATAGGTCAAAGAGAAATTCAATCTTGTACCTATATTTTCAAAGAGACGTTTCCAAAAATTATTCGTCATTCTAGGATCTCTATCTAACATGATGGATGTTGGCAATCCATGGTGTTTGAAAATTTGAGATATGAAGAGAGTTGCCATTTGGTGTGCCTTAATAGTTTTTTTTACAGGAATAAAGTGTGCTTGCTCGCTAAACCTGTCAACTATTGTCCATATTCCCATGGATATACTCTCCGATGGTGAATTTGGAATAGGCAATGGCTAGAGTAATCTAGGTTGCTTCCCTCTATCATACTTTCTCTTTTGGCATACCACACATTTTGAAACATACTCTTGTATGTCTACTTTCATGGTAGGCCAATAAAAGTACGTCTCTACTCCTTGAAGAGTAGGTTGAATGCCTCTATGTCCCGCATAGGGAGGAGCATAGGATTTATACATAACTTTCTCACGAAAGGAGTAAGTCACACATAGCCTATTGCCATGGAGAAGATAACCATCTTGCAAGGTGAATGGTTCCTCTTTCTTCCCCAAAGCAAGGGCTGACATTACATCTTTAAAGTCAGGGTCAGTGGCATACTCATCTATCATAGAAGATAGATCATTGTGAGTAGCTATAGACATCGCATTAACTTTTGGTCATTGTGAAAGTGCATTGGCCACTTGATTGTGCTTACAACAATGTGAGCAATATGAACATAAAATTGCAAAAGAAAATTTGCCCACCTCATTTGTTTGTCGAAAAGCTTGGTTTGCATTATGAAAGTACTTGCGACTCTGGTGGTCTGCACGTAAAATAAATGGAGTTCCCAATAGATAGTGCTTCCATGTGTTTAGGGCATGTAGAACAACTAAAAACTATTTCTCATAAATGCCCAAGACTTGTTCATCCGTGTTGAGCCTTCGGCTCTCATATGCGATGGCATGCCCTTCTTGAAGCAAGACTACTCCAAGGCAATCACCACAAGCATCACATTGGACCTCAAATGGCTTTGAAAGATTCGGAAGCATAAGGACTGGTTGGGAGGTAAGCTTCTCTTTGAGCTTTTCAAAAGCATTATTCTCCTTAGCAGTCCATGAGTACTTAACGTCTTATTTGTTATGTCATGTAATGGTCCGGCTATTTGATAGAATTTTGTTATGAAGCGTCTATAGTATGCACACATATCAATAAATCTTCTTAGCTCATGTATATTCCTTGGATTAGGCCATGCTTTTATTACCTCCAACTTTGATGGATCCATACGGATACCATCTTGAGAGATAATATGACCTAAGTATTGAATCTCTTGAAGGAAAATTTCACTTTTCTTTTGATTGAGAAAAAGCTTGTTCCCCCTCAATGCTTTAAAAATCATTTGGAGATGTTTCTTGTGTTCCTTCAAGGACTTGGAGAGATGATGATATCATCAAAGAACACTCCAGTAAATTTGCGGTAGGGTCTAAAGTTCTTTTCCATTAAACGATTGAACGTGGCTAATGCATTAGTCAAGCTAAAAGCCATGACTAGATATTCATAAAGACCAAATGTTGTATGAAACGCGGTCTTTAGGATATCTTCATCCACTATACTTATTTGATGCTAGCCACTTTTAAGGTCAATCCTACTGAAGTAGGTAGAGCCTTGTAGCTTATCTAATAGATCTTCTACCCGAGGCATGGGAAATCAATCTATTTTTTATAGTGATATGGTTTAGTGCTCGATAGTCCACACACACACGGTATGTACCATCTTTCTTTTGCACTAAAAGAATTGGAGAACAAATGGGAGAGGAGCTAGCCCTCACCATCCCTTTGTTTATCAATTCTTGTATTTGCCCCATGATCTCCTCTTGTTGAGCTTGAGAAACTCGATAAGGAGGCTTGTTAGGCGGTGAGCTTCTTGGTAGGAGCTCAATTCGATGGTCATCATCCCCTCGTTTTGGAGGTAAGTCCATAGGGATATCATGAATGAACATATCTTGAAATGCTTTTAGAAAATTAGACAAGTCTAACTCTTCTTGATTCCTACCATTTACATTTGATGAAACATTAGGGCCTTTTGGGGACTCTTTGACAAAAATCATGTACATACAAACTGAGCTCTTTATTGATTTATCAAAACCAGGAGGATTTACAAGTGCTATAGTACCACTAGACTCACTAGCATCTATATACATGTTCTTTCCCCTGTAGATGAAGTAGATTCTCCTTTCAAGAAACATGTTGGCAGCCATGCGGTTGAACGATGGTGCCCCTAGGATAGCATCCTCATGCTGGATAGGCGAGATAAAAAAGTCTTCTTTGTTGACATAGCTTTGTACATGAAGCCTCAACTTCCCAATCAAGGGAGTAACGGAGGCTTGTTGTCCCTTGAAAGCTGTGTCAACCGTTACAATATCTCCCATCTCAAAAGCTTGAATGCCCAACTTGGTGGCCAACTCCATTGATATGAAGTTGTGAGTAGAGCCAGGGTCAAACAAGAGGAAGACATCATGCTCCCTTACCTTTCCCCAAGCATAGCAGAGAGGTGATCCTTTGCAATGAGCATCCTCTTTTGGAGCTTCGATAGTGGAAGCTCTAGGATTCTCTTTGCGGGCATTTCTTTTGGGGCAAGAACGATAGCCATGTCCTTACTCCCCACACTTAAAACATTTGTGTTCCTTGGGAAAAGCTTCAAGCTCTTCAGGAGAGAGTTTGTTTTTACCTTTGTAAACTCCCTTATCCTTGGACCGATTGTTGTTGTTGTTGGAATTGCCTTGGGAAGAATTTTGGGCATTGGTTTTCCCCTTTGCATCATTTTTGTCTTTGTTTTCCATGGGCTTGACATTCCATCTAGCCCCTTGTTGGAAATTGATGCGCAAAGCAGCCATGGTGTGGTGGATTACTTCGGTGATAGAACCAGGCCGCTGGGAGTTGACGTACTCGACCATCTTTTCAGGTAATCCCGCAAAGAATTGTTCCTTTTGCTCGGCAAAGTCTATCTTTTGAAAGATAGTAGCCTTGAGATGTAAATCCCAAGACTTGTCTACGTATTTGTGGATAGACTCATGGGAGAGAAGTTTCAAACTCCGTTATTCAGTAAGCACGTTGTCCTTTGAATCAAATTGCTGGATGAAGGCCAATACTTTGTCGGTGGAACCAAAGGTGCCATTATAGGCGAGAAAAGAGATACTCTTTCCTCCCTCTTTAAACTTCTTGAGCTTTTGTGACCTTCGCCATGCATGGTAAGATTTGCAATGTCCTCCCCTCTTGTATACTCTAGGAGAATAGCCATAGCTTTCATCAAAAGAGGAGGAAGGTGAAGAAGAAGGAGAAGAGGGTGCCCTCTTTCTTGCCCTTTTCTTCCTTTGTCTCCTTTCTTCCCTTTCGGAGTGACAAGGAGAAGGACTGTGGGTTGATCGTTTCCTCTTGGGAGGAGTTGGCGACCGTCCAGACCGCCGTCTTCATGGAGCTACATCTTCATAGGAACTTAGGGATTCATTACTTTCTTGTTCTTTGTATTCTTCCTCTCGTATGGGAGAGAGTCTTCTTTTGGGGGTCTCATCAAGAGGCCTCCTAAGATCTCTCTCCTCATGGAGAGGAAGGGAAATCCCATAGCGTGAAGTTGTTGAGTAACTTCGCCTTGCAAAGCACGGTTACCCATAGTTTGATGCAACCTAGTAACAAGATAATTGACAAACATGGGGGCATCATCATTAGCACCTTCATGTGCAAAATCAAAGTTATCAATATTCATTCTACTCTCTTGATTATTGACAGCCATGTTAACAGAATTTGTGTGTTTACTTAGTGTCTTCTTTGGCAATTCAAAACTTTAGTTGTTGCTCCTCTGAGCCTTTGTAAATCAGCACTTAAGCATCTACACCCACAGCTCCAATTGGTTAATTAAAGAGAGTAATGGAGTGGGTCTAATATTGTAAATTTGTCGAGGGATACCTCCTTTCATACTTATGACTAGATGATGGTAAAGCCGTAGGCAAGTTTAAAAAGACCCCATTATTAAGATCAAAGCTCCCGAGGTGTGCATCATATCTTACCTAGTGGGCTCAATAAAACCGATAATAGATCCCAGTCCCACTTACCCTAATATAATCAACAAAATCAACCAATAATAGGCTACTTAAGGACCTCTCTTCTTAAGCAAGAAAAGAGAAACCAAATGCTCTGATACCAATGTAATGGAAATGGCCTATGAACTTTAAGGATAGCGAAATTAGGACAATTAAAGAGAGCATTTTTCTGAGACTACTTTGAGAACAGAGAGGGTGAACTTAATTGATGGTAGCAAACATAATCATAATACTTAATTAACTTGGCATGAACAATACTTTTGCAAGAGAGAGAGTTTAGAGAACTTGACAACAATTGAGGACCGGATTTATGTGGAGCCGGTCCCCCTCCAATAGGCTTTGTATTATACATTCTCCCATCAAGAGAGACTTGGTACAATACAATCTTTGTGTTCCTTGTGACCTAGGTGATGCAATGAACATGGAAAGCTTCATGCATCACGAGCATAACATGGACTTTGTAAAAAGCATTAACTATCCCCAGTCTCAGTCCCAAGGCCTCAAAAACCTTCAAAGGTGGAGAGAGCTAGCGGGGAATGAGGGTAGGGAAGAGGAAGAAGAAACATTCTTAGGAGAAAGAAATAGTTCCTCACTTATCATCACTCTTCTTGCTAGCATACATAATAGCATAGTAATGAAGATGGAGAAGATGGCAAGCTTAAGCATTGAAGCATGGCTCTTGGTTGGATTTGCATTCCATAGCCAAGAGTGTTGGTAAAGGCTCTCAACTTCTCGACAAGCTTGGAGAAGGAGATGGAGTTCTTGCACTTCACCAAGTGAAGAATGAGAGCAAATGAGAGAGAGAGTGAGGGAGTATACCCCCCAAGCACACCCCTTGCTTGCTTTGGCCGATCCCCCCTTGTAGCTCATGCTCGAAGCTCATTGGACCCCTCTAGGCCTAGCCAAATCACATGCAAGAGGCATATCAAGCAACAAGGGTAGGTTTTGGACAAGTGTCCTTCTTTCCCCTTTGAGGGAGAGAGGCTTGATAACTGCTTAGATAATTATTTAATAAATCTAAATGCTCATTGGACCCCTTTTAAGCCTATCCAATAGGATTCAAGCACACCTTGATGGCAACATGGGTAGGGGCTTGACATGTGTCCTGTGTCCCTCTTGAGGCTTGGGCTTACCTTGTGTGTGTGTGTGTGTGTGTGTGTGTGTGTGTTCTCTCTCATCCCCCTAGCTTTAGGACTCGCCCCTCCTTTGTAGGAATTTTGTTGACTTTTGGAACACAAGCACCTTAGCCAGCAAGCACGCAAAGCACCTCAAGTTTGGGTAGTATTCCCACAAGCACCTCAAGCTCCCTGGTCAGCAAGCACGACATGCACCTCAAGCATCTTAGTCATCAAGCACGAAAAGCACCTCAAGCATCTTAGTCAGCAAGCACGACAAGCACCTCAAGCTTCGGCACGGTTTCCACCTCAAGCTCAGCCCTAGCTTACCTAAGGTCAAAGGACTTTTAGCACGAACCATTGGAGGTCTTTCACGAAGCTAACCTTAAGGTCTTTAAGCTCCATTGGCTAGCCTTGCTCTTTGACAGATCATCTCTCATTTAGACCTCTTTACCTTTGGCCCCGTGTTGAGATAGACTCGTAAGCACATGTCTATATTCTCACCCTTGTCCCCGTCTATTCTCCACCTTAAATGACCAGTTTAATATGAAAAAATCATTTGGGTTGGTTAGATATCAGGTTTTATGAGACACAATAGGGCATACACATGAGGAGCTCGACCATTCTCTTTAAGCTCACACCCTTCATCATCTTCTTGTGTATCCCCCATCAAACCCATTTTTTGTGTGTGTACTTCCTAAGTTTGAAAGTAAACCCCCCAAAATTTGTAAGCCCTAATTCAAGGGGTTGATTCTCAAGCTTCAAACTCTTTATACTTTAAGAGGTGCTACACAAAAGTGGAGAGTGGCTTCACAAAACAATTTGTAAATCTTTTTGAGAGGTTTAGTGTGCACAAAGATTGGACACTGCTTGTAACGGAATTGGACTTGTAACATGGAAAGTAGCGGAATTAAAATAACTATAGTGATCATTTTTAAGAGAATTCTTCAAGACCCTACACCTTGTTGTCTACCATTCTCAAGGAGAGGGATTTTTGGCCTACACTCTATTGTCATCACTCTCTATGGGAGGCACTTTTTTTTTTGGGTACACCTATTTAAATAGGAGACTTAGACCCCACTAGAAGGTCTCTTTGACATTTGATGTGCTCAAACACAAAAAGGTGAGAATTGTTAGGTTTTGTGTTTAAGCCCACATCATAGAGCTCTCCCCTTACTTCACTTTGTCCAGACACAAAAAGGGAGGATTGCTAGACGTGAGCCCACACCATGTAGCTCTTCCCTTATTTCACTTTATACAGATTCATTGTATTTGCCTACTAGAATTGTCTATCACTTCTAGTTGATGCTTGCATTGACTCCACATGATACACACACCCACCCACACACTTATGGAGAAGCATGCACAACCTAAAAGAGATTCGAGATGATCGTGATACTTACCATCATCCATGATGTCATTCACAGCTCCCTCCAGAAGCCTATATAATGGCTCACTATGTATTTGCACTCTAGTTTCATAATCAATCCAATTTCTACTTGTTATCTTTGTGCGTTGAGTCTCCTAATTGTGCTTAGTGTGGTTGCACATGATGCTTTCACCATCATCATCATGAATGCAAGTCTAATATATCTGTTACGAGACTGGGCACCCTCCTGTTGTAGTGGTTAGCTGCAATTGGGATAGCTGAGCGTAATGGTTAATTATGTGCTGTCTATTTATTTTACTAATTGAGTTGATGATGATTTTGTAGAGTGGAATGCGGGGAGTTGATGAAGAGGCGACGGCAATTACTCTTGGCCATTTTATATTTGCACAGGACCTTAGAACATCATTTCAATAAACCACTATGGCTCTGTAAATAGTTGTAGTAGGAACTCCCCTTATGGGTCATGCAAGAACTAATGAGCTTCACTCATTTGCAAAAGTAAAGTGGTTGTAAAAAGAGGGCCCTCAATTTTTGGCACCTTAAACTCAAAATAATATATTAAATACCAACTCCACAAGAGAGGTGCCGTGGAGTTTGGGCTAGATTTAGGCCTTTCTCTTGCAGATTCTCTTCTCTACTCTCTTAAGCTATGGTTATTTGTTGTGTACTCTCTAATCTAGTCTCCATCTCTTACACATCTCTTACACTCTCTTACAAGCTTGTCTATGTCAATTCTATGTTTACTGTGTGTGTGTGTGTCATAGTCTAGGTGAGTGTGTGTGCTTGGAAATTGAAAGAAGAGGTGGACAGTTTGATGGTGATTGCTTGGAAGCTTGTGTTGAATATTTTAAGCGGTCGATCTCCCCCTCTTCTCCCAACAGTGGCATCAGAGCAAGGTGGTTCCATTTACTCGGAGTAATTATGCGGCAAGAAGACTCGATTTCATCAATCAAGAAGCTATGGTTACAACCAAGGTACACTTAGAAATTTTGATGCAAATTTTCATTAAGGAATTGTAGAATCCGAGCAAGGATCAAGGAAAGCTATGTCGACCACAATTCAAAAAAATCGACAAGGCTTTGAAATCTTCTCTTGAAGACTCGAAGGTCGAAGAAAAGAGAGAAGGGGTTGAAGAGGCCAAGAAGACCTTGTTAAAAATCCGGGAGCGGAGTTTGGGAGGAAAGTTGCACCCAATCAACTAACTCAAGGTTGAGTTGTCAGAAAATTGACAGTGGGAACGACCTCCTGAGCCGAGAAAAGGGAAGCTCTGCACTACACCAAAGCGACCGTAACTGCATCCGTACGAGGTCGCCTTGGGCTGCTAAGCGTAAGTTCCCCTTCTGCAGAGATCGAGACGGCCCACACAGGGCGCTGCATCTCCATCTCCCCCTCATCCTGTCGCTTTCGGCTGCCTGCACGCTGTCGACCACGTTTTTAGCCATGCTTTCACACCTTTTATTAAAAGGTGAGGTTTAAATTAAAAGCCAGTTGACCAGCCGCCCAATGGAAGTAAAAATATAAACATAAAAATCACACAAAAACCTTGCTAACCCCCATTCACACCATTCCGCTCAAGTTCACTACATCTACTTAATGAGCTACACCTCCTACCTCCACTAAATCAGTCTTCCAACTCAATTGGCACTTCCCCGTTCGGTCGTTATTTCCCAAAAAGTATCGAACTCATAAAGTGCCATCAAGAAATGGAGGGACAATTACCGAGGTAAGTCCAAGAAGTTCGAGTTTCCCTTCTTTCAAGTCAACGGGTTGGTATTGGCACGAGAGATTTCCACAGTTGCCAAATATTTTTGCAACAAAAAGTATTTTGGGCTAAGGGAGACTCGACGCTGTAAAATTCAACTGGCTCGGTGACACACCGTCGGACCGTCTACTTCTCTGGCAATTTCCTAGCGCATCGCCATTTCGGACTGGACGCCACCGCTATTTCTCAGCTAAGTATATTACATTTTTGTTATTTATTTTATTTTATTCCGCATATTGCATCTGTGAATATCACCAAATAGCCTCTTTAAGCACTACCATTTTAGTAATTATTTAAATTATAAAAAAAAAGCACGCAATCATGGCACACCTTCCTCATGCACCCACGATTGCAGAGCAACTTCAAAATTTGTAGCAGTCACTCACATATGAACGCATGCGAAGGCAAGAACTTGAAGATAAATTATTGCATTTTGCACGCACCGAATCTGCACCGGCACCCAAGAAAAACAAAATTAGCAGAAAAGCCTTCACTTTCAAAGATTCTGATGGCACTAAAGATGCTAGCACGGTTATAGCATGGGTTAGTCAACTAGATGACTATTTTCATGATGAATTTCCCGAGTGTGAAATGATAAAGTGTGCATTCAATCATCTCACTAGCAGCGCTGCATTGTGGTGGAACGCCACCAAACAACATGGAAGAAGACCACGCACATAGAATGCATTTAAAAAAGTGTTTTTACCCTAATTTTTGCCCACACAGTACAAAGCTAAAGCACGACATCAATGGGATTTGATTCGACATGGTAGAAATGAAGATGTACAGGGTTACACTGACCGTTTTTGGAATTGTCTAATTCAATTGCAAGCTATTGAACATGTTAGTCGCAGGAAATTGAAGCGAAAGTACATATCAGGCTTGGCACTACAAATTAGTGCTGAGGTAGATATGTTCGAACGAGATTCTCTGTCAAAGGCCATTAATTTGGCTCTCAACGCAGAAAAGAAGAAAGGTGGACATTCCTCTCACACTGATCAACCTGCTAACTCTAACCGCAACAAGAGACCTCCTTTCTCTCCTAACTTTGACAGAAGCAAACACCAAAGCCGTACCTTTTACAAAAGACGAAGATTTGACCATCCTCCTACCACTGCTCAACCTCATACGAGCAACAACCACAACAACACTCAGCAACAAGGCAACCAGCATCCTTTCAACCAGCGTTCTCCTCCAAATTCTAATGGTAACAAAAAGGTGAAGTGTTTTAAATGCTTTCAATATGGTCACTATGCAGATAAGTGCCCAAATGGTCATGCTAAGGGCAATGGTCAATCCAATGGCCATTCAAATGGAGTCAACAGGAATTCAAGTCAAAAACCCTTCAACAACAACCGCCCCAACAGAGCTACTCTTAACCTCATCGAAGATGCTACACCCGACGACAATGAAGTGGAAGTTAACTACGGTGAGGGATATAACCCTGATTATGATAACGATGACAACCCATCCTCAGGTACTCCTATATCTCCTCACACTTTGTTTAAAGTGCAAGGCACTGTTAAGGGTGAAAATGTCACCATTCTGCTAGATGATGGTAGTAGCCATGATTTCATTTCCACACGATTGGCACAACAACTATCACTCTCTAAAATTTCATCACCTCATAAGGTAAAAACTGTTTTTAATAATCAACGTTTTAATTGTAAAACTCAAGTCACTGTTGAAGTTTGTATTGGTGAATTCACACAAGCACGTACATTTTTGGTAGCACCATTGCATGGTCTTGATATGATTTTGGGAATGCCATTTCGTCATGAATTTGACCCGTTGATTAATTATAAAACACGTACAATGTCTCTCACTCATAATAATAAAACTTTCTCTATCCAAGCAACACTGGCACATCAAAAATTTCCACTCCTCTTCCACACTCAAGCCAAACGAGCAATTCGAAAACAAGGGAAAACATATTTAGTATTGGTAAATCAAATTTCTGTTGAAACTGAAACTTCGTGTAATTCCACACACGATGAATTTCTCTCACAATTTAAAGATTGTTTCATGCATGATCTGCCACCTGGAATTCCACCATCACGCCCAGAAGACCACAAAATTGACATCATACCGGGTAGTGAACCTCCTTGTAGAGCACCTTATCGTGTAAATCCTACAGCACACAGGGAAATACAAACTCAAATCACTGATTTACTTGACCGAGGCCTAATCCGACCTAGTAGTTCACCATACGGAGCTCCAATACTTCTTGTCAAGAAGAAAAATGGAACCTTTCGTATGTGTATCGACTACAGGGCTTTAAACAAGATCACCATTAAGAATAGGTTTCCTATTCCTAGGGTGGATGATCTACTAGACAAACTAAAAGGGGCACACATCTTTAGCAAAATTGACCTTAAATCAGGATATCACCAAAGTCAAAATGATTGAACATGATATCTACAAAACTGCTTTCAGAACACAAACTGGACACTATAAATTTCTTGTCATGCCATTTGGTTTGACAAATGCACCAGCTACATTCACACGCATGATGAATTGAATTTTCATTGACCATCAAGGTTTTGTGATTGTACTTTTTGATGACATTTTGGTATTTAGTAAATCTGAAGAAGAGCATAAGCAGCATTTAACACGTGTATTTGATCTGCTTGCACAAAATCACTTGTATTTGAATCCTGAAAAGAGTTCATTTCTCCAATCTGAAATTGAATATTTGGGACATATTGTATCGGGTAAGGGAATACATGTCGATCCAAAGAAAATTGAAGCCATTCAATCCTGGCTTAGACCCAAAAACTTGCATGAGCTACGATCTTTCATTGGTCTTTGTAGCTATTACAGGAAATTTGTTCGTAATTTTGCTTACAAAGCACATTATTTGACTCTCTTATTGAAGAAAAACACGCCCTATGAATGGACTAATTTGCAAGAAAGCTCATTTAATGCACTTAAACATGCTTTGACTAATGCACCTGTATTGCAATTGCCTGATTTTGAAAGACCATTCTTTGTGGTAGTCACTGATGCTAGTGGAAAAGGTATCGGTGCAATCCTTATGCAAGATAACCATCCAATTGCTTTCGAAAGTCATAAATTCAAACCGTCTGAAACAAAGTTCAGTACTTATGATAAAGAGTTGACTGCTGTGGTACATGCATTGAAAATATGGAAACACTATGTAATGGGTATCAAATATATAAAACTGATCAACAAAGTATCAAATATTTACTTTCTCAACCCTTAATAGATGATAGACATATTAAGTGGGCCGCTTTTATTCAAAGTTTTCAGCCCAACATTCAATACCAACCTGGTAAAGAAAACGTTGTAGTTGATGCTTTGAGTAGAAGACCCTCACTTAATCACCTATCCACCATTACGGGAACTTCATTTGACACTATGTGTGACACTTATGCACATGATGATGACTTCAAAACGACATGGTTGCACATGCTTGATAATTCTGTGCACACATTTCTCGAATACACTATTCAAGAAAACTTCCTTTATTTCAAACAAAAATTGTGTGTGACTAAACCTTTCCGTACATTAATTATTGAAGAATTGCACAAACCTCCTTACGTTGGACATAGAGGATTTGCTGCAACTTTTTTAAATTTATATCGTGATTTCTATTGGCTTACTCTGAGAATGGATGTTAAACAGTATGTGTCAACTTGTTTGATTTGTCAAAAAATCAAAGCAGCTACTACAGGTAAGAAATTGGGACTTTTACACCCTCTCCCCATTCTTGACAGACCTTGGGAACATATTTCAATGGATTTTGTTACTGGTTTTCCACTCACAATGCACAAACATGACATGATATGGACTATTATTGATCGTTTCTCTAAACAAGCGTACTTTGTTCCATGTAAGAAAACACTCACAACACATTAAACTGCACTTTTGTTTTTTAAGACGGTTTTTTCACATCATGGTTTGCCTAAAGTGATTATTTCTGATCGAGACTCAAAATTTTGTAGTGCTTTTTGGACTACTGTATTTGAAAATCTTGGCACTACACTTGACTTCACTTCTGCATTTCATCTGGAATCTAATGGTCAAACCGAAGTCACCAACCGCACTATTATTGACTTGTTAAAAGCTTATGTTTCTTCTCAACCTAAGAAATGGGATGATTACCTACATATTTTACAATTTGCATACAACAACACCACTCACACTGTCACGGGTAAATCTCCATTTGAAATTGTATATGGTCACTCACTTCCTACTCCTGCTTCGCGTCTTTCTAATGTTGTGCCTGTCCCGCTGATGATTTCACTACTGACTTTCATGATATTTATGCAAGTGTGCATTCTGCCATTAAACACTCACAAGAACTTTACACAAAGCGTGCTAACAAGCACCGCAAGGCACACCAATTCAAAGAAGGTGATCATGTTTTACTTCGGATCGAAAAATGAAGGATCAAAAGTGTCAATACTAATGTATTTGTTAAGCTTGCTCCTCGTATTTATGGACCCTTCAAATTTCAGCTGTCATTAATGATGTTTCTTTCCGTTTAACACTACCTGCACATTGGCACATTCACAATGTCTTTCACATTAGTCTTTTACACCCATTCCGAGGACCCCTACCTACACACCACATTTATGAAGACCCACCTTCACTTGTAGACCAAGAAGAGCAACTCATCCCTGACAAAATAGTTGACCATGAGATCATCACTACACGCACTGGAATGGTTTATAACCGTTACCTTTTGACTTTCAAGGGCCACCCTAGAGAGGATGCCAAATGGATGCCTGAAAAGTTTTTTCGCAACTTTCCCGACCTTCTCCATACTTTCCATCACTCACGGTCCAGTTGATTTCTCTATTGAGCAACTGAGGACAGTTGCTATCCCTGGTGGGAGGGATGTTACGAGACTGGGTACCCTCTTGTTGTATTGGTTAGCTGCAATTGGGATAGCTGGACGTAATGGTTAATTATGTGCTGTCTATTTATTTTACTAATTGAGTTGATGATGATTTTGTAGAGTGGAATGCGGGGAGTTGATGAAGAGGCGACGGCAATTACTCTTGGCCATGTAATATTTGCACAGTACCTTAGAACATCATTTCAATAAGCCACTATGGCTCTGTAAATAGTTATAGTAAGAACTCCCCTTATGGGTCATGCAAGAACTAATGAGTTTCACTCATTTGCAAAAGTAAAGTGGTTGTAAAAAGAGGGGCCTCAATTTTTGACACCTTAAACTCAAAATAATATATTAAATACCAACTCCACAAGAGAGGTGCCGTGGAGTTTCGGGTTAGATTTAGGCCTTTCTCTTGTAGATTCTCTTCTCTACTCTCTTAAGCTATGGTTATTTGCTGTGGACTCTCTAATCTATTCTCCATCTCTTATACATCTCTTATAAGCTTGTCTATGTCAATTCTATGTTTACTGTGTGTGTGTGTGTGTCATAGTATAGGTGAGTGTGTGTGCTTGAAAATTGAAAGAAGAGGTGGACAGTTTGATGGTGATTGCTTGGAAGCTTGTGTTGAATATTTTAAGCGGTTGATCTCCCCCTCTTCTCCCAACAGTATCCCCTTTAATCTATGTACTTAACATTTATAACCACGTGGCTTCACATTTAGAACAAGATATATATGCAAGTATAATGGTTAGGGCGTTGGGTTCTCACCTTGCCTTTGAGAGTTCAAATCTTGGGTTCGAGGGCCAGGACGTCCCGAGATTAGGAGCCCCCCATATCCAACCTCCATCGTCAATCCCATGCAGCCCCCGCCCTCCTGTCAAATAAAGCTAAGGGGGTGCCCTGGAGGTGAGAGTCACCGTGACCTGCATGGTTGCTTTTTCCCGGGCCTTTTTGTTTCCATAAATGTGATGAATATATTAGAAAGGAAAAGAATTACATGTTGGCAGCCCCACAGGCAACTGCTGCAAAGCAAAAGCATAGCGGGAGAGGAGGGAGACAAGTAAAAGGTGAGTATCAGGTAGAAGACTAACAGGGAGCATACTAAGCAGTAGAAAGGAGGTCACCGATTTCTTTATGAAAGTAGAAAACGGTTGCCCTCTTCAATTTGAGACTCCAGGTGGCTGATGTTGATCATCGTGCTCGAAAGCAGTTCTGCAGAATGCAAACTACTAAAGGATGAGATTTGCGTCCTACTTTGGACCCGTTTTTATGGCCACGTCAAAAATCAGTCCGTGAGAGTCTAGAGAACGCAACGTGATTGTCCTGGATTCGAGCATTGATTTCGTCTCAGGCGCCGCTTGCCTTTATAAAACCTTCCTTTGAAGCAAGACTGCAGTCAAGAGAGCAGCTGCAGGGAAATGCTGCGGCAAGCAGGCGTGCGGGCCTGTCGGACTTTGGTGGGTCGTTTGCATAGCAAAGGTTTCCAGCACACCTTCTCGATTCCCCGTCAACCCGTGCGCTACTGCTCTGCATCACATGGCCTCCCTCCTCCCCGGCGCACCATCGCCCAGCTCTACCTACACATGCTGGCCAAGCGCCCTATATTGACTAAGAGCGTCACTGCTTCCACCATTTACTTCTTTGCAGACATCGCATCTCAGGTCAATATGAGAGAGAGAGAGAGAGAGATAGAGAGAGAGAGAGAGAGAGAGGAGGTGTTTCTACTTGGCTGATTATTTGCATTGGCTGCCTGGCATAACCAGACACACGAATGTGGTACTTGCACATGTATGATTATTGCATATCCTGTATTATCTGTGCGTGCAAGCAATCACTTGGGTACATATACATTCAAAACCTTAACTGATGTTTTTGGATGCATCTTTACCAGAATGAACCGATTCTACCTTTTTAGCTTAGCAAGGAAAGGGAAAAGGTTATAAAGGAGACATGAGAAGTGCAAATTTTATCACCAATTTGGCAAATTCTGATACCATGTTTTGGGTACAAAAGAGAAATGCTAAAATGAATCTAGGAGTGCTACTAGCTGGAACTGTGTGGGGTATGTGTGATCACTGATACAATCGGTGCCCAGTACAAGAGGGTGATATAATGGGTCATGAGTCTATCTTCATGTGTACTCTGGATGTCGAGATAGTATGGCTTGAATCCTCTATTGCAGTCTACATCTATGCTGTGAAGCTCCTCTCCTTGCTCGCATGCGTCTCGATCTCCCAAGCTCCAATGCTTGGTCAACGAGAGTACCGTGGGTGTGAGTATGAGTTGAGCTTCGCAGTGGTGGCTGCTCCTCCATTTGTCTAGTGTTTGGTGTGAAGAAATCGGTAATCTGTCTTTGGGATTGTCTCTCTTCAAATCTCCTTGGTAAATTGTCTCTTTGTCTGTGTAATTCAAGTAGATACAGTCCAAGGTATCTTTGGTCCTAATAGCTCATGACTCTGGAGAAGGCACCTTAGGAATCCAAAGGTTCCGCAGTACATGAAGGTTTTCTTATGGAAGGTTGTTTGGGGTGCTTTACCGACGGGGGTGAAGATTCAGGAGAGAGGGATTGGGTCAGATCGATGCTTGGGGTGCAGGCTAGCTAGTGAAGATTTGGCCCACCTATTCATGGACTGCCCAGCTATAAAAGGCCTCGCAGGGAAAGTATGCAAGTGGGTCCAGAGAACATGGAAAATTAGTTTTTTCAAGACTGACCTATGTCCTGGAGGGAAAAATTCAGGTAGTCGTGCACTCCTCGTCAGCACTCAGTCGTCATATACTTCTTCTTTCATAATGTATGGCAGACAAGGAACCGCCGTGTTTTTGAAGGAGGATTTGAGGTGGCAAGCTTGGCAGAAATTATACAAGAAAGCAAAGTGCTAATATGGGCACTCGGGCGCAAGCAACACTCGGAGAATTGGTCTAGGACTACTTGTGCTTTGTTGTCAGTAGATGGAATGCCTAGGATGGGGGCAAATCTTGGCCATCGGTAAATAAAAGATATCAGAATGAGGCGGGGTGGTAGGGGTGGCTGCCCTGATAGCCATTGTAATTATGATCCCTGGATGATGTCATGGCTTAACATGAGCATGACAAAACCTTGTAATTTTTTGGGCTGTGCAATATAATCCACTCACAATTGTGAGTTTTGCTTTAAAAAAAAAAGAAAGAAAGAATAGAGCTCAATCTAAGATCACTCATTGTAGTATATACGAATGAACATCATGACTAAGTCTCATAGTAATCAAAAAATGTGACAAGCATGTAGGTAAAGAACAAGAGGAGGCAGTGTAGCAGGCTTGGTGTAAGGTGCAACGGAATGAATGTTGTATTTTCTCAAGATGAGTGATCTATATTTGCTCAAGGTTCCTTTTAGTTCTTATGGAAGGAGAGAGCCTTCCGTCTTTATGGAGAGTGCTATGATCACGAACAAAGTGAGTGGATATTGTGCGTGCAAGTGTATGAGACTGAGAGATAGAGAGAAGAGAGATACGACACCCGAGAGGTTGTAAAACCCTCCTCCGAAGGCCCCACTCTCGTCGGCGAGAGTGGTCTACTTTTGATTGCACAAAGGTGTACAATGATGAGGCATGGACTGATGCAATTCGTGACTATGTCGGTGACGATGATGATGACTTTAGGGCTGAATTCAGTGCTCTTCTATCTGCTGTCCACAAGGGGGTAATGGCTGAGAATCTGGGAGAACTTGGGGCTGAAATCTGCAAACTTTGGGGCTGTTTTCATATGGCTGAAAATCCCTTGTTTTGTCGAGGGTCTTATGGCTGATAAAAACGCTGAAGACTAGCAGGACAAGGCTGCGTTTTTATGGCTGCTATCGAAGGCTGAAACGCTGAAGATTAGCAGGTTTAGGGCTGAATTGAATCGCTGCTGTACCTGCTATAAAACGCTGTCTTGCTGCGTTTTTCAATGCTGAAAACACTGAGGTAAAAACGCTGAATTCTGCAGCTTGGCTGGCGATCCAAATGCTAAGGGTTGGGGCTGCTGTAGGGGTTGTAAAAACGCCAAGATGCTGGCCTCTTAGGCAATGGCTGATTGTGGAAACGCCAAGTGGGGAGAAGTATGGCAAGAGTAAAACGCTAGGGGCTGGATCGGGATGGCTCACCAAGGGAGGCTTGGAGAGGGTCTTGTTAAGAGAGGGAGGGAGTACCTGTTGCTTGAAAGCCTGTTGTGCTCCTTGCTCATCTGCCCAATTGTGCTAACTTGGGTTTGCTTATATATTAACTTACCCAATTTGCCCTACTTAGTTCCCAATAAAAGTCACTTAATAAATAAGTGAAAAATGTCAAAAATAGGGAAAATAGGATAAAGTCATTGGAAAAATCCCCAAACTGACTGTGATGGAATCTGATGGAAATGCTTATGCTTATGTAGTGTGCAACGAGAGGAGAGGATATGCATCTACACTAAGTGACTGGGCATGCACGGTCTACGAATAGACTCACAAAAGTGCAAGATCACTTCTAATCTAGACTGATTGGATTGACGGGAACCCTGTTATGGTGTAGCTTGTCCACGGACACATAGGGTTGGATGTGTCACGTGACATCCCCTCCTTTTTAAAGTGAGGTACTGGTACCGAGTTGCATGGCTTCCTTGTAGCGTGCCAACAACTCTGGATAATCCTTGAAGAACTCTTTGTCTACCCACACCGCTTCATGGGTTCCTCGATCTTTGAACTTCAAAATATATTGTCGTACTTGTTTCTTCGAACCATGGCGAAACCGATGCAACAAGACTTGCTCCGGCTCCATGACTTCAGCTTCATCGATGATCTCCAGTTCTTCTTCTTCCGAAACGTCCTTTGGAGGTGTTCCCTGAAACACTTCCAACTAAGAAACATGGAAAACGTTGTGCATTGACCATGAGTTAGGCAACTGCAATTTCATTGAAACCTCATTAATCTTTTTGATGACTGGAAATGGACCATACGTTCAAAAAGACAACTTAGGACATTTCTTTCCAACTTTCTTAAGACGCTGTTTCATGATTCATAGATAACACCCAATCTCCTTCCTTGATCGAGACCTCCTGACAATGCTTGTTAGCCTGCCGAGAATAAGATTCCTGAGCCTTGCTTAGCTGAAGCTTCACACTCTCAGAAATCTCATCCAAGGACTGACTCTTAGCATTGGCATCAGGCATTTGATTGACCAATCTAGTCAAAAGTGATTGGAACGGACTGCCAAAAGCTGCCTCATACGGAGTTCGACCAATAGCAAAAGAAAAGGAGTCATTTAGAATGGCCTGAACCAATGGGAGATAGAGCTCCCACTGAGACTGCTGATCATGAACATAAGATTTTAACACATCAAAAGCCAACTGATTATAAATGTCTGTTTGACCATCTGACTGTGAATGAAAAGCCGATGAAAAATTCAACTTTGTGCCAAAATTTTCAAAGAGTGCACGCCAAAAGTTGGACGTGAACTTAACATCCCTATCTGAAACAATGGACTTTGGCAAACCATAGAGGGGGTACCAATGCTTAATGAACAATTGTGCTACATCTTGTGCAGTGATGACTGTGGCTTTACAAGGAATCAACATGCAAAATTTGCTGAAACGATCAACAATTGTTAAACATTGAGTGTTCCTTGAATGCAAACTTGGTGGTAAGTTAGTCACAAAATCCATTGAGATATCCTAAAAAGGTCCCTCAGGAATAGGCAGCGGAAGTAAGAGGCCTTGCTGCTTATCCCGAGGAGCTTTTACTTTTTGACATATAGTGCACTGTGTGACATAACGAAAGACATCTTTCCGCATTTTAGGCCAATAAAAAAATCGTTCAATTTTTTCCAATGTGGTGTTTATTCCCCTGTGCCCACCCGTGAGATAATCATGTGCATCATGCAATATGGTTGGCTTGAGAGAGGGCAACACACATAAACGTTGACAAAAAAATAACAATCCATCACGAATGAGATAGTTGCTGGGCCCTTGGGAAGCAAGAGCCTGCAACCAATACTTACCAAACTCCGAATCTGTATACTGATTCTTCATGCTGTCAAAAGACTCACCCTGTATAGAAAATGTGGTTCTTGACTCAAGAGCCAAAATCTGTCCTTTGCGACTCAACACATCTGCAACAACAAGGTTAGCTTTTCCAGGCACATACTCAATCAAACCTCCAAATTGCTCAAAAAATTGTGACCACCGCGCTTGGCGATCAGTCCAATGTGCACTAGGCATAGACTGGAGCTACTTGAGGGCTTGATGATCTGTGCGCACTGTAAACTCTCTACCATACAGAAAATGCTTCCAATGCTTAAGAGAGTGAATGACAAACAAAAGTTCTTTATCATAAACGGAATAATTCTTTTCCGCACTATTGAGCTTCCGGCTAAGGAAAGCTACTAGGCGACCATGCTGCTGGAGCACAGCGCCTATGGTGACATTGATCGCATCCGTCCATACCTCAAAGGGATCATCCCAAGAGGAAAGGATAAGACACGGTGCTCCTGTCACCGCAACCTTGAGAGCTGCGAAAGCGTCAATGGCTGCCTCGGGCAAGTCTATGCGCTGACGGCGAGTCTTTACCCCTTTCAAAACATCAGTCATAGGTACAGCAATGCGTGCAAAATTCTCTATGTGTGAACTATATGCTTGATATAAACCAAGAAAAGAACGCACATCATATGCAGTTTTGGGCAAATCCCTTCGCGGGATCTAGCTTGACGCCTTCTGCAGAAATGATATAACCCAGATAAGTGACTTCAATAAGAAAAAATTCAGACTTCTTAGCTGCAATGTACAACTGACACTCATCCAAACGAGTTAGTACCCTTTCAACATCTCTTTCATGTTGTTCCCACGATGCAGAAAAAAATGAGAATATCATCTAAAAAGATGAACACACATACACTGACCATATCGCCGAAAGGACCTACCATGAGACGATTGAATGTACCCACGGCACCTGTCAATCCAAAAGGCATAACAATATACTCCCATTGCCCTCGCTCGGTGCGAAAAGCGGTCTTCAAAATGTCGCCTTTGAATACCTGTACCTAATGGTATCCACTCTTGAGATCGACCTTGCTGAAAACCTTTGTCCCATTGAGCCTATCGAGGATATACTCAATGCGAGGCATCAGAAACTTGTTCTTGACGGTCATCTTGTTTAATGCTCTGTAATCAACACACAAACAAGACGAACCATCCTTCTTGCGAACAAACAAAATAGGGGCAGCAAAAGGACTTACAAGAGGACGTATGAATCCTCTAGCCACCAACTCCGTGAGTTGTTGCTCTAAATCTTCCTCCTGTGACTTGTTCAAACGGTAGGGAGCCTTACTGACAGGCTGCGCTCCCTCCATAAGCTCGATGCGATGGTCCTTCGGCCGCTCAGGTGGGAGACGAGGTGGAAGATCATCCTGCAAAAAGAGATGTTTAAACTTCGTAAACAACTTTGAATACTTAGTTGGAGCCTGAATGCTCTGGGAAACTGGAGCCAGCATAGATGAATGCCGCTTGTGCTCCTCGTTGTAATTCACGCTTTACCTGCACATGAGAGATGAGAGGCAAAGAATGCAAGCCCTCCTCAGATGAGGGGGGATTCAGTGTCGGAATGTAAAGTGATCGTGTTAGCACCAAATTTAATGTGAGCGTCGAGTTCACGAAACCATTTAATGCCCAAAATCATATCACATCCTGAGAGAGGAGATACAAGAAATTTCCTACGAAAAGAAGCGGTAAACATCACATCAAGGCACTCCTTCGTGATGAGAGAGTCCATACCAGGAGGGAAGCCAGAAACCTCGAGAGGAGCTTTCTGACTAACCTCTAGGCGGGCTCTCTCAATGAGAAGGGGACTAATCACATCATACATACTGCCTGGATCAAACAATATGATAAAACGCTGTCCCTTTACATGACCATAACACTTCAAGAGAGACTCATCAATGTGTGTGAGAGTCAGGAGAAGATGTAGGTTGTGTTGTGACAATGCTTGTGGTAGCTGTGGGTGCCTTTGGTTCTTTAGGTGGGACTGTCTTAGGACAGGCCTTCTTAATGTGACCCTTGACGTGACATTGAAAACATCTACCTTCTTTATCATAAATCACTTGTTCTTCAGCCGTGATGTATCCTCCTATAATTCCTTGTGAAGCTTTTTCATCAGGGGTTAGCTTAAGTTTTGCAGGTGCTTTAGCTTTACCCTTAGATTCATTGTTAGAGTTCTTTTTAGAGGAATTAGAAGAAGAAGGGCTAGTAGAATTACCATTCTTACCGTTCTTACCATTCTGCGTGTTCTGAGAATTCTGCGGGGTTCCTTGAGAAGTCTTGTTTTCCTTAGGCTTTCCTTTGTTGTGCTTCATCTCGTGTGCGAGAGCAATTGCTACCGCTTTGTTAAGATTGATTGGATCAAGTACCTCGACATCGTACTTGATATACTCGTCCAATCCGTAAAGAAATGCCTTTTTGCGCTCCGAATCCGATTTGCGTAATTGAGTGCCGAGCTGCAAAACACGATTAGAGAAAGACATAACCGGCATACCATTTTGCTTGAGAGCGCGCCAATCGTCCTTCAATCGTACAAGGTACTGAGGTGGCATAAACCGCGCCTTGAGCTTGTCTTGGAAATCAGCCCAATTGAAGGAAAGGGGCGTGAAGTCGTCGGCTTCCTCTAGGTACGCAGCTAGCTGTGCCTCTTTTCATGCGTGGTACCAATTAATGGCATCACCGGCAAGGTACATAGCTGCCGTCAAAACTTTGCTATTGCCTGTCTTCTTAGTTGTCGCAAAATAAGCATTAAATTGATGCAACCAAGAATGAATAACCGTAGCATCCATCTTATCGTCATACTTACTGGAAGTCAACTTCTCTGTGATCGGGTTGCTGGAATCCGTATCGTGGCTTGCGCCACTTGATGAACTCTTACGATCTTTAGGTGGTTCGGTTTTCGAAGCTAGCGCTTGTCGAAGCAATTCTTGAGTGCGTAGCTCTCTTTGAGCTTCACGCTCGGTCTCCAAAGCCAATCTTTGAGCCGCCTCCTCCACCTTTCTTTGTTGTTTTCGTTCTTTGCGTGTGTCGCGCTCGCGTGCTAAAGCAAGGCGATTGTCTTCTTGTTGTGCGGCAAGTCTTGCGTTTCTTTCGTCGAGCTCACGATCTTGAGCAAGGCGATTTGCTTCTTGTCTATCCATCATGGCCATCATCTGATTGACCATTGCCTCCATAGAGTTTGGTACACTTGGTGGCGTAGATGGCGAAGGGGGAGGGTTGAAAAAATCTCCTGGTGGGGAAAAGTCTTCGTCGCCTCTCTCATGCTTATCACCTGTATGCGAAGTATCCATTCCGCTTCGGGTGACGACCATGCTCTATGATCTTTGGTTCTTAAGTCCACGAGGAACTTGGGTTCTTGAGGGTCTTGGGTTCTTGGTTCTTGAGGTTTTCTTTTGCTTGCAAATCGCGTTTGAGAAGGATCTTCTCTTCACCCGAGTTCTACTCTTTTCCGTGGGCGCACCCCTTGGCGGCCTTGCGCTCACACCAAGGTTGCTTTTTCCCACCTCACGTCGATTGGCCGGCCGCTAAGTGCACGGTCCGCTCTCAATGAGTGAAAAGAGATACAAGGGGAGGCTGGACAAGCCCTTCTTTCTTGGGATTCCTGTCACTCTTCAACAAAACACGATTAGGAATCGACACGCCCAAGCGAACTTGGGTTCGTGCGACAGCAACAAGCAAAAAAATTTCTTGTGGTTCTTGTGGTTCTTTCCTTGAGTAATACAGAACACTTCCAAAGCTCTGATACCAATGTAAGGTGCAGCGGAATGAATGTTGTATTTTCTCAAGATTAGTGATCCATATTTGCTCAAGGTTCCTTTTAGTTCTTATGGAAGGAGAGAGCCTTCCGTCTTTATGGAGAGTGCTATGATCACGAACAAAGTGAGTGGATATTGTGCGTGCAAGTGTATGAGACTGAGAGAAAGAGAGAAGAGAGATACGACACCCGAGAGGTTGTAAAACCCTCCTCCGAAGGCCCCACTCTCGTCGGCGAGAGTGGTCTACTTTTGATTGCACAAAGGTGTACAATGATAAGGCATGGACTGATGCAATTCGTGACTATGTCGGTGACGACGACGACGACGACGACTTTAGGGCTGAATTCGGTGCTCTTCTATCTGCTGTCCACAAGGGGGTAATGGCTGAGAATCTGGGAGAACTTGGGGCTGAAATCTGCAAACTTTGGGGCTGTTTTCATGTGGCTGAAAATCCCTTGTTTTGTCGAGTGTCTTATGGCTGATAAAAACGCTGAAGACTAGCAGGACAAGGCTTCGTTTTTATGGCTGCTGTCGAAGGCTGAAAACGCTGAAGATTAGCAGGTTTAGGGCTGAATTGAATCGCTGCTGTACCTGCTATAAAACGTTGTCTTGCTGCGTTTTTCAATGCTGAAAACACTGAGGTAAAAACACTGAATTCTGCAGCTTGGCTGGCGATCCAAATGCTAAGGGTTGGGGCTGCTGCAGGGGTGTAAAAACGCCAAGATGCTGGCCTCTTAGGTGATGGCTGATTGTGTAAACGCCAAGTGGGGAGAAGTATGGCAAGAGTAAAACGCTAGGGGCTGGATCGGGATGGCTCACCAAGGGAGGCTTGGAGAGGGTCTTGTTGAGAGAGGGAGGGAGTACCTGTTGCTTGAAAGCCTGTTGTGCTCCTTGCTCATCTGCCCAATTGTGCTAACTTGGGTTTGCTTATATATTAACTTACCCAATTTGCCCTACTTAGTTCCCAACAAAAGTCACTTAATAAATAAGTGAAAAATGTCAAAAATAGGGAAAATAGGATATAGTCACTGGAAAAATCCCCAAACTGACTGTGATGGAATCTGATGGAAATGCTTATGCTTATGCAGTGTGCAACGAGAGGAGAGGATATGCATCTACACTAAGTGACTGGGCATGCACGGTCTACGAATAGACTCACAAAAGTGCAAGATCACTTCTAATCTAGACTGATTGGATTGACGGGAACCCTGTTATGGTGTAGCTTGTCCACGGACACGTAGGGTTGGATGTGTCACGTGACACTTGGACAGTCCAACTGAGAAATCAATAGCAACACATGAACATAAACTTCAAAATCATTGAACTTTAAGAGAGAGAGAGAGAGAGAGTTCTGCACCCAAAAGCATTGGCCCCAAAGATTAGCGCTCCTTTGGTATTTCTTTATCATTGATCATTGCAAAATACAACTCTTAGGGTCCTCTACTCTCAGACTATGCGTCCAGATGCTATGCAGAGTGAGGCCCTAGGGGCTCTTATAAAGAGTATAAGGAATGCCCAAAAGCAAAGCCCCAAAAAGCATCAGGTTCAAAAGCAGTATACCCTAAAAGCTCTGGTCCCCAAAAGCTAGCGCTAAAGCTGCCACGTCATCACCCCAATGCAAATTGTACAAAACCGTACATGGCACCAACAAAGCAAAATGCGAAAATCCACGCGGTCTGCCATGTTAGTATGTCAGTACGATTTACGGAAATTTCTCACAAAGTCCAAGTTTTTGTCTTTTAGGGTTTTGGGCAACACGGCCAGTGCTCGTAAGTTCTTCAAGTTGGTCGGTTCGATTTCTCTTGTTCACTCAACCATTTCTCTTTCAGTCGTTCATGCCACATCATCACTTTGTGCATTCCCCCCTCTCGAAAGAATTGTAATCGCCCTCAATTACGGTTGCAAAAACAGCCAAAGGATAGAAACTTTCTTCAGTTGACACTGACTCTATGTACTGCAGTCGACTCCACTGATCCAGCACTTCTACAAAGACATCAGTCAGTGATCAATCACTTTTCTGTCGAGGGTCTCAATAACCATTTAGCAATCACATCCAGACCACACTGATCTTTTCACAGATGTCTTGATCTACTAAATCTTGTTACTATCAGATTCATATCTTTTCATTTCACATTTCAATCAAGCAAACCATGCCTATGACCATCCGCACAAGACATTACATCCATATAGCATGCAATCCACAAATCACACACTTAGTTCACACGGAACATTGTGTTTCAATCATTCAATCTAGCCATCTCATTCCGTCTAAAACTCTTGATGCACCAAGATCTCTGTGTAGCCATCTCATCCTTCCGGAACTCTTGACGCACTTGCAACAATATCCAGTCATCTCATGCAGATAGACATCTTGATGTTCTAGAATTTCATTCACTTAGGCATCACATCTAGAATTCACCGATCTTTAACATTTGTCGAGATGCACTAAGTTCAAATCACATTCATTCTTCATTCACTTAGCCATCACATCCAGATCTCATCGATCTCTAACAGATGTCTAAATGCACATATTGTCAAGTTTGTGTCTTTGTCCTTCTATGGTTATTAGCAGCCTCTGCTTCGTAGGTTTGTAGTAGTATTCATTTTTCGATTTTGTATTTAGCTTACGTTAGGACTTGAGAATTTGTTCCTTTAGAAGTTGTTGTGTGAAGTTGTTTTGTGCATGTCTTTTCTAAAAACATTTTTAAGTTAATCATATTTTGTTTTATCTAGTTTTGTTTCGTAGCAAAGCGATTTGACAAGCTGTATGTTGTCTGGGAGCTTTAGTGTCTGGCCTGTAAGGTGACTGAAAAAAGATTTTCCTACAGACAATATAAGAATTCGTGTTGACAACGCTCCTTTGTGTACTATTGGAGCCAATGTTTTCTCCTTGGGAAAAGGGTGCTTTCGCATGTAGTTTGAGTCTTTCAATCATGTAGATATAGTTCTTGCACATTGCTCTAGTGGTGTTACCAGGGCCATTTTTTCATATGTAAGGATCGAGTTAGGGCATGGATTTCTCTAGCATGGCATTAACACTTAAATTCAGGGTATGTGGGCTTCTTTGGGAGTTTCTGGTCTGCAGCCAGTAAATTGGAAGGAGTCTGGTCATGTATGTGGTAGGGTTGACATACTTCCAGATGAAGACCGTACCTCCACCAACAGGGTGATTCTACACTAGTCTTTGGAGGCTTGGTGAAGAGTCCTTGTTTCATTTCTCTACCTACTATGTATGGTAGATAGTTCAAATTTGAGGAGGAGGTCAGATCGGAGGAGTCTTTTGGTGGCTCGCCAGCTAGACGAAGATGAGAGATAGAGAAGGCTCAACGAAGCAGTCAAAGAAAGGATGCACACTTCTTGAGTTACGTAGACTTAAGTTGACCTCCTACTGATGTTCTTCTATATTAACAAGGCCATCTCCTCCTCCTCCAATCTTGGATCCCATTGCAGAATCTTTAGATAGCATGTTATTTCAGTTTTGTGAGGTATCAATAGCAGTAAGTCCATGACTAGATGTGCAACATTTTCTCTCTTTGGATCATTCTCGAAAATATTACCTGCGTGGATGTTCCTTGACTGAAATGGGTGTACAGCTGAAGAGCTGCACCTCCTACCATTATCGAGCACCACCTTAGTGTTAAAACACGCCAGATGTTAAACGTCACATAGAATCAGAAATCACACTGACACAAATTCTCCTTCTTGCTTGTGTATGTTAATACTGAATTATTTACTTCTTAAAGATTGGACATAGAGATGGATCTCTTGAATAGATAGGCAGACCTAATAGAGAGAGATCTGGCATAGAGATGCTGAATCTGAGAGAGAGAGAGAGAGAGAGAGAGAGAGAGAGAGAGAGAGATTAGATTTGACAGAGAATGCTCTATTGATGACTAATGAGGGAGTGTAATGTAGCTGCTTCATATACGGATTTTTTCTTTTCCCTCTCCTCTAAATCAGCTATTTTTATTTGACAAGCGGCTCAAGGCTAAGCTGAGACACACTTTTCTGGAACAGTGTGAATCTGCTCCAAAGACTTGGGCTCAGTTTAAGATTGCTTTTGCCAAAAATGGTCTCACTGGCGCTTTTGAATCGAAGATTCTCTCAACTTGGAATCTACTGATGTTGTATCGTATTGAAACTCTTGACGACTACGATCAAAATTTTTGGATGCGACAATGTTCGTGGCAGATCAATGCGAGAAATACTTGGCTAGGGGAGGTATCGCTTGCCATGTTTCCATCAAAGTTCCCACAATGCGTTGGAGCTATGTAGTGGCTGGCTACTGATGTCACGTGCACATCTAACCCTTTGTACATGTGGACAAGTTGTAATTCTTATTTCTAGGATATAGGATAGCTTAGGAAGTGTTTTGGCACCCTTATGAGCCTGTACGCAGGATGTGCATGTCGGGGCACTTTAGAGTAGCTGCATATCCTCTGATTGCCCATGATCATGACCAATGTCTGCTAGGTGTAGGCACTGGGGAGTTTTCCCATACATCACCATTAGTACCAAGCCTAGGTAATAATTGCATACGAAGCACCTTTTATTAGTAGTTCTTCAACTTATCAAGAAATGACATATCGGCATCATTTAATAAAGTCGTGGGTGCTCAATCTGATGCTGCTTGACCCAGACTTTTCCACCTATATAGGAGACCCTAGGGGTCACCTCTCCAAACATCCAATACCCGAAACACAAGCACCTTCAACGTTTTTCAGCCGTCAGCCCATCGCCATCTTCATTAGCAGAATCAGTCCAACGTTTTTAGTTTCAGCCCTAGCCTCATCGTTAGATTGTAGTCCCAAGTAGATCAACCCAAGCGTTTTCAGTTTCGGTCTTTAGCCTCACAGATCCAAGCATCTACAGCAAGATCCCATCAACATCTCAACATCTGAGACCATTGTATCAACATTTGTGCAATCTAAAGCAAATACCTCTCTAGTGATAGAGCGGGGGGCCTTTGAGGGGGGTTTGGGACCCCATCTAGTGTTAGTCTTCTCTTCTCTCTCTTTCTCTATCACTCATAGAACCTTCACTGTTAATATCATTCTCTCTTCTCTCTCTAGTCTTTGCACATCTCTCATGAAGTAAAAGGAACTCTCTCATGAAGTAAAAGGAATGTCACAAAGTGATGACGTGGCAAGTCCCTAGCAGTTAAAAATGACTATAAGTTGTCCTAACTTATGGTCGGGCCCAAGGGACGCAAGGCTTATGTTATTGCCCAGGAAGTGTTGACGTGGCAGCTATACGGACGCCGCAAAACGTGCTGACTGTTGATGTGGCAGAGTGTACCGAATTCCGCGATTTGCTTTGCAGCTTTAGGGCAGCGGCAACTTTTGGGAGAGATGCTTTTGAGTTGAAGCTTTTTCATGTACTACTTTTGAGAGGCCATGGGCTGTTAAATATGTGCCTAGGGCCACTCTTTCTCTCAGTTTTGCTGACGAGCAGCTGAGCAGAGAGGACTCTCGAACTCTGTAACTTTGCTCAAGCATTAACATGAAAATAAATTCCAAAAGGGGCACCAGACTTTGTGGCCAATACCTCTATGCACGGAACTATGATAAAAGTTGTGAAGTATTTTTAAGTGATTCTCTCGTGTGTTGTGCGAGATTCCCGACTTGAGGTGTCCAAAGTCTGCTACAGTGGTATCAGAGCTCAATCAATTTTTCCTTCCGGGAAAATCCGATCCCTTTTACCGCGGCACACATGGATTCAGGTGACAAGTCCCGCAAGAATCAGTTGAACCCACATGACAATTCTGGATTGGGTGAGCATGGAAAATTCTAATGGACAACTAGACAAAGAGTACGGACCACGACGGCCTACAGAGTATGAATGAATGGAAATGCAGTGTCAACAGCAAGTTGATGCTTGTGCGAAATAGATGCTCTTGTATTCGAAGGATCCCCAGTACATGAAATTTTTGACCTTGCACCCGATTGATGAGATGCATTCTTGATGGCGTACGGCCATCGATTCACCCTTACAGTCCGCATTGAAGAAAGCTTCTATTCCACGGATGTTCACCGAAGATGAACACGGCGACGTTGTCGAACGACGAGTCACCCAACCCTCCAGGTACGTGGCCATTGAGATGTGGGCTCACATCCCTGATTCCATACTGCTGGTTCCATCTCTGTGCCAGACTTTGTAGGATACTTGGTCGATTGGTGTACTCATCTATGCAGACCCAGGAGCATGGCTTGCTTCGTGAATCTTTGCATCTTCTGAGGCATGCCGCCCTACCTACATACATACATATACACATCTATATCCACACACACACACACACACACACACACAGACACACACACATGTATATGTATGTATATAGATGTATATATGTGTGTGCGTGCGTGCGTGCATGTGACATGGTACCAAAGGTGCAGAATCTGCAACCACATTTGCTTTTTATAATCTCCTCAACAGTGCTGATGGCCTTCCCCCTTGTGCTGCTGCTTCTTTCTGTTTTGACGATTTTCCATCTGGCGGTTTCACGTTCTCCAGTGGTGTTTTGTGGCTGGATAGCAGTGGATCTCTCTGCCTCTTTTAGCGCTTGGCATCTTGACTCTTGTTATCTCAAGAAATGGTGTCTCTGTGTGATTAGATAGCTGTTGGCTGCTGTGACTTGACCAATCTTGGCACATCCTATTGCATTCCTTTGTTGCAGTGTCCACGTTCCACTGCCCCTTGGGTGAGGTGATTATCTTTAAGGGACCAAGCTCTCACTGTTTTATCCGTCTTTGGGTAGAGAGAGGGGCAAGGTAGAGGGGATTAACATATGTATTCCTGATGACATAAGATGTCCTTTGGGATGGAGCTGTCTGAACCTTTTTGCATTTTAATGATCTGCTCCTAGAAAACAACAGGTATGGCCGCTGAAAAAGTCTCACGGTATTCCATATAATGTCATGAAATGGCTCAACTAAGCTTGATGATTAGGACACTCGTTAAGTTGCTTAATAGAACATTATTTTGTTCTTCTTGTTTTCGTTTTGCAGCATTATTTTGAAACATTTCTTGACTTCGTACAGGGAATTGGTAGGTATCAATCTGAACGCCCTGAGGAGGTTCAATGGGATACTCCAAGGACGCTGCGGATGGTAGCTGCAGGGTTCTTCATGTCCGGTCCCACACTGCATGTCTGGTTCAACTTTGTGTCAAAACTTATTCCAACACGAGACTTGTTTAGTACTTTCAAGAAGATGGCAATGGGGCAGCTGATCTATGGACCAATCTTCACAGTGGTTTTTTTCTCTCTAAATGCATTTGTGCAAGGTACGTGTTGGGTGAGCTTGTTCAAGAAGAATTTGGCTAGAAGCCTTAATCAAGCACATTCTATGCAGTATTTTACGCTATTAAATTTTGTGTATAATCTCTCTCTCTCTCTCTCTCTCTCTAATTTTATGTTGACAAGACGTACAAATATATCACATATTTTTAGCCTCTTTCACAAGCATGCAGTTACTGTTGCATGTAGTTGACACTAGGTTATGCATCTTTCAATTCTTCTTTTTAGGTAAAGTGCTCTTTGTGCAAGCTTTGCCTAGTGAGGACTTACAATCGTATTTTGTATGATTCGCATCTTATGTAGGTTTATATGTAGGTGGTGGTACTTTGGAAGTGACAGGTAGACATTCTTCTGAAGGCATGTGCTTGAAGATGCCTCTCAGGAATTGAGAAGCATCTCCAGAGCTCTCACATGAAGAGGTAACAAGGGGATTATGAGAAAGGGAAGGAGGAAGAGGAGTAGATTTGAGAAGAGAAGAGAGATAGCAGGGTAACCGGAGGATTAAGAGAACCCAAATAGTTGTGCAAAGCCTCCTTTGATCATTCGTCGGGTTTCTCTTTTGTTGCTCGGCCAGATACACCAATTGTCGAACCATGTATTGAGCATTGGTTTCCTCTTGCTCGGCGAGATACACCAATTGTCGAACCATGTATTGAGCATTGGTTTCCTCTGGATGCTTTTGGATGGAAGAACTCCGTGGATTTCCGCCTCTCGTTTTGACCTCCATGTTCTCTGTCCATGTTGTTAGGATCGTGCTTTGATTTGCAAAGGGCAAGGAAGTAGCCATAGCTTTTATACCACTGAAATCACTTCCGGCAAGTGATCTAAAAAAAGACAGAGAAACTACAATCTACAATTCTTGGGAACACTTTATTATTACTTCAAACAACTTGAATAACTGAATCGGAACAAAGAGTGGAGAGAGAGAGAGAGAGAGAGAGAGAGAGAGAGAGAGAGAGAGAGAGAGAGAGAGAGAGAGATGTTTTATTAACGTCTTCAAAAGGCCAAAATGATCTATGAGACAACCTGGTGAATCTACTACAATGTCTGGGTACCTAGAATAAAAAATGTACTGAAAAAAGTACTATAAAATCCTAACTGCTGAAGGTGAGCTAAGCAGCTAGCTGGGACTGTATAGTCTATGAGTAGGGGTGGATGTAGTGAGTGATACAAAAGCTGATACGAGGGCTGACATAAAAGCTGATACAAGGGCTGACATAAGAGCTGATACAAAAAAAAGGGGGCAAGATATGTAATCCTCATCTGGATCACAGGATATCCATCATCGGTCGCTGGCATATCTCATCAATCTCCTCCATGGTAGTAATCTGACCGGGGGTCGTGCATGCCGGGCCAGGATGATCCGAATCCTCTGATGTAGCCTCCGTCGGTGATGTGTAGTTCTCTGCAGTCATGGGCGTCTAGATCTCCCTTGCTTGGTTGCACGATCAATCAACGTGCCTCTGATGTGAGGAGCGTGTGAGCTCTGCTGTGGTATCTGCTCCTCCGTCTGCTTGGTATATGCTCTAAAGAAGTCTATGATCGGTCTCTGAGATTGGCTAGCCTCTCCCCTCATCAGGCTCTCTCTGTGTCGGTGCAGTTCGAGTAGAAACAATCTCAAACATCTCTGGTCCCCATACCTCATGACTTTAGAAAGTGGTCCAAAGCCCTCTCTAAATAGACAATGAAAGCGACTTCGTATCTCATAGTATAGTGGCAGTGGCATATGTAGTGCAACTTTGTCTCAGGCTTCTTATGGCATAGGAGACATGTCTTGGCCTTTGCTCGTACTCCTCTATATCTCTCTCTCAAATTGAACTCTCCTCTTACAAGGAGTCCGAGGGCTGAAATCTGAGAGTTGGTGCTCAAGTAGTCACGCAACACCAATCTGTATGTGTCGTATGTCTCAAGTGAAGGGAAAGTGCTACCTTTATAGCTTATGTGAGGCAACAGGAATAGGAAACATCAAGAAAAGCTAGCGCCCAGATTTCTGGCCGCCTCTCCCTCTTTTTAGGGAAATTGCCCAAAAAAAAGCAATTGATTCCATATTTTTGGGGACGCCAAATTTTATCCTCAATATACTCGAGATTTGGGATACTATTCCCATGCTCCATCTTGAATGTCAAAATCGATTGACTTGAAAGCCTTTGGTTCCTAATCTTAGGGCAAAAACCGTAGTCTCATATGTTCCTTGCTTTGAATCCTTGAGAGAGCCGATGCTCTCAATTCTAGAAAACGATTTCTAGTCTCGAGGGGTGGCAACCCTAAAGTTCTATTCCAACTCTACTCTCAGAGTCCTCTCTGGTACAAATCATAGCACCTACCCTTTCATGGACACGAAGTCTCCCTTGGGGAATTTCTATTGTCAATTTGTAGAGTGACTCCCTGACAGTTGAACTCTATGGATTATTCAATATGTAAAAGGAGTACCGAAAGGGGCAATCTGCCAGAACTAACCCCAAGGCTCTTATTGAATGGCACTAAGACCCAAAGCAATAGATACAAAAGTTGATACCCGAAAGCTGCGACAGTTAAAAGTAGGTCATCCCCAAAAGCTGAAAGTCAATTGCTTTAATAAATTGACGCCAAAAAGCCTTGCCACATCATCATCAAACGGAAGGGCCATGTCAACACCATACGCCTGGGATTTTTGGGAAGAATTCTCTCTTTCTTTTTTTATCGTGTGTCAACCACAACATCACTTTGTCCCCCCCCCCCCAAAACCCCTTTAGAAAAGTAATCACCCTCCATTACACTTGCAAAACATATATTGAACAAAATAGATCAGTAGACATTGACTCTATGCTCAAACCATGCACTGACACAAGGCATTGAACAATCACAATCACATTCACATTCACTTCATTATCCCCGTCAAGATGTGAGACACGAATTGTGATTATTAGGACTTATTTAGCAATCACATTGAGATCGTGCTGATCTCTAACGGTTATCTTGATGCACTAAATGTTTTCATCTTGTCAAGGTTGATAGACGTTAAATACGATATGTAAAGTATGAGAAGTAACATTGTATGATAGTGGACCTCAAGTTCGAACTATAAATTGTGACTTTGGGGGGTGATTATATGTGTGTGCACACTGCAGTGGAATGCCTATGTAAAGTGCAAATATCTATGTAATATTATAAATCAATTTATGACATAGGCTTGTTCGTATGTGCTCATGCCACACTAAGCTTACTTGTGGGAATAGTAAATACAAAGAAGAGAGTGTCGCCATGATATGATTCACACTTCCATAGTATAAGAAATCAGATAGCGTTAATGTTTTATGTAAATGAGGTTCCAACAGGTCTTTTCGTAAAGAGAGAATCAGAGCATGGCGGAGAGAGAGAAGAAGGAGAAGAAGAAGAAGAAGAAGAGAATTTTAACATCGTAGGAACTATCCCAAGAGACCTTAAAGATCTATCTGACGAGAGAGAGAGAGAGAGAGAGAGAGAGAGAGAGAGAGAGAGAGAGAGAGAGAGAGAGAGAGAGAGATGAGGCTGTTCCACCCGATTGGCACGCCCTCATTGGAAGACAAACTCTTTTACCTTCTCATCATGGATGGGTATACTTCGATTCTCACTTGGGAGACTCGATTGTTTCTCAGCAAGGGACTTTCGTCTTGAGCATTGTGGAGACTGGCCATCATGGAACGTCTCATCAGACTGGAGTTTCAGGGTGAGGTTTCACCTGATTAGTAGTTGACTACCCACATTGGCAGCTTGTTAGAGTGGTAGGCTCTTTCTAGAGGTGGTCATGTGTTGACCTTGTTTTCACTACTGAAAAGGCACCACTTTAGAAACTATGGATTTGGTAGGAAAAGCTACTTGTTCAGTTTGGGATGAGATCCTAGTAAGTGGCAGTGGCCTTCGTTGAGCGATGATGCAGCTCCTCTATCCTCTTTTGAGTACTCTGTCTCCCTTGGGAGGAGGCTGCTTTTGTAGATTTGGTACTCTCCCCACCGTCCACGCCAGTCAAAGGTATGGTAGGATCAATGCATCCTCCCCAGAGATAGTTTTGGTCATGCATCTAGACCCTCCGGAGCAGCGGCAAGATATGTTTTTTCATGTGGATGATAGCACATGCAGGATTGCCCGAAGCTCCTGGGACTATTAGGGATAAAAAAAAGGGTCAAAACCCTAAATCTGCAAAAAAAACAACAGGCTGTATTTCTTTCTTTGGGCCCTGTTTTGCGTGCCGGTCGCATCCGTACCAAGCCCTCGAGCTCCGCACCTGTAGGGCTACTTGCCCTTTGATTTGGACGAGATTTCTTGCGTAAAATCTCTGCGAATCAACCTGTACGTGCGGGGGATCAGCAATTAGCTAATCCAGTACGTGTGCAAGAGGTTCTTACCTCGGCAATCGCGCATAAACCCACACAATTGTACATACAGATGAGTAGCCCTTGAGCTGGGCATTGCGTTTCTGTATTCAAAAGGGGAGAGGTGTGCACGAGAGCGGAATCATCGTGCTACATAGAACAAGGGAGAAGGCTAGCTTTCTATTGAAGTGGTAAAACCTGCACCCACTACTCACACACACATTGTAGGCTTCACAATGAAGAAGAAGGGAGCCAAAATCAGCCCTCTCACAAAATTGGGCGTCCCCAGCTGCTGTGACCATGTGTCCAGTTTGCCCCTTTTGAGTTAATTTCCTAGTACCCACCAACTCATAAAGTGTCGCGTGGGGCCTAAATGACTTTGAACTCAGCGTAGCCAACCTTTTACTACTCGGATTCCAGTGCCGATCGGTCCAACCAACTCGTGGCGACCTGGCCTTCATTGCTGCGCGTGAAACTCCTGGCATCGGCCGTTTCACGTTGGCCATACAATGTCTGGCCATTTGTGACTTCAAAAGAGGGTTCCAAAAATCAAATAAAAAGCAAGGGAAAGAAACTAGCAACTAATGTTAGTGGTCGTCACAGCCTCGTGTCATACCCCCCTCTTGAAATCGCAAATGTCTCGATGGCATGCTAGATAAGCATGCCATAGATGATTTAGTGTGTTTAGCACCCTTTTATCATCACATATATTCACAAGAAAGGGCATAAACATAGATACAAATGACTTAATGAAACCTCATACGTTTGTCATTTTTGTTTACGATAGACGTGAGCATTGTACCTTTAACACTTGTTGAGCAATGTACACTTATATTGCATTGATCAGTATGTACATATGATGTGCTAGCTCCATCATCACCCCTCTTTTGAACACAGGGCATACGTAGGTTGTAATTCAAAGGCTTCAAGGTAAAGCTGCAATACATTCGGTGACTCTAGCAGTTCATTTTCTTCCCTCCACTTTGCATCCCATAAGTGGATAGTCCTTGAACTTCACCAAATAACGTCGTGCAACTTTTCCCTCAACTTTTCTCTCCTTACGTGCCAAAATCTGCTGAGGTACTCGAGTTCCTCAACTTTTGGTCGATCTTCATCTGGCATATCTTTTGGCACATCACCCATAAAAGGGTCTTAGAAGACTCACGTGAAACGCATTATGAATCTTCCAACTGTCAAGCAATTTCAGCCTATAAGCAACATCACTGATCTTGTCAAGTACTTGAAAAGGCCCATAGTAACGCATGCTGAGCTTAGGAAATAACCTTTCCTTGCCCTTCATCTTCTTTAACCTTGCCTTTTCAAACCGCAAAAGAACCCAATCACTAGGTGAAAACAACAGTTCACTTCGGTGACGATCAGCCACTCGCACATTGTTCACAATGAGTTAAAAATCAGCCTCCACTCAATTTTGGGCGCCTCCTCTTTGATGAGACTTCTAGAACTTGAGAGTTGACCTGCAGGTTGCTCTCCTATTGCCATGTGTCTAGTTTGCCCATTTGGTTTAATTTTCCTGGTGCCTACCAACTTAAAGTCCTGCGGATGGGCCTAAATGACTGTAATTGAGCCTAGCCACCCTTTTACTACTAAGATTTCACTGCCGATTAGCCCAACCATCTTGTGGTGACCTAGCCTTCGGCCGTTTCACATTGGCCATACATGGTCCATTCATTTGTGACTTCAAAAAGAGGGTCCCAAAAATCAAATAAAAATCAAGGGAATGAAACGAACAAATAAAGTTAGTGATTGTCATAGCCTCGGGACAGACGTCCTGAACGCAGTCTTGTATACATCTCGAGGAGCCATCCTGATCTGATGATAGCTGCATTCTGCTAAAACATGTAGATCCTTGTAGCTTGTCCAGTATATCATCGATCTTGGGTGTTCCTGATGGTGATTCTGTTGGGAGCTCTGTAGTCAATGCACATTCTCCAGGGTCCATCTTTCTTCAGTACCAACAACACTAGCAAACAGTAAAGTGATGTATTGGGTTGAATTAGACCCTTCTCTAGAAGTTTTTTTACTTGGTTCTTAATTTCCTCAATCTAGGCTCTGCTAACTTGGTAAGGTGGCCGGTTCGGTGGTGTGTTCTTAAATCAATCGTGTGATCTTCAGGTCTTTGAGGAGGTAACTCTCTCAGTAAGCCTTCAGAAAAGCAATCGGCTTGAGCTTGCAGAAAATCTTGTCGTTTCTTCTCAAGGTTGGACAAATTTCATGTTTTATTGTCATTCAACTCATTCAAGTAGATCGAGTAAACAAACACATTGGATTTCATTAATTTCGAAATGGACGAAGCCGGTACAAGTTGGATAGACTCGCCCTTTATTTTACATCAAGAACTATATCTCTATCCTCTTCATTCTTTAATGTTGCTTTCCTCGCCCTGTGGTCGACTACAACGGCGTTCTTATGCAACCAGGGGATTTCCAAAAGGGCGTCACACCCTTCGAAAGCCATGATATAAAAGTCTTCGTGCCCTACATACCGCTGACAATGCAACCAAAGTTTGCCTCTGACAATTGTAATGGCAACATCCCGTCCCGATGCCGCTAGAACTGCTTCAGCCGGTAGTCCCATTTCTTTTGGCGCACTTCCAAGTCGAGCCACTAATTCGGTCGAGATGAGTTGGCCTTGGATCTGTTGGGTTAAAGGCCTAAATAACCCCTCTTTGTACATTTTTATACTTTGTTCAGGTTCACATTGAACCTTTTTTAAATTCACTTATAATAAAAGTGGGAAAGCCCAAAAACTCACTAATTGAGTTTTCACCAAATCGTACGAGCTCTCTCTCTCTCTCTCTCTCTCTCTCTCTCTCTCTCTCTCTCTCTGTGATTTCGATCCCTAGCGCTTCTTCTCTGTTGCACTGTGCCTCTTGCTTCTTGCCCCAATCCTGCACTACATCGCGACGCGCACATACCGGTACCCTTTGTTTCGCGCTTTCAACTGGTATCAGAGCCCTAGGGTTTCAAAACAGCCCTGTGCAGTCTGTTGGGCAGCAAGTCAAATTTTCTCTCCTGCGATCGATTTCGCTTCCATCGTGAAGCCCATTGCTTCCAGGGTCGTAAAGGTCACCAAAATTGCCAAAACAGCCAAAAACATACTGTTTTTAGGTCAAAACAGGTGATTTTCAACTAGTATAGAGTCCTAGGGTTTCAAAAGCAAGTCAAATTTTCTCTCCCGCGATCGATTTCGCTTCCATCGTGAAGCCCTTGCTTCCGGGGTCGAAAAGGTTAACAGAACTGCCAAAACAGCCCAAAACATGCTGTTTTTAGGTCAAAACAGATGATTTACAGGTTATTACAGGTCAAAACAGCAATACGCAGGTGTACCAAAGTTGTGGGATCACATGTATTGATGTTTGTCGCGACAAATTGAGTGAAAAGCTGAGTACAGGTGCTTGAAATTGCACATTTCAGCTGATAATTCAGATTTGGACTCTTTCATGTAAAGAAACTGCGGCTCTTTGTATGCAAAGTCTTGTGGTTGCTACTATTTGCTGAAATTTCAGCCTATTGCATCTCTCTTGTATACACACTTGTGGTTGAATTAAGATGGCTTCTTCCTCTTCCGCATCTGACACTAAAAGTTTGACGGAAATCAAATGGTTTGATGGTCAAGGCTTTGATCTTTGGCAAGAACGCATGCAAGGTATCCTTTAAAAAAAAAAAGTGAAGATGCATTGGAACAGAATAAGCCAACAGGCTTGTCTGACGAAGAGTGGGCCAGGTTAAATAAGAAGGCTATGGCCTACATCAAAATGGCTATCAATGATGACATTTTGACGGACATCAAGCATTTGGACTCTGCTTATGCAATATGACAAAAGCTAAAGTCCAATTATGAGAACACCACGCCTGTGAACCAGGTGCATTTGATGCGAAAGTTGGTGAATATGTAGCTTGATTACTCGAAGTCAGCTTCTGAGCATTTGAGTGCTTTTACAGGTTTGTTGAGTCAGTTGCAAGAGAGTGGGCTTCAACAATTTGATGATAAGATGAAAGCTATTTTCTTGCTTATGACATTGCCAGATACTTAGGAAACATTGGTTGTCTCCTTAAGTAACAGTCCCACCTTCACGTATGACGGTGTGAGAGGGTCTATTCTCAATGAAGAGATTAGACGCAGGGGAAGGTGGCAGTTCTGCCTACATTGCAAGACGTAGAAATCAAAAGCGTGATGCAGGCAACAGGACTCAAAATAGAAGTAAGAGCAAGACAAAGGATAAGGATGTTACTTGTTATCAATGTGGCAGAAAGGGTCACAAGAAACCTGATTGCAGGTATTTCAAGAAAGAGTAGGAAAGGAAGAAGGAAACTTAAGATAAGAAGAAGAAAGATGAGAAGAAAGGGAAAAAATCAGCAGGTGATCCTCCAAGGATGCTGAGAATGTAAATGTATCCTCTAGTGTGGTCATTGAGGAGTTGTCAGACGTTGAGGAAATCTTGGTTGCGGCTTCATGCCCCTCAGATTTGGTGATAGCTAATGCATAAGACATGTTTATCTCGAAGAAAGATGTCATTGATGCATTGCTTAGTGCTAATGATGACCTATCTCAGTCTTGGACTTTCCATGTGACTCCATCTTTGGAGTGTTTTGCTACATATGCTGTAGGCAATTATGGCAAGGTGTATCTTGGTGATAATTTTGCTTGCAACATTGAGGGAATGGGTACCATGCGTTTGTCTCTTAACAATGGTCAAGAGCTTGTGTTGAATGATGTCAAGTTTGTACCAGGCATTAAGAAAAGTTTGCTATCTGTTGGCCAGTTAGATGCACATGGTTATACTACCGTCTTTGCTGGGGGTTCATGGAAAGTTGCTTAAGGGCTCTATGCTTGTTGCAAAAGGGTCTAAAAGAGGTACTTTGTACTATCTTCGATGCAAAGCTTTGCCTGGCAAGTTCCTTGCTGTTGCTGAAGTTGCTTCACACACGGAATTGTGGCATAAGAGACTTGGCCATATGAGCCAAAAGGGTATTGATGTGCTTTCCTTTTTGAAGAGGGTTGATGTAAAAGGCAAAAACTTGGATTTTTGTAACGATTGTCTTTATGGAAGCAAAAGAAATCTTCTTATTACTCTGGTGTCTCTCACAAAGCTAATCCTCTTGATCTTATTCACTCCGATGTATGCACTATGCCTGTTAAGTCTTTTGGTGGTGCATTGTATTTTGTTACATTCATTGATGACTGTACTAGGAAAGGATGGGTGCATTTGTTGAAAAGTAAAAGTGATACTTTTAATGCTTTTAAGAAGTTTCATGCTTTTGTCACTATGCAAAAGAGTACTAAGCTTAAATGTCTCAGATCTGAAAATGGAGGAGAGTATGTATTTGCTGAATTTCAACGTTTTTGTGATGAAAATGGGATCAAAAGGGAGTTGACAGCCTCTTATAATCCGTCTTCTAATGGTGTGGCTGAGAGGTACAACTGTGTTTTATGTGAGAGAGTGCGTTGCATGTTGTCCACCGCTAATCTTTCCCAAGAGTTTTGGGGGGAGGTATTGAAAACTGCAGTTCATCTTTGCAATCGCTCTCCTAATAGTACGTTGAAAAATGACATTCAAGAGGAGGTTTGGTCTGGCAAACCTGCCTCTTATGATCAGTTGAGAGTATTTGGCTGCGAAGCTTTCGTTCATGTACGCAATGACTTGAGAACAAAGCTTGATATGAAGTCCATTAAGGGAGTCTTCTTAGGTTATGTGGAAGAAGGTGAAATGGGTTATAGAGTGTGGTTACCACAGTTTAGAAAGGTAATGCGCAGCCGAGATGTAGTGTTCAATGAGGCAAAATTACTTAAGAATACTACAAAATCTGATGCTGATAAGAAAACAATCAGATTTTAGCCTTCCGTGCCACCCATTGATGTTGAAAAAGAGCCTCATGATGCATTACTGCAAGCTGAAATCGATAATCAGCCGGTTAATCTTGAGCCAGAAGAGGTAGGACATGATATTGATGCTCCTAATGAGAATGGATAGCCACCTGAATTGGCTGAAAATGATTTTCAGCAGCATGATAGTGCTGAAAGTAAGTTGCCTTATGATGTAGAACTGTTGCTTGAGAATGTAGATCATTGGGTACGCAGGTCAACTCGTTTGAGAAGGCAACCGCAGAGATTTAAACCCTCTTTGGATCATGTAATGTGGACAGATGAGGGTGAACCTCTTACTTATAAAGAGGCTAAGTCATGTGAGTCGAGCAGTAAGTGGGAGCTTGCAATGCAAGAGGAAATGAAATCCTTGTATGCAAATATACTTGGGATCTTGTGTAATTGTCTAAAGGGAAAAGGTATAGGCAAGATTGGTTGCAAAAGGATATGCACAGAAAGAAGGAATTGATTTTTAAGAAATCTATTCCTTTGTTGTAAAGCTTACAACTTTACGTGTCCTTTTTGCTCTCGTTGCGGTGCTTGATTTGGAATTGAATCAAATGGATGTAAAGACATTGTTTTTGCATGGTGACATTGAAGAGGACATAAACATGAAACAACCTGAACGTTTTGTAGTTCCTACACGCGAGGAACTTGTGTGCAAATTGAAAAGGGCTCTGTATAGTTTGAGACAATCATTACGGTAGTGGTATAAGAAGTTTGACACTTTTATGCTGTCTCAAGGCTTTAAACGCAGCCATGCAGATCATTGTTTGTATACGAAAAGGGATGAAGATGGTAGTCTCATCATACTTGTTCTCTATGTTGATGACATGCTACTTGCCGGGAAACATAAGACTACTCTTGAAGATCTGAAATGTAAGCTAAATTTATCATTTGCTATGAAGGATTTGGGTGATGCAGAGCATATTCTAGGCATGCGTATTAAAAGAGATAGAAAGCTGAAATTACTGTTTTAATCTCAAGAAAGGTACATTGCAAAAGTACTTGACAGATTTAATATGGTTGATTCTAAGCCTCTTGGAGTACCTTTACCTCCATACACTAAGCTTAGAAAAGCAGATTGCCCAAAGGATGAGGTGGCATTGAAAGCAATGAAAGGAATCCCTTATGCATCAGCTCGTGGTTCTCTTATGTATGCTATGGTTGCCACTCGTCCCGACATTGCTTATGCAGTGGGAGTTGTTAGTCGATACATGTCGAATCTTGGCAAAGCGCACTACGAAGCTGTCAAATGCATTTTGAGATATTTGAAAGGTACACAATCAAAGTGTATTTGTTAGGGCAAAAGTGACTTAAAGTTGCAGGGATATTGTGATGCAGTCATGGCAGGTGACATGGATACCAGAAAATCTACCAGTGGATATGTATTTGCTATTGCTGGTGGTGCAGTCTCTTAGTGTTCTAGGTTGCAGAAAATTGTGGCATTGAGTACTACTGAGGCTGAATATATTTCAGCCACAGAGGCTTCAAAGGAGGCCATTTGGTTGCGCAGACTTGCAAAAGAACTTGGCATGCCTGCTCATACTCCAGTGTTGGGTTGTGATAGCCAGAGTGCTATCTATTTAGCAAAAAATGCCATGTTTCATGCGCGTACCAAACACATAGATGTGCGGTACCACTTCATACGACAGGTATTGGAGGATGGTCTAGTCACTTTGACTAAGATCCATATCAGGATAACCTTGTAGATGTTCTCACCAAGAGTCTTGCTAAGGCTCAACATGAGCATTGCATACAGCTAGTGGGAGTTGGTTAACTTAAAGGCGTCATTATTGCCTTTAAGTGGGAGGTTGTTGGGTTAAAGGCCTAAATAACCCCTCTTTGTACATTTTTATATTTTGTCTAGGTTTAATGACGCCTTTAAGTGGGAGGTTGTTGGGTTAAAGGTCTAAATAACTCCTCTTTGTACATTTTTATATTTTGTCCAGGTTCACATTGAACCTGGACACATTTTTAAAAATCACTTATAATAAAAGTGGGAAAGCCCAAAAACTCACTAATTGAGTTTTCCCCAAATCGTACGAGCTCTCTCTCTCTCTCTCTCTCTCTCTCTCTCTCTCTCTCTCTGTTTTTGATCCCTAGCGCTTCTTCTCTGCTGCATTGTGTCTCCTGCTTTTTGTCCCAATCCTGCACTACATCGCGGCGTGCACCTACTTGTATCCTTTGCTTCGCGCTTTCAGGCTCCTCCATCAAAAGTAGATAAGGGCTTCTTGATCTCGTACTTTGCCCCACGCTCTGTAAAACTCCGTACTTTCATCCATTTGGACGCTTTGTTGGGGCACTTGGCAAGCACATTCTCTTGTTCTGCGCATCCGCAACATTTGCCCTCCTTGTAGAACTCGGCTCGCCGCTCTGCTGACAATCTAGGACCTAAAGGTTTCTTTTTCTGTTGTTTCCCCTTCTTTTTGTTTTATTCATTGTAACAGGGAATGGAGGGAACACAACCCAAACGCTCCGAAACGGCGTTCCGGACAAGTCCCGTTCCCGAAACGGAGATGGGAACGGAACGCCGTTCCGGAACGGGGTGTAACCGGAACGGTGTTCCGGAATGGGCAAAACATGAGGCGGAACGGCGAAACGGGCAAAAGTAGGCATTTAAGGGGAAAAAGGTGGGCTTTTGGGGACAGATTTGGGGTTGTTTGGGGAACATATTTGGTGTAGTTTGAGGACAGGTTAGGGGGCAGATTTGGGGGCAGTTTTGGGGTTGTTTAGGAGTTTATTTGTGACTAAGCTGAATGGAGGTAATTCAATCCTTACTTTAGGTTGACCTTTCCAGCCCCGTTCCCGTTTCGGCCCCCCCTCCTCCTTCCCGTTCCCGTCCCGTTCCGATTCCGGGTAACTATGGTTTTATTGGTCGGTTCTTGTGTCACCAGCGTGTGACTACTATCTATCCTTTTTGTTGATTTCTTTCTTATTATCTATTTACTTTCACTTTTTGGAAACACCCCTCGGGAAATCTAACTGCCCTGCATTGCATAGCTAGTGTGGAACTGTCCAGAGGGAGTCCAGGCCTGAGGGCAAGAGAGCACTAAGGTTGGACAAGGACTATGGTTAGCCAAGTGGGGTCATTGACTAGCCAAAGTGGAATCCTTTGCTACAGAGGCTACATTTCAGTTTTGGATGTGGCCGCAGTGTACAAAGAGGGTCGGATGACCTAGAAAGATACAATGGCAGCATCTCCTAAAATTTAGGGAACTGCTATTTTGGGACCTGAAAATGTCTTCGCGTCATTACGTGCAGTTTGACATGGGGATCATTTTGTTACTCTGTGACCAAGTCAACAGAGGCTGCAGGTGAGATATTTTTAGACCCGAGGGTCTAAAGCGGGAAAATGCACAAATGAGTGACACTTGGCACTCTGAGGCCAGTTTACTACTTATAGAGAAGGCAAAAACGTGATTTATAGCTGGGAGGCTCATTTTGCAAGTCTCTGTCACAGGTTAAGAGCTATGGAGTGCTTGCTTTCCCTCTTATGCACAGTGCGGTGCCAGGAGTGATGCCCTGCACGCTACGCACTGCCCTCTCTCTCCCCTTTGGCAGTATGTTATGCCCCTCTAGTGGGCTCTTCATTTGACCAATGTACAATTGTGTGGGTTCATGCGCGATTGCCGAGGCAAGAGCCTCTTGCACAGGTACTGGATTAGCTAGCGGCTAATCCCCCCGCAGGTACAGGTGAATTCGGAGAGGTTTCACGCCAGAAATCTCGTCCGATTCAAAGGGCAAGTAGCCCTACAGGTGCGGGAGCTCGAGGACTTGCTAGGGATGCGACCGGCACGCGAAACGGAGCCCGAAACAGTGAATTACAGCCTGCTGTGTATTTTTGCAGGTTTAGGGTTTTGGCCCTAAACGGACCCTAATACCCCCAGGAGGTTCGGGGACGCAAGGGGACCGCTGTACAGGCGATCTGGCGTATTTTCAGGGCTGAAAACAGAGAATTCAGCGTGCTGCAGATTCTCGCCAGGTTTTGCAAAGTGCCCGTATGCGTCGGGAAAGTCAGTCAATGCGTGGGAATACTGACCGTGAAAGGTTCTAGTACAGTTATGCTGCCGAAATCGGGCTGGAACAGTGGAAATTCAGCCGAGTTTGTGCGGGGCAGCTTGTAGGAACCACAGCGTTTATTCCCTCTTTTGAACAATAAAGAAATACCGAAAGGGGCGCCTAAGTTAGGGGCCAATCTGGTGTCTGTCTACTCATACAGGTGCAATCTAGCAGCCTGTATCCCTCTCCCCTTTGTTGTGTCTTGAAAGTACAGGTAAAATAGACGACTAATAATGGGTGAAAGCTAAATCAAGGTTTAAAGTAAAGTCTACCGCCCTTTTTGGATTGAACAGGCCGGTTTCATGGTTCCATCGACGGGATTAAATCACTTTTTTCCATAGAAGTGAGCCTTGGTCAGTTTTGGGCTTGAAGACACAGGGGATCATAGACCAGACACAGGGAATTGTAATTATGGCTGACAGACCAGATGATGTGACTGAAGAGGTTTCCTCTTCACAGGGTCAACAGACACATGAAGTGGGTGAGTCCTCAAGACCACCACAGACTGATGATGATATATTCAGGACCCAGTTGGCTACTGCTGTGGCTATGTTCACACAAGTAATGCAGAACCCAAGGTTTTTAGCCTTTCTGCAACCTCCTGTTCCGTCTCAGCAAGTTGGGTCACTGGATCATATTCAAAAGCCTGTTAAGGCTCGAGCACAGGTGATTCATACCGCACAGTCAATGGAAACACCTGTACACTTGACGGAGAACATGCAGTCTCCACAACCTATGCCTAAGGTGCAAGAACAGGTGGCTGAGATGCCAGTTTTTCAAGCTGTACCAATTCAGCCCGCCACCTTTCAACAACCTATAGCTGGTTCTAATGGGCAGGGAAGCAACTTACAGGCTATGCAACAGGTCTTCCCACCACCTTCAGTACACCCTGGCTATTTTGGAGGTGGATCGGTATTTCAGAGCATGGCTGGTCATGCACCTGGAAATCAGTTTTATACGCCAGGAACAGTGTTTGGGGGTGCTCAAACGATGATGCCTAACCCCATGTACAGTGTCATGGGTATGCAACCAGGGTTTCAAAGCACTCAGGGACAATTTGGGATGCCACAAGCAAATTTTGGTATGGCTGGAATTACAAATCAGCAGCCAAATATGGCATTTCCAGGTCAAGTTAATAGCGGCCAAGGAACACAGATGAACCCTAATAGTGTTCCCATGTTTCAGTCACTTCCATATGACAATTTAACGCCGCTGGAGAGGCCAACTCCGTACAAAGAAGGTGGCAAAGGTGTGTCATTCACGACCTTTACAGGGTTTGATGACAGGAAGAAGGCTCTTTCATTCCTCCAGCAGTTTGATAAGGCCTATGCAGGGGGAAACTTTACAGAGGCTTCAAAGGTCCGCAAGGCAGCCACTTTCTTGACAGGGAATGCGGGACAATGGTGGACAACTTTATTGCTTCAAGGGCAAGCTCCGTCCACATGGATTTACTTCAAGCAGATTTTTGCAGCAGCATGGTTATCTGATGATTTCGAAGCAGATGTCATGACAGAATGGCACCAGCTTAATGCTGCCACTTGCAGAAATCTGGATGATTACAATCGGAAGTTTTGGAAAGCTCTACTTCCAGTAACTTCCTATAGGTTTGTGCCATTGACAGAACAGATTGAAAAATACTGTTGTGGCCTACCCAAAGGATTGAGAAAATACTGCACAAAGACCAAAGTCACTACTTTGACGCAGCTCATCGAGGTAGCAAACACTGGCAATGGTTTGCTCAAGGGAGAAGATTGTGAATTTAACACTGGCGTCAAGGCAGGATCAGGCAAGAAAAATTCAGCCAAGAAGCACGTTCCCAATGAGGCTCCTAAAGGGACTCAGGAGTCAGCCAACGCAGGGAAAGACAAAGCTACGGCTGAATCAGAAAAAGGACCAGCAAAGAAATGGAAAAGACGTTTTCCTCGCAAGTCAGAAGAGCAAAAGAAGGTCCTGAGGACAGAGAACAAATGCTTTATATGTGAGCAGCCTGGCCACATTGCTTACAACTGTCCTACAAAGAAAAGGCCAGCTGATTCTGAAGACAAGGAAGACAAGAAAGGAAAGAAGCCCATGGCTGGTCTAGTGCCAGATATGGTGGGCGACAAGCCAAATTCAGATGCAAGTGAGCTTTGCAGAGCATGGGGAAAGGTTAGGGATCAAACAGTGCTTATCTTCTTTGATCCAGGTGCCAAAGCCAACTTTATTTCCCCAGAATTGGCTTCAAAGTTGGGAATCAGACCTGAAGAGATGGGGTATACAGCAGAGGCAGGTTTGGCATGTCCTGGCCATACAGAGGCTGTGACACCCATCATTGGAAAGTTGCGTCTACATATCCAGTCCTATGTAGATGCTGAAGAATTTTACATCATGCCACTGGACGGATGTGATGTGTTGTTAGGTATTCCTTGGTTATTTCGTGTACAGGGAATCATGGATGCCTACAACAAAAAGATCACTGTACAGAGCAGGGGAAAGACTCACATTCTGGATGTAAAGCTTAAAGGGGAGTCTATTCCTACTGTATCAGCTTCTGCTATTACTTCTGTAATGAAAAAGCATCTTTCTGCGTACTTGGTTTTTGCACGTGAAGTGTCAGATTGTGATGAATCAAATTTATCTGTGCTAGATAAAGAAAGGTCAATGTTTTTACAACAGTATAGTGACTGTTTTTCCGATTCATTACCGTCTCAATTACCGCCAGAGAGACCCGAGGACCATGCGATAGATTTGGTGCCAGGCTGTAGCCCACCAAATAAGCCTCCGTACAGGGTTAGTGCGGCTCAGCAGAAAGAGATAATGGGCCAAGTACAGGAGCTGTTAGAAAAAGGGCTGATTCAGCCCAGTTCATCTCCATTCTGTTCTCCAGTATTGTTGGTGCAGAAAAAAGATGGCTCATGGCGTATGTGCATCGACTACTGTGCACTGAACAAGAATACCATCAAGAATAGGTTCCCTATACCTAGAATTGATGATATTATGGACAAATTAGAAGGAGCAGCTATGTTTAGCAGGATAGATCTAAAGAGTGGGTATCATCAGATCCGCATTAGATCAGAGGATGTGCACAAGACTGCTTTTAGAACAACGTTTGGCCTTTACGAATTTTTAGTGATGCCCTTTGGTCTCACAAATGCTCCTGCTACGTTTAATAGGATGATGGACAGAATTTTCCGTCCACACCAGCAGTTTGTTGGTACGTTCTTTGATGACATGATAGTCTACTCAAAGAATGAAGAGGAGCATAGGCATCACTTGGCCATTGTGTTCAAAGAGCTACGCAGTCATAGGTTGCTCATCAATGCAAAGAAAAGTGAGTTTTTTCTGGAAGAGATTCACTTTCTGGGACACATTGTCTCAAAGGATGGTGTCAGAATGGATCCTGCAAAAGTCGAAGCGATCAAGTCATGGCCAAATTTGAAGACGGTGCATGATGTCCGAAGCTTTTTGGGACTATGCTCCTATTACAGAAGGTTTATCCGAAATTTCGCTGAGATTGCTTCACCTTTACATGCTCTTCAAAAGAAGGCAGTCACCTTCAGATGGACACAGAAAGAGATTTCAGCTTTTAATCTCTTAAAGGAAAAGATGACTTCAGATCCAGTCATTGTGTTGCCGGATCTTAGGAAGTCATTTGTGGTCCAGTGTGATGCCTGCGGTAGTAGCATTGGTGCAGTGCTAATGCAAGATGGCAGGGTAGTAGCCTATGAGAGCAGAATTTTGCAAGGGCCAGAGATGACCATGCAGGTCTATGAGAAAGAGTTACTGGCTGTGATTCATGCGCTCTTAAGTTGGAAACACTACCTGCTAGGTGCAGATTTCGTTGTCCAAACGGACCATCAGACCTTGCGATACTTCTTGACACAAACAAAGTTATCTGAGAAGCATATGCGATGGGCAAATATCTTGTCCATGTTCCATTTTCAGATTGTGCATGTGGAAGGCAAGAAGAACGTTGTGGCCGATGCCTTGTCAAGGAAGCCACAAATTTCAGCTGTGTCGATTCCTTATCATCATGAACTTGATGATATGAGAGAACAGTATGCAAATGATGAAGATTTTGCAAGGGTCTTCGAGCAACTAATGGATGGACAACGTCATGAACACTATCTTCTTAAAGACGGGTTCATGATGATGCATGGCAGATTGTGTGTCACAAAGCCATTGCGACGCAAAGTTATGGAAGAGAGTCATGTCCCACCGTATGCAGGGCATCGTGGTATCGATGCTACAGTTAAAGCGGTAGAGACATTCTTCTATTGGCCTACATTGAGAAGGGATGTGGATGCCTTTGTGCGAGAATGCCTAATATGCCAAAAGGTCAAGTTTGACAGGCAAAAGGCACCAGGGTTATTGCAACCACTACCTATTCCAGATAAACCATGGGAAAGTATTGCTATGGATTTTATCTTTGATCTTCCAAGAACGCAGACAGGAAATGATGGTATTTGGACCATTATTTGCAGATTCAGCAAACAGGCTCATTTTATTCCTGTCAGGAAGAAGATAAAGCCAGATCAGATGGCACGCTTGTTTATGAGCAATATTTTCAAGTATCATGGCATGCCACAGTCGATTGTTAGCGACCGTGATCCACGCATGACTAGTTTGTTCTGGAAAGGCTTGTTTGAGAATATGGGTACCACGCTCAAATTCTCTTCGTCATTTCATCCTCAAACAGATGGGCAGTCAGAAGAGGCAAATTCTACTGTCCTAGATCTGCTGAAGTGCCATGTGTCAGAACATAAAGGAAAGTGGGAGCAGTATTTGCCATTGGTGGAGTATGCATACAATAATACAGTGCATTCATCAACTGGCAAGGCACCTTTTGAGATAGTTGAAGGTGGCAAGAAAGTTCCTCCCATACTGCATACAAAGGACAAGATATTTGAAGCAGATAAGTATGTTCAAGACATGGATGAAATGTACAAGAAGGTCAAAGTGGCCTTAGAAAGGACTCAGGCAAAGCAAAAGAAAGCAGCTGATCGTCACCGTCGTGAAGTGGTATATTCACTTGGTGATTGGGTGCTTCTACGGTTTGAAAAGGCAAGGTTAAAGAAGATGAAGGGCAAGGAAAGACTGTTTCCAAAGCTCAGCATGCGTTACTATGGGCCTTTTCAAGTGTGCGACATAATCAGTGATGTTGCATATAGGCTGAAATTGCCTGACAGTTGGAAGATTCACAATGCGTTTCATGTGAGTCTTCTCAGACCCTATGTGGGTGATGTGCCAGAAGCTATTCCAGCTGAAGATCAGCCGGAAGTCGAGGAACTTGACGAGATCTTGGTCCCTGAACAGATTTTGGAACACAAAGAAAGGAAAGTGAAAGGCAAGGTTGCTAGGCGTTACTTGGTAAAGTTCAGAAACTATCCACCAATGGATGCTAAGTGGATGGAAGAAGGTGAACTTGCAGAGTCACCAACTGTGTTATCACTTTACCTGGAAGCCTTCGATTTGCAACCTACCTTGACCCCTTGAGTTTCAAAGCTACATGGATTGTCAGTGTGACAATGGCTTCTGAAACAAATGATGTACATGGTATTTAAAGTGAGCTCAAATGAAATACCTGTTACATGAATGTTAGAGCTGTACAGATTGTCAGTTTGGCAATTGCTCTTATGGAATGTCCAAAAGTTTGGTTAGTGCTATAGAAGTGAGTATTTCTTGTCAGTCTGTCAAGGATACAGTGATTGCTTCTATTAAAGAGTACATGTGTAACTGCATTCTTAAACTGTCGGTTTGGGTATGCTCGAAAGTGTTACGGGATCCAACGTGTACTATAAGACAGTGGCAAAATGTGCAGCTACCATTTTGTCATTGGAAAGTTAGTGACTCAAAGCAATGGCAGAGTGTGCAGCTACCACTATGTCATTGGGACAGGGTTCACACGCAGGCAATACATGAGTCGACGAGGTGTTGAATACACCAGGGTTGACAATGAGCATGTATGTGTCGTATATGTGTCGACAGGTGTTGAATACATCAGTGTTGACAGTAAGCATGTACGACATAGATGCAAACGAGGACGTTTGAGATTTCAAGAGGGGGGTATGTCACCAGCGTGTGACTACTATCTATCCTTTTTGTTGATTTCTTTCTTATTATCTATTTACTTTCACTTTTTGGAAACACCCCTCGGGAAATCTAACTGCCCTGCATTGCATAGCTAGTGTGGAACTGTCCAGAGGGAGTCCAGGCCTGAGGGCAAGAGAGCACTAAGGTTGGACAAGGACTATGGTTAGCCAAGTGGGGTCATTGACTAGCCAAAGTGGAATCCTTTGCTACAGAGGCTACATTTCAGTTTTGGATGTGGCCGCAGTGTACAAAGAGGGTCGGATGACCTAGAAAGATACAATGGCAGCATCTCCTAAAATTTAGGGAACTGCTATTTTGGGACCTGAAAATGTCTTCGCGTCATTACGTGCAGTTTGACATGGGGATCATTTTGTTACTCTGTGACCAAGTCAACAGAGGCTGCAGGTGAGATATTTTTAGACCCGAGGGTCTAAAGCGGGAAAATGCACAAATGAGTGACACTTGGCACTCTGAGGCCAGTTTACTACTTATAGAGAAGGCAAAAACGTGATTTATAGCTGGGAGGCTCATTTTGCAAGTCTCTGTCACAGGTTAAGAGCTATGGAGTGCTTGCTTTCCCTCTTATGCACAGTGCGGTGCCAGGAGTGATGCCCTGCACGCTACGCACTGCCCTCTCTCTCCCCTTTGGCAGTATGTTATGCCCCTCTAGTGGGCTCTTCATTTGACCAATGTACAATTGTGTGGGTTCATGCGCGATTGCCGAGGCAAGAGCCTCTTGCACAGGTACTGGATTAGCTAGCGGCTAATCCCCCCGCAGGTACAGGTGAATTCGGAGAGGTTTCACGCCAGAAATCTCGTCCGATTCAAAGGGCAAGTAGCCCTACAGGTGCGGGAGCTCGAGGACTTGCTAGGGATGCGACCGGCACGCGAAACGGAGCCCGAAACAGTGAATTACAGCCTGCTGTGTATTTTTGCAGGTTTAGGGTTTTGGCCCTAAACGGACCCTAATACCCCCAGGAGGTTCGGGGACGCAAGGGGACCGCTGTACAGGCGATCTGGCGTATTTTCAGGGCTGAAAACAGAGAATTCAGCGTGCTGCAGATTCTCGCCAGGTTTTGCAAAGTGCCCGTATGCGTCGGGAAAGTCAGTCAATGCGTGGGAATACTGACCGTGAAAGGTTCTAGTACAGTTATGCTGCCGAAATCGGGCTGGAACAGTGGAAATTCAGCCGAGTTTGTGCGGGGCAGCTTGTAGGAACCACAGCGTTTATTCCCTCTTTTGAACAATAAAGAAATACCGAAAGGGGCGCCTAAGTTAGGGGCCAATCTGGTGTCTGTCTACTCATACAGGTGCAATCTAGCAGCCTGTATCCCTCTCCCCTTTGTTGTGTCTTGAAAGTACAGGTAAAATAGACGACTAATAATGGGTGAAAGCTAAATCAAGGTTTAAAGTAAAGTCTACCGCCCTTTTTGGATTGAACAGGCCGGTTTCACTTGTCTAGTCTTGACCGCCACCAATCTGTCTGTAGGGTAGGTGAGAGTTGTGGCATGCATACAACACTGAGTTTGGCATGTCCCATGAACCGTTGCATGGACTCAAACTTCTTCTGCAAACAATAAATCCGTATTGCTTTCGGGAGTCCGAAATCTCTGACAATTAACATGTCACAAATTGCTGACGTGTCAAGCCATTGAAGAACGGAGCCGACTTGCATATCCCGGTCGAGGAGCCTAAACCCTAAGTGAAGAAGCAGAAGCAGGAGATGTACGGAATTCCGCAATTCACGTTGGCCTGCTAACGTGGCAGATTGTATGGATTCCGAATTTCGTGTTGGCTTACTGGTGTGGCAGTTGTATGGATTTCCGTAAATTGCACTGGTTGCTTTTGGGGCCAGATGCATTTTGGACCAAGTGCTTTTGAGTTTAAGGCTTTTCATGTAAACTGCTTTTGGGCCTAGGGTCTTTAAATATGAGGCTAGTTCTCATTCTCTGATACACTTCTGGGAGAAGGTGTAGAGCGTGGAGTACCGGCTTGCCATGTGTTGATGCAATATAAAGAAATACCGAAAGGGGCGCGAAGGTTTGGGGCTAATACTCTCTGGGGTGGAATTTCACCACTCCGTGTCGCGTGTCGTCTCTCTTTCAGTTCAGTTGTTATTGAAGTGCTAAAAGTCTACTGTTCTTTTCTATTGGCAAGTGGTGCTCGTTATGTGACAGTGGTATCAGAACATCAGGCATGTGCTTTTCTGAAAGCGTACTGGTCCTACAAAAGAGCAAACAGAGCAAACCAGAGACCACGAATTTTATTTGAAGTATCTTTGAGTCCCGACCCCGGACTTATTAGTCACTCCCATCGGGCGTGCTCCCGTCTTCAGCGCTCATGTCTTATAGGGCATAAGCCATAAAGATCACTTGAAGAGAAGGATCCAAGATTTGTTTCGAGCTGCTGTTTTTCTCAGAGGCAGTGCCATGCAATGGTGAAGTCTATAGCTACCAAGCCGCACACTGCAAGGACTTGGCAAGCTTTCAAGAAATTTTTGCTCGAAGTTATATGGTTTCTGGCAACTTCCGGCAGAGTGGGGTATCCTGAAATGATTGCCACGGAAACCCTAGCATATTATAAATGAAATTTTCGACATCTCTCAGTAGGTGTCTCCTCTCGAGCTGATAACCTTGGAGGTCTAGTGTGATTATTGTGTCTTGGGACTACCATCGCCACCAGAGGAACACTGTCTGTCCAAGAGCTAATGGACCATGCTGTGGTCGGCTACAACCTTATGAAAGGAACCCTAATTTTTGGTGTAAATTTCAGGATGGAAAGTTAGTCGACTTTTCAAGCTCGACTGATGTCGAGATTGCTTTTTAAGTTTGAGTTCTGTTTGGAACTTGTTTGGTGATCCTGTTTGGAATTTGTTTGAAATGGATGGTATCTGTTTTAAACCTGTCGTGGTACCGATTTGAATTGTTTGACGCTGGTTTTCATACCGGTTTCAATAATTGGTGATTTTACTTTCGGGTGGAGTGGTGACGAATGATCTTTGAGAATGCTTGCTCATTCATACTCATGGCCCGAACCCTTGTGGTTATTTGCGAGGGGAGTATTGAATGTTTGAAAAGTGCTATTTTTACTCATGGCTCGGACCTGGATGGTTTTTTACGGGGGGAGTATTAAGAAGTTTGAGTAGTGGTTACTCTCAGCACCTCCAAATGATGCAGACTGCGGTTTGGGGGGCGTTTGGTTGTAAAAGGCCTCTATATATTATGGCCCAGATCTTTTTAGGTTATTTGCAAGAGGAGTGATGAGGGAGTCATTGAACAACTCATGGCTTGGACCTGGATGGTTATTTGTGGGGGAGTGTTCATCGACGACTTTATGTTTCTATGTCTTGTAACATGCATACGTGAGCATTTTTGTTGCATTGTGATGTGCCAACCACTGAATATTCCTAATTGGATGAGATTGCTTGGGTATGTATTTTTAGTGCATAAAGATACCCGTGGAAGATCAATGCGATCTGGGTGTGATGGCTAATTTTACTACGCCGGAATATCAAGAGTTCTGATCTGGACGAAAGGAGAAGCCAACTCCTTGATCAAAAGAGTCGAAAGGAAAAGCCAACTCCTTAACAAAAAAAGAGAGCAAATGGATTGTCACTCGAAATGTCCCTCAAAATTTTCTTTGAGCTAACTTGAGTTGTTTTCCGGATGTGTTGTAATCGCGGACGATCACTTCCTTTCAAGAAGGGGAGATGTCACAAATTGTTGACGTGTCAAGCCACTGAAGAACGGAGCCGACTTGCAAATCCCGGGCGAGGGGCCTAAACCCTAAGTGAAGAAGCAGAAGCAACAGATGTACGGAATTCCGCAATTCATGCTGGCCTGTTGATGTGATGGATTGTACCGATTTCCGCAATTCAGCTGGCTTGCTGACGTGGCAGATTGTACGGATTTTCGGATTTCGCGCTGCCTTGCTGATGTGGTAGTTGTACGCATTTTCGTAAATTGCGCTGGCTGCTTTTGAGGCCACATGCTTTTTAGACCAGTTGCTTTTGAGTTTAAGGCTTTTCATGTAAATTGCTTTTGAGCCTAGGGTCTTTAAATATGAGGCTAGGGCTCATTCTCTGACACACTTCTGGGAGAAGGTGCAAAGCGTGGAGTATCGGCTTGTACTGTGTTGATGCAATATAAAGAAATACCGAAAGGGGCGCCAAGGTTTGGGGCCAATACTCTCTGGGGTGGAATTCCGCCACTCCATGTCGCGTGTCGTCTCTCTCTTTTAGTTCAATTGTTATTGAAGTGCTAAAAGTCTGTTCAATCTGTTCTTTTCTATTGGCATGTGGTGCCCGTCTTGTGACAGACATCCAATGTGTCTCCTTTGGTCATCCTCAGATAATTCTAAGCAGTGATCACATCTTGTTCATATTCCTGAGTGAGCCATGAAGAGGTGAAAACTCGCTTGAACTGCAACCACTTCGTCGGTGCTTCCCTGCGTAACAGTAGGGTAGACCACCATGTTTGGGCGTTCCCTTTGAGATATGGTGTCGCTTTTCGTACCTTGGAGTGCTTTGAGTAACGCTCTCCTAAAAAAGCGATGTCAAACTACTGGATAAAAGCAAGGGCTCTATGGGTATCCTTAAAGCCTAAAAATGTATCTAACTTTAAAGCATGCCCACCTCCCTACAATCCTTGGCCTTCTTGTCCTTATCCTCAAGGTAGTCATACTGGTTGGCTCGTTATAGATACTCTCTTCGTTGCGTAATTGCTCATCAGAATCTGAACTCTTAGAGGACGAGGAGTCACTCATCCGAACTATCAAAGTGCTTCCAAGATTTCTTTGCGGGATTCGCTCTTCTTTGTCTTCTTCTTGCCTTTGTTGTTTTTTTGAGTCTTTCTCAGCTTCCTATCTTTTCTGCCCTCATCATTAGAGTCAGAGGAAGAGGAACTCTCCAAACTGTCAGAAGTGGACGATGATGAACTGGGATGAACCTCGAAGCAAACACGCTTCTTTGGTTTACTGGCGGCCTCTAAGGTAGATTTGTAGGTGGGATAGTGTGTTCTTCAAGCCTTTTTCCACGATTGCCTCTTGGTTTTTATGGGTCTACTAACTTGTCGCTCTAGAGCTTCATCAAATTCATCCTTTGAGTACACCCTTGTCTTGGTACCGCCGATGTTGGTTTCTTCTTTATAGACGACCTTGGGAGGCGAATGGATGATGACAGATTGTTATCGAGAGTGCACCTCATCCAGTGGATGCTTCGCCAAAAATTTCACGTATTGGGGATCCTTGGAGTACTGTAGCCTCTGTCCAGCTGAGTTATCGACCTATTATTGGCACTGCATCTCCATTCTTTCATGAGCTGTGGGTGGAGACCGACCATACTCTTCTCCTGAATCGTTGGAAAAAAGTAGATGCCCGTTGGAATCTTTGTCGTTTTCTTCTATATCAGAGTGGTCGGGTACCACACTTTCCTTTTGGCGGGATTCGTTGACTGAATCCATGTTTGTTGCAAATAAAGGGATCAGATTGTAACAAACTTGGACACCCCAAGTCAAGATTCTAGCGCGACACAACAGAGATTCATTTCAAAGCAGTTCACAAAGATGACACGGCCCGGCGTAGTTCCCTGCCTAGAGGTATTGGCCCCAAAGACTGGCGCCCCTTTTGTTATTTCTTTTATATTAATCTGTGTTCAAAGTACAAGAGAGCAGGCAAGTGCTCACTCTCAAACTCTGCGTCCAGATGCTCTGAGAAGCAAAGCCTTACCCACTTATTCATAAGTACAAGGGATGCCCAAAAGCAGAGCCCCAAAATCTTTAAATTCAAAAGCTTATAATCTCAAAAGCAATTGTATCAAAAGTTGTCGTAAAATCTGCCAGCGTAATTTTCAAAATTCCGTACAGCATACAGAATGCCACGTCATCAGCGTGAAATCCGCTACAAAATCCGGGGGTCCGTACAATGCCATGTGTCAGCCCGTCGGCGCATAATCCGGGACCTGCCACATCAGCAGTGTGTGTTCGAGTATGTTGGCATTGCCATGTCATCAGTTTATGACATACCCCCCTCTTGAAAGAATTGTAATCGTCCTCGATTATGCCTGCAAAAATAGATAGAGGCCATAAACTATCTCAATAGACATTGACTATTAGTACCGACGTACTAGACACAACACATCTAGCACATGTACGAATCGACAGTCACATCACAGGACATCACTCGACATCACATGACATCACATGACAAATAACATTCAAATTCATTCCAAATCTCAGACCACGATTCATTGGTAACATGTTTAGTAATCGCATCTAGATCCAGTCCTGACCTCACAGATGCCCGATTAACTAATCCATATTGCAATCATGTCTATAGAGATTTATGAGATCGAAATCCTGCAGTCATTTCGTCTTTCAGTTCCTGCACTTAAACAAGTCAAGTACAAATCAATTAGTATCATTTTCATTTTCGGGAATTCAGTTCATAAAGTCATACAACAGAATAGTGTCAGCCCAGCAGCATCCCTGAAACCCAAAGGGACATCAGTGACTCTATATCAAAAATTGGGGTAATCTATTGACAAAGGAGCGGAGTGACTCCCCTCTTGTGCAAACCCGTTGCACTTGTCACGTGACACATCCCAACCGTATGTGTCCGTGGACAAGCTACACCAAAGCAGAGTTCTTGTCAGTCAAGTCAGTTAGATTAGCAGTGATCTGGCACTTTTGTGAGTCTATTTGTAGACCGTGCATGCCCACTCACTTAGCATAGATGCATATCCTCCGGTTGCACACAACATGATCATCGGAATTCCCATCAGAATCCGTTAGCATCAGTTAGGGGAATTTTCGAGTGCATTTAGCCTATTTTCCTATTTATTGGTTATTTTCACTTATTATTTTTAAGTGACTTTCCAACAAAAGTAGGTAGGGCAATTTTGCTAAGTTAATATATAAGCAAACCCAAGTTAGCACTTTCTGGCAGAAGAGGCAGTAGGAGCTTCCCGCTCAACAGGCAACTTCTCAACAGTACCCCCCAGCAGTAGACCATCGCCATACTCCCACCTCTGGCGTTTCCTCTCTTGCAGTCATCGCCATCAGCCACAGTACCCTAGCATTAGCAGATTCTTGCAGATCAGCCCCATCCTCGGAGTTTTCTCGCGACAGAATCACCTCAGCATTAGCGTTTTCAAGTCAGCCTTGCTAGCGTTTTTGCTACTTCAGCCATGCAGCGTTTTTGGATCAGCAACATCAGCAGATTACTAACGCCAGCAGAACAGTAGAGCCAACGTTTTGTACAGCAGGTACTTCAGCGTTTTAGCTTTGCAGATGCAGATCATCCTAGCGTTTTTCGCTAGCAGCAGGAGTGCAATCAGCGTTTTGTTTTCAGCCATAAACCACATCAGATCCACAGCATTTCAGCCTTAGATACAGTAGTAGATTTCCCCCAAGTTGCAGATGATCCCCCATTTTCAGCCATAAAAACGCAGCCAAAACAGTCATTTTCAGCCACCGAATTAGTCCCAGAATTCAGCGATTAGAAGATCACAGATTTAAGCCATCAAGTCGTCGTCATCACTGTCGTTGTCATCGGCATAGTCCCATTCCATCAGTCCATTGCATACACATTGTACACCTTTGTGCAATCAAAGTAGACCACTCTCGCCGACAAGAGTGGGGCCTTTGGAGGAGGGTTTTACAACCTCTCGGGTGTCGTATCTCTTCTTTCTCCTTCTCTCAGTCTCATTCACTTGCACGCACAATATCCACTCACTTTGTTCGTGATCATAGCACTCTCCATAAGACGGAAAGCTCTCTCTTTCCCTAAGAATTAAAAGGAACCTTGAGCAATAAAGATCACTAATCTTGAGAAAATACAACATTCATTCCGCTGCACCTAACATTGGTATCAGAGCTTTGGAAGTGTTTTGCATTACTCAAGGAAAGAACCACAAGAATTTTTTTTTGCTTGTTGCGATTGCCCGAACCCAAGTTTACTTGGGCGTGGCGATTCCTAATCGTGTTTTGTTGAAGAGTGACAGGAATCCCAAGAAAGAAGGGCTTGTCCAGCCTCCCCTTGTGTCTCTTTTCACTCATTGAGAGCGGACCGTGCACTTAGCGGCCGGCTAATCGACGTGAGGTGGGAAAAAGCAACCTTGGTGTGAGCGCAAGGCCGCCAAGGGGTGCGCCCGCAGAAAGGAGTAGAACTCGGGTAAAGAGAAGATCCTTCTCCAACGCGATTTGCAAGCGAAAGAACACCTCAAGAACCCAAGACCCCCAAGAACCCAAGTTCCTCGTGAACTTCAGAACCCAAGACCCTCAAGAACCCAAGTTCCTCGTGAACTTAAGAACCCACAAGAACCCACGACTTCAGAATGATCATCACTCGAAGCGGAATGGATACTTCGCTTGGAGGTGATGAGCATGAGAGAGGCGAAGAAGAATTTTCCCCACCAGGAGGTTTTTCCGACCCGCCCCCTTTTCCATCTACGACAAGGATTGCACTAACTCCTATGGAGGCTTTCGACAAGAGGATGATGGACAGGAAGTTAGAAAGCGAAGAAAGAATCGCAGCCATCGAGCGTAAGTACCAAGAAAGAATGGCAGCCATAGCGCGTCGAAGCGAGCAAGCACGCTTGGAAGCCAAAGAACGACAAGCAAAATTGGATCATGAATTCAAAGAAAGACAAGCAAAAATGGAACGCAGACAAGCAGAGAACCAAGCAAGACAAGCAGAATTTTATGGCGAGAACAAAGCACGACTGCAAGAGATGTTGCGACTCTTTTCTCAAGTGCAGGCACCGATGCAAGAGATTCGGGAAAAGGACTCTCTCAGTCTCTTCTTCTCCATCGCATGATACACAGGATTTGCATGATTGTGTGAAGCATGATGATGATTTGGATGCCAATGATTTGCATAATGATTTGGATGACAATGACAAGCATGATGATTTGCATGATCAAGATGTGATAATCTCACAAGCATGATGAGATGCATGAAGATGATGTGATTGTTCACAAGGATGAGGTGTTAGTGGATGCTTTTTCTAGCGAAGCTAACCTCGTTGCAGATTCGATCAATCACGAAGGATCGATCTTGGCTCTCGAGCCTTGGTCCAAAGAACCCTCACAGGAAGTATTATGTGTTCGCATGATTGATACGCACGCATTGTTCGAGTGTTTCATTCGAGAAGGTTTCGTGTATTTTAGTCAGCATCGTTCTGTGATCCCTTTTCCTAGGCATGGCATATTGTATGTTGTGTGTTTGATGAACGGGTTGTCACTCCGTCTCTATGTTCATCTACATTGCATACACAGTCTTTAGAGAAGACAAGATCTTTTTCCTTCACTTTACATGGAATGGGTATGTTCATGGTTTTGTGTTGGAGATGGTTTCAGGAATTTTCAGCCATGGAGATTCTTGAAGATGAAAGAAGCAGGACTCTAGACGAAGTTGAAGCAATAAAGGAGATTCAGAAGATTTTGTGTCGCTTTCGGCACGGCCCAAAGAAGCAAGCGTTGCAGACTTTTATGAAGTTCAAGTACTGCTCCACCCACACAGTAGAGTGGGCCGGCGAAGAGTCCCTTCCAGGATTCCGGATATTGTTGGCGATCTCCCTCGACGCCATACAGTTCGATACCAATACCTCACTTTGAAAAGGAGAGGATGTCACGTGACACATCCCAACCCTATGTGTGCGTGGACAAGCTACACCAAAGCAGGGTTCCTGTCAGTCAAGTCAGTTAGATTAGCAGTGATCTGGCACTTTTATGAGTCTATTCGTAGACTGTGCATGCCCACTCACTTAGCATAAATGCACATCCTCCGGTTGCACACAACATGATCATCGGAATTCCCATCGGAATCCATTAGCATCAGTTAGGGGAATTTTCGAGTGCATTTAGCCTATTTTCCTATTTATTGGTTATTTTCACTTATTATTTTTAAGTGACTTTCCAACAAAAGTAGGTAGGGCAATTTTGCTAAGTTAATATATAAGCAAACCCAAGTTAGCACTTTCTGGCAGAAGAGGCAGCAGGAGCTTCCCGCTCAACAGGCAACTTCTCAACAGTACCCCCCAGCAGTAGACGATCGCCATACTCCCACCTCTGGCGTTTCCTCTCTTGCAGTCATCGCCATCAGCCACAGTATCCTAGCGTTAGCAGATTCTTGCAGATCAGCCCCATCCTCGGAGTTTTCCCGCGACAAAATCACCTCAGCATTAGCGTTTTCAAGTCAGCGTTGCTAGCGTTTTTGCTACTTCAGCCATGCAGCGTTTTTGGATCAGCAACATCAGCTGATTACTAATGCCAGCAGAACAGTAGAGCCAGCGTTTTGTACAGCAGGTACTTCAGCGTTTTAGCTTTGTAGATGCAGATCATCCTAGCGTTTTTCGCTAGCAGCAGGAGTGCAATCAGCGTTTTGTTTTCAGCCATAAACCACATCAGATCCACAGCATTTCAGCCTTAGATACAGTAGCAGATTTCCCCCAAGTTGGTTGCAGATGATCCCCCATTTTCAGCCATAAAAACGCAGCCAAAATAGTCATTTTCAGCCACCGAAATAGTCCTAGAATTCAGCGATTAGAAGATCACAGATTTTAGCCATCAAGTAGTTGTCGTCATCACCGTCGTCGTCATCGGCATAGTCCCATTGCATCAGTCCATTGCATACGCATTGTACACCTTCGTGCAATCAAAGTAGACCACTCTCGCCGACGAGAGTGGGGCCTTCGGAGGAGGGTTTTACAACCTCTCGGGTATCGTATCTCTTCTCTCTCCTTCTCTCAGTCTCATTCACTTGCACACACAATATCCACTCACTTTGTTCGTGATAATAGCACTCTCCATAAGACGGAAAGCTCTCTCTTTCCCTAAGAATTAAAAGGAACCTTGAGCAATAAAGATCACTAATCTTGAGAAAATACAACATTCATTCCGCTGCACCTAACAACACTAGATTCACCCATGCTAAAATAGGGGTTCTATCGGAGTAGACTATGCTAAACCGAATGCTTCAAGGAAAAGTTTTAAAATTTGAGGAGTATCTGCTAGGTCCTCCTCCTCCATCCACTTCACATCCAATGCAGGATAGTTCTTGAATTTAACCAAGAACCGCCTAATCACTTTAGTTTTAATCTTTCTATCTTTATGTGCCAATATCTGTTTTGGAACGAGTATCTCCTAGCTTTCCTCCACTTCGGGTTGCTCATCTGGCTCCCCATCATCGGGCACATCGCCTTTAAAAGGCTTCAAGAGACTAACATGAAAAGCATTGTGAATTCTCCAAGTATCGGGCAGCTTCAGTCTAAAGGCGACATCGTTTATCTTTCCTTTTATCTGGAAAGGTCCATTGTATCTCATGCTAAGCTTTGGAAAAATCCGCTCCTTTTTCTTTTTCTTTCTTAGGCATGCCTTCTCAAATCGTAAGAGCACCCAACGTCTTCCTTTAATTTCAAGATCTGCTGCCTTTTTGTGTCTTTCTTGAGATTTCGCTAAAGCTCCCGAACCATGGCAAAAGCAGTGTCCAAGTCTCTCTCGTGTAGTGGTCGGCTTCAAAAATCTTATCTTCGTGCTAAGGAAGGGTGAAACCTTGGCCTTCCCCGTCGAAGAGTGGATCGTGTTATTGTGGGCAAATGCCACCAAGGTAAAAACTTTTCCCATTGAGTCTTTTGATAAAAAATGTAAGATTTTAATAAATCCAGTACGACTAAATTTGCAATCTCAGATTGCCCATCTGTTTGTGGGTGGAAATATGATGAGAACTGCAACCGTGTGCCAATGTTCTCCCAAAGCCTTCCAAAACAAACTCGTGAATTGGGGATCTCTGTCAGGGCCTATTGTCTCAGGTATGCCATGTAATCTGAATATCTGGGCAATGAACAGTCTCGCTAAATGGTCCGGCTTGACTGTTTTCTTCACTGGAATGAAATGAGCTTGCTTGATAAGTCTGTCAATAACAGTCCAGATACCATCGTGCCCACTGTGAGTCTTCGGGAGATAAAAAATGAAATCCATAGCAATACTTTCCCAGGGGTGGGTGGGAATGGGTCAAGGTTGTGACAATCCCTGTGCTTTATGCCTGTCAAACTTGACCTTCTGGCATACCAAGCGACTGTGTATAAAGTTGTCCACATCCTTCTTGAGTCTCGGCCAAAAGAAGTAACACCCCACACCTTTCAAGGTGGTATCAATGCCGCGGTGACCCGTAAATAGTGGACAGTGGCATTTGGTTAGAACCTTTTCCCTCAACGGCTGTGTAACGCACAACATCGTTCTCTTCATTAAGTAGCCATCTTGTATGGAATATACCGCTAATACGTCCCCATCCTGTATTCATGTGAATACATCCGAAAAATCTGGATCTGTGGCGTACTGATCGACAATGTCCTCGAAGCTTCTATGGTGAATTGTGGAAATAGCCAAGACTAACGGCTTCCGGGACAAAGGATTTGCCACCAAGTTCTTCTGTCCCTATACATGGACAATCTGGAAGTGAAACTGTGACAAGATGTTAGCCCACCGCATGTGCTTTTTCGAAAGCTGCTTTTGTAACAAGAAGTAGCGTACAGTCCGATGATCAGTGAAGATCGTAAAATCGGCTCCGAGTAGGTAATGTCGCCACTGAGTTAGAGCATGGATAACCGCCAAAAGCTCTTTTCTCATAAATCTGTGTTGTCAATTCCGGCCTTGAAAACAATCGGCTCTCATAGGCAATGACATGGCCTTCTTGCATTAAGTCCGCACCCAGGCTACGACCACAAGCATCACAATATACTTCGAATGACTTTTGCAAATCCGGCAAAGTCAAAATTGGTCGTGTAGCCAACAAAAGATCTGTACTCTCTCAAAATCCTATCCATCATTCGGTTGAAAGTCGTTTGAGCATTGGTAAGGCCAAAAGGCATCACCAAAAATTGATATAAATCGAAGCTCGTCCGAAAAGCTGTCTTGTAGACATCCCCCGGCGCGATTCGGATCTGATGATATCCGCTTTTCAAATCGATCCTACTGAAACAAGAGGATCCGTGTAGTCGGTCAAGAATATCAACGATCCTCGGAATCGAAAATCTGTTCTTGATGGTGATTTTATTGAGAGCTCTATAATCAATGCACATTCTCCAAGATCCGTCTTTCTCTAAAACCAACAACATTGGAGAGCAGCAGGGTGAAGTAGTTTGCTGGACAAGACCTTTTTTTAAGAGGTCTTTCACTTGGTTCATAATCTCTTCATTCTGGGCTCGGCTCACACGGTAAGGTGGCTGGTTTTGTGGAGTGCTTACAGGTATCAGATCAATAGTATGATCCTCAGGACGAGATGGTGGCAACTCGCTTGGCAGGCCCTCAGAAAAGCAATCGGCATGAGTGGTGAAAATCTTGGCGTTCTTTATCAAGTTTAGACATATTCGTCCCGTGTTCATCATTTAACTCTTTCAAATAGATCGAGTCAACAAATAGACTGGATTTCATTAATTTGGAAAAAGGTCGAAGGCGATGCAATAGGGACAGACTCGCCTTTCAGTTTCACATGAAGTACAATTTTTCGGCCCTTTTCATTTGTCAATGTCGCTTTCTTTGCCCGGTAATCGACCACGGCGTTGTTCTTATGGTACCAAGTGACTCCAAGGAGGACATCACAACCTTCCAAGGGCATTATGTAAAAGTCCTCGTGTCCCAAATACCCCTAACGATGCAACTGAAGTTTGCCAATGACAGGTGTAATGGCTATGTCCCGTCCGAGTGCTGCTAGAACTGCCTCTGCTTGTGGTCCTATCCGATCGGGTGTAATCTCGAGCCGCCGCCAATTTAGGTGAAATGAAGTTGGCCTTGGCTCCTCCATCAAAAAAAATTAGGGCGTCTTGATCTTGCACTTTGCCCCAAGAGTTCTGTACTTTCATCAATCGTGCTTGGGTCAGTACCCATGCAATCTGGAACCAGTCCTGCTTTCATCTTGCCTTTTCTGCCACGTTCCTCAGCTGCTCTCAAACTCTCTGGCCTGTCTTCAGTGTGTTCTTGCTGTGCCTTTTTAGGGCACTTCGCGGAGACGTGCCCATGTTCCCCGCGTCCAAAACACTTCCCTTCTTTGATGTAATTGGCCCTCTCTCGAAGAGTGAACTGGGGTCGTGTATCGTTGTCTTTCTTTTCTTGGGAACTCTTTCTCTTTCTACTTTCATTGTTAGAAGTTTGTTAGGTTCTCTGAGTCGAGATTCATCAATGGGGTAAGTCAAATTGCCCGAATGTATTGCAAAACCCCGTTCCGCATGATCCATCAATTCTTGAATAGAATTTCTTCCAAGCAGTAGTCTTGGATCTCTGTAGGATGTCTGTAGCAAAACCACTTAATTTGTTCTTTAAACGAGACCTTCTTAAATGAAGAGGCTGGTAGAAAAGAGTTTCAAAATCTCTCGCAATAAGTGTCCTGAGAATCTCCCTTGGTCATTCAAAGATTATTCCAAGTAGTTCTTATATCTCGTTCGTACTCCCGAGTTAGCCAAGAAGAAATAAAAAGCCTTTTGAATTTCAACCATTTAACTGGAGCTTCCTTCCTCAGAAGAACAATGGACCACCATGTTCGAGCATTTCCCTTGAAGAAAGATGTAGCCCTTCTAATCTTGGAGTGCTCTGAGTAATGCCCTCCAGAGAAAGCTATGTCAAACTGTTGAATGAAGGCCAAAGCCCTCGGAGCATCTCTGAATCCAAAAAAAGAGTCGAACTTAATCGACGTTCTTTGAATTCTTTTACCTTCTTGCTTTTATCTTCAAGGAAGTCATATTAGTTGGCTTTGTATCTTCTTTGCGTAAAACATATGATCGTTGGAGTCCGAGCTGTCTGAGGATTACTCCTCTGTAGAACTATCAGAAACTGGGCGAAATCTAGGCTTCTTTGCCTTTTTCTTGCCCTTTTCGAAGATTTGCTTTTTGCTTCGCTTTTTGCCTGTTCTGACTCCTTTGCTCGAGTCAGAAGAGCTAGAAGAACTGTCAAAAGAAGAAGAAGAAGAAGAAACTCGGTAGTCCTTCAAATCGTACACGCTTCTTTTGCATCTCTTGCCGATGCAAAAGAAGATTGGCGACCCAAATAGCTCGGAAGTCAGTCCCTTTCTTGTGCTTTTTATCGTGCTTTTTGAATTTGTTGTTTGCGTCCAAAAGTCGGCTAATCTGTGTCTGAACCACCTCTTGTAATTCTTGCTCTGTAAACATCCTCGGAGAAGGAGGTTTCTTGATTGCCGGTTTGATGGGTGGCTTTGTGGCCTTCTGCCACTGGGTATGTACTTCTGCAAGGGATTACTGAGACAAAAATTGTGCAAATTTTGGATCCTTCGTAATTTAATCATTTGCTTTGTTGCCTCGTCAACCAATTGTCGATGTTCCATCTCTTCAATCTCGAATTGAGTAGGCCAAGGTGGGCCGTACTCTTCCTCTGATTGCTCATGAGAATCTTCTTTGTGATCTCCTCTCGCATTCGCAAATGCAGAAGAAGTCGATTGTTTCTTGTTGGAATCCAGAAATGCTGCGAGAAAAGGATAAGATTTTTCGGTAGAAGAGAAATCGGCCGCGTGGCTTGCCTTAAGCTTGAGTTGATTTGTGGTCAGTTCTTCTGCGATCCAAAGCTTTGTCCCCTTAAGGGGATAGGATTGATGTAGCAGCCTCGTCCGCTCTTCTTTGTTTTTGAAAGTGAGGATGCATTGACCAAGTGGCACACGCCTATGCGTATCGTTGATCCAAGAGATAGTGTCGGGCTCGATTTTGATTGGTTGAAGAATGTCATTGAGCTTGGTGATGGCTTCTTCAAGGGTGTCCTCCTCAGTGCACCATGTTGAGCAAAGCCCTCCAATCCGAATTTTGAGGCCGAGGGCTTCTTGTAGCCGGCATTCTTGTAAGGTTGCTTGTATTCCGCTATCAATCTTCTTATGTATTGCTTCATGGTCTTCTTTCTGAGCTGTCTTGACAGTCTCAGTGAGAGAAGCTTCGACTTCGTGTGTTTTTGCAAGCAAACTTTTGCTCTCCTTTGCCTTTGTCTCGAGCTTACTCAAGCGTTCTTTGAGTTGAGCATTCTCTAGAAGAAGTTCTTGGATCTTAGCCTCTAGGGATGTGAGCCTTGCATCTTGGCGAGCGGTGGGATCTTTCTTGGGCGCAGCTGCCACTGCAAGAAAACTCTTGCGTGCACTAGAAATCTGCGTGTTGAAGGAGGACATTGGAGTTTTTGATCCTACAGGGAATCCAAAATCTCTGTTATGAAGCCTCCACAGAGCAAGGAAAACCAAAATCTTTGTTATGAAGCCTCCACAAAGCAAGGGAAACGCTGTCCTCTTTGGTTGGTTGTGCTTGTTTTTTGGGTAAAGCTGTGGGAACAGAGTCCTTTGAGTTTGAGATAGGCTTGAAGATGCAACCCGTCAATAGAGGTTATGCAGAGTGGTCTGCACCTTTGAAGTAGGACCAAGCCTATGGCTCGTGAAGACAAGGCGGCCTTTGAAGGAGGGCCAAGCTTGCAGTTATTCAAGAATAGGTCGTCGAGGTGAGAGAGAGAGAGAGAGAGAGAGAGAGAGAGAGAGAGAGAGAGAGAGAGAGAGAGAGAGAGAGAGAGAGAGAGAGAGAGAGAGAGAGATGCAGGTCCTCACAAATCGCAAGATTCAAAACAATTAGGTCGAGTGAGCCGGAGAGTTGAATTCAAACCAGTAGGTTGCGAGTGAGTTAGAGAGATGCAGGTCGAGAGGGCGCACGAGCTGCATGTAGAATCTCGTTGTGTGATGGTGGGCGACCTTGAGGGCTTAACGCCCCTCCACAGGCCCGCCCTTCTCGGTATTTCTTTATTATTATGGTTCAACAAGTACAACGTCAGAGGGTCCTCTCTCTCCACAGTGCTCCCAAGCTAATTAGCCAAAGGAGGAGGCCTTGGCACACTCTTAAAGGCCCTTGGCCAGAAGTAGTTACATGAACAACTCTTAACTCAAAAGCATCAGGTCTTAAAAGCTAGCGCCCCTTGGGGTGTTTCGTAAAACGCGTAAATTCCGTACAATGCCACATCAGCAGTCAACACGATTCGTAGGTCTGCCTACAACACTTCCACGTTAGCATTATTTAAGCAATTGGGGTCCCTTGCTATATTTACGAGGTTTTTAGGCCCCTCAGCCGGGGTACCATAAGTTGGTACAACTTCTTAGGTCAGAACTCTTAATTTGGGCTCTGTCCATAAGTTAGGTTCGAGATCTTCTACCTGGGCTCTGTCCTTTAGGCCATGCCACATCATTATTTTGTGACAATCTCTTTCCTTTTTTAGACTAGGGCTCTATATAAAGAAGCTCTTTCCTCTCATTTTAGGCTCTTTTCGCGAAGAAAGAGAGCACGCATACGCACTCTCTCGTGCTCCCTTTAAGGATTAAAGGGTGAAGAAGCCACACACACACACACACACCTTAGAACGCCCAAATGGTACTGACTTTGAGGGCAAGAACGTCATTGATTACAAAGTAGGCCCGAAGGCGACAATTTAGAAACTGTAAAAACTGGCCTTAGAATGCCCAAATGGTACCGACTTTGAGGGCAAGAACGTCATTGATTACAAAGCAGGCCCGAAGGTGACAATTTAGAAACTGTAAAAATTGGATACAGCTAGCCACATGGCTAACTAAAGCAAATTGAAAGCTAGGGTTAAAAAACCTCTCCTAAAGAGAGTAAAAAGTGCCACTAGCAAGCTAAGTGGAGAAGGGATGATAGGAGCTTGTAATAGATTTGGACACCCCAAGCCAAAGATTAAGAGCAACACGCGAACATAAATTGCAAATAACTAAATTGAACTTGAATAGAGAGAGAGAAGAGGAGAGTCAACACGGAACGGCAGAATTGTGTCCCCAGATGCATTGGCCCCATGCCCCTTCTCATATTTCTTTATTATTGCTTCATAACACAACTCCCTGAGGGTCCAGCTCTCCGAGGCTCTGCCTCTAGATGCTCTCTGAAGACTGCCGCAGGGGCTCTTATAAACAATATGAGGAATGCCAAAAGCAGAGCCCCAAAAGCTCTAGCCCATAAGCACCAAAAGCATCTACCCCCAAAAGCACACACCAAAATCAGCCAACACAAAATCCGGAAATCTGTCTAGTTGTGCCACGTCAACATATCAACGCAAATCTGCCAAGCCCTCGCGCTTTTGTTTTTTAGGGTTTTAGGCCCCTTCGTTGGTGCTCTTCAAGTTGGCACGGGTTAGGTTTTCAAAACCCTAACCCCCCAAGCCCCTCGACCACAGCTTAAGTTCTTCTAGGTTAAGAGTTTGTAACTCTTAACCCCTTGTCTTCTCGGCGAGTTCCTTAAGTTGGGGATGCCACGTCACAAACTTGTGATAGAGCCTTTGAAAGATAGGCACTTCCACCACAACCTTACTTTGCTACTGTATATCAAAAAGTTGAACAACCAAAAGCCACCAACGGTGTAAAGGACAAGGAACATCTGCAAGAGCTCTAACGGAAATAGGAATTAGCTTGTCCACATGCACATAGGGTTCGATGTGCACGTGACAGTTGAGCCAATCAGCATTGAAATCCGAGTAGTAAAAGGGTGGCTAGGCTTAGTTAAAGTCATTTAGGTCCCTCAACAAGACTTCAAGTTGGTGGGTACTAGGAAATTAAACCAAATGGGCAAACTGGACACATGGCAGTAGGAGAGCAACCTGCAGGTCAACTTTCAAGTTCCAGAAGTCTCATCCAAGAGGGGGCGCCCAAAATTGAGAGAGGGCTGATTTTTAACTCATTGTGAACTACAGTGAGTGTGTGAGAGTGGGTGCAGGTGATCATAGCTTTAATGGAAAGCTTGCCTTCTCTCCTGTCTCATGTAGGTCGATGATTTTCTCTCGTGCATCTCTCTCTCCCCTTTGCACATATGGTAATGTCCCCCTAGTTGGGCTTCTCAGATAACCATGTAGAGTTCCGAGGGTTTCATGCGCATTTGCCAAGGCAAGAGCCTTCTGTATAGGAACCACATTAGCTAATTGCTAGTCCCCCATAGGTACGCACAGTTCCACCGCGAAGGAGATGGAAGCTTCAATCCATTCTGTAGTGTCTCCTTGAAGTAACAATTAGATAAAGGTATTGTGATAGTTGCCACGGAGTTTCGAAACGTTTTGTTTGAAACGAGTTTTAGAAGTTTCGAAACGGTTTCGTCCGAGAAAGAAACGCCAAAACAGAAGTTTGGTGCAAACTAAAGAAATGTACGTAAGTTTAAGTGGTATAAGCTGAGATCTATGTTTTAAGCATTACCTTACAATTAAACATGAAAAAGAGGGAGAATAGGACTAACTTTCATCATTAGAATACATAACTTTTTTAAACGATAAAAAAATCAATGCTACAGCCTGACGTGCGAAAACTTACGAGCCTTGACTTTACCTTTGAAACGTCCAAACTCATACAGAAACCTTTCTGAAACGTTTCGTACGTTTCATGAGTGAAGAAACGCGTTTCTTGGCAACACTGGGTATTGTCCAAGCCTCAAGCTTATAATATTCTGTAGAATTCAGATTAACACAAGAGGTACACACAAGAAGGGCTTAAATCTCCACCTCTGCTTACCTCCTTGGTGTATGTCTGATGCTTAGTATGAAGTGAAAGTTTTGTGATATGGAAGCAACTCGTTGGTGGAAGTCTACAATTCAAATGATCAAAACCTACAAGATTACACATGTCTTCTTCTTTGAAATGTATTACCATATTGAACATGGCGTGCCCAATTGGAAAGAAATGGCCGAGAAAACAAGAGAAACTGAACCCAGAAGATGGCGAATGCGACCTAAGGGATTAGGGTTTTCAAAAACCTAACCCCCTTCAACTTAAAGAATTTAAAGAGCACTAGTCGAGGGGCCTAAACCCAATTTTTCAAAAGCTTGAACTCTGGCTGAGTTTTTCATAAATGGCACTGACATGCTGACGTGGTAGGCTATACGGAATCCCGCGTTTTGCGTTGCAAGTGATGATGTGACAAATTGTACGGATTTTCGCTTTTTTTTGCTGGTTGTTGGCAGTTTTACGTAAGCTTTTGGAGAGCAGGTGCTTTTGGGTGCAATGCTTTTTGACTAGGTGCTTTTGGGTATCCCTTGTACTGTATATAAGTGCCCTTCGGGTCACTTTTGTGCAGAGCATCTCGACACAGAGTCTTGGACCTTGGGAGTTGTACTTTGCGAGCATAATAATAAAGAAATACCAGAAGGGGTGCTAGCATTTGAGGCGAGTGCATCTTGGCTCGGAACTCTGTCGTGGCGTATCGACACTCTCTCTCTCTCTCTCTCTCTCTCTCTCTCTCTCTCTCTCTCTAAGGTGCAGCAGAAGTGAATGTTGAACTTTGCTCAAGATGAGTGTTTGCTCAAGGTTCCTTTTACTTACTGAAGGGGAGAGCCTTCCGTTCCTTTACTGAGAGAGTGCAATGGACACAAACAAAGTGATGAACACTGTGAATGAAGGTGCTGAGAGTGAGAAATAGAGAGAGAAGAACACGACACCTGAAAGTTGTCAAACCCTCCTCCAAGGGCCCCTCTCTCTACGGCGAGAGTGGTCTAGTATTGATTGCACAAATCTCTACAATGCTTTGGACTTGCCGACGATGTCGATGACGAGATGGGCTGAAATCTGAAAATGCTAAGGGCTGAAATCTGAAAATCTTTATCTGACTCTATGTCGGCATCGATGTCGATGGCGACGATGCGACGACGACGTGCTGAAAACGCAGATGCTGAAATCTGCGTTTTCTGGGCTGAAACTGCAAACTTCGGCGGATCTAACCGTGCGGCGAGGATTTGCTGCGGGAAGGTGAGATCTGCGAGGTTTGGGGGTTCTTCTACGGTTCTAACTGCTGAAAACTGAAAACACTGGTCTATGGGCTGATTCTGTTGCGAAGATCTGCAAAAACGTTGAGGGTGTTAGGCTAATGCAAAAACGTTGGGCTGATCTGGTCTTGCTGTGGAGAATCTGCTACGCTGGGGCTTCTGCTTGGTCTACTGTCGCCAGGAAATCTGCAAGAGCAAAAACGCTGGCTGTCCTGTGGATGCAAAATGCTAGCCTTGCTATTGAATCGAAGCTCCTGCTATCTCTTCTGCCAGAAAGTGCTAGCGCCAGGTTTTCTTATATACTACACTTGCCAATTTGCCCTACCTAGTTCCCAACAAAAGTAAGTTAAAAATAAGAAGTGAAAAATGTCAAAAATAAGGAAAATAGGTCTATGCACTCTAAAAATGCTCCTTATGGGTTTTGATGGAAATCTGATGGTCATGCTGTGTGCAGCCAGAGGATATGTATCTAAATTAAGTGTTTGGACATGCACGGTCTGCAAACAGACTCACGGAAGTGCCATATCACTTCCTATTCTAGACTGACTGAACTGAACTGAACCCTTGTCATGAAGTAGCTTGTCCACGTACACATAGGGTTAGATGTGTTACGTGACATCCCCTCCTTTTCAAAGTGAGGTACTGGTACTGAACTGTATGGCATCGAGGGAGATCGCCAACAGGTTCTGGAATCCCGGAAAGGACTCATTGCCGGCCGACTCTGATGCGTGGGTCATGCGATACTTGAACTTCATAAAGGTCTGCAACTCTTGCTTCTTTGGGCCGCGCCGAAAGCGACACAAAGTCATCTGTGGCTCCTTCAATGCTTCAACTTCGTCGAGAGTCATGCATCTACCTTCTTCAAGAATCTCCAAGGATGAAAATTCCTGAAACCACTTCCAACACAAAAACATGAACATACCCATTCCATGTAAAGTGACTGGAAAAATTCTATTTCTTCGAAAGAACTATGCATGCAATGCACATTGCAGATGAACAAAGTGACGGAGTGCCAAACAGTTCATCAAACACACGCAAACAATGGGGTCGAAACTCGTTTTTGTGATCTAAATCAATCAACTGTGGCAAATCACAATGAAAATGCCGATACTTGATGCTCAATGCTCTTTCGGATACTGTGTCATGCCAAGGAAGAGACATGAAATGTGAATTCCTTGAATGCAAACATTTCATCTTTTCATGAGTAATCCGCATACATCCGTGCTCATTCATGAGTGAATCGTGTTCATCATGCAATATGGCATGCTTGTGTTAAAAGGGATCACATAAGGACGGTGACTAAAATACAAGAAAGCATCACGAATGAAACACTTGAACAATGCGTGCTGACTAATCATTCGTACACATAATACTTCCGGGGGCGGGGGGGGGGGGGTTCTGTGGACCTAGGCTTGAGAGCCAAGATCGGTTCTTCCTAAGGGGTTCTTTGGACCTAGGCTCGAGAGCCAAGATCGGTTCTTCCTGAGGGGGTTCTTTGGTTCTAGGCTCGAGAGCCAAGATCGGTGCTTCGTGATTGATCGTCTCGTTAGCTTCACTAGAGAAACTATCAACTAACACATCATCCTTGTGAACAATCACATCATCTTCATGCAAATCATCATGCTTGTCATTATCATGCAATTCATCATGCTTGTCATTATCATTCAAATCATCATGCTTATCATTGTCATTCAAATCATCATGCTTATCATAATCATGCAAATCATGTTGTCATGCTTGGGAGAAGAAGAGACGGAGAGAGTCTCCTTTCTTGCATCTGTGTCTGCACTTGAGAAAAGAGTCGCAACATGTCTTTCATGTTTTGGTCGTTCATTTCTTTTCTTGCTTTGTTCTCGCGATCAAATGCTGCTTCTCTTACTTCGCGCTCACGATCCAATTCGGCTCGTCTTTCTTTGGCTTCCAAGCGTGCTTGTTCGCTCTCACGCGCTATGGCTTTCATTCTTTCTTGGTACTTACAATCAATTTCTGCCATTCTTTTTGCTCCTTGCGCTTTGCGTTCTAACTTCCTTGCTTTGCGTTCTAACTTTTTGTCCATCATCATCTTGTCGAAAGCCTCCATAGGAATTAGTGCAATCCTTGGCGTAGATGGGGAAGGGCCTGGTGGAGAAAATTCTTCTCCTCCACTTCCTTGCTCATCACCTCCATGCGAAGTATCCATTCCGCTTCGAGTGATGACCATCCACTGAAGTCGTGGGTTCTTAAGTTCACGAGGAACTTGGGTTCTTGTGGGTCTTGGGTTCTTGGGTTCCTTGAGGGTCTTGAGTTCTCAAGGGTCTTGAGGGTGTTGAGTTCTTGAGGTTCTTGAGGGTCTTGAGGTTCTTCTTTAGCTTGCAATCTGTGTTAGAGAAGGATCTTCTCTTCACGCGAGCTCTTCTCTTTTCCGCAGGCGCACCCCTTGGTGGCCTTGCGCTCACACCAAGGTTGCTTTTTCCCACCTCACGTCGATTGGCTGGCTGCTAACTGCACGGTCCGCTCTCAATGAGTGAAAAGAGGCACAAGGGGAGGCTGGACAAGCCCTTCTTTCTTGGGTTTCCTATCACTTTTCAAAAACACGATTGGGAATCGACACGCCCAAGGTGACGGGTTACGTGCGACCGCAACAAGCAAAAAAAATTCTGTGGTTCTTGTGGTTCTTTCCTTGAGTGATACAGAACACTGCCAAAGCTCTGATAACAATGTAAGGTGCTGCGGAAGTGAATGTTGAACTTTGCTCAAGATGAGTGCTCCGAACTGTGCTCAAGGTTCCTTTTACTTACGGAAGGGAGAGCCTTCCGTTCCTTTAGTGAGAGAGTGCAATGGACACAAACAAAGTGATGAACACTATGAATGAAGTGCTGAGACTGAGAGATAGATAGAGAAGAATACGACATCAGAAAGTTGTCAAACCCTCCTCCAAAGGTCCCTCTCTCTATGGCGAGAGCGGTCTACTAATGATTGCACAAATCTCTACAATGCTTTGGACTTTCTGATGATGTCGACGACGATGAGGACGACAACGACACGGGTTGAAATCTGAAAATGCTAAGGGCTGAAATCTGAAAATCTTTATCTGCTGAATTCTGACTCTATGTCGGTGACGATGTCGATGGCGACGATGCGACGACGACGCGCTGAAAACGCACATGCTGAAATCTGCGTTTTCTGGGCTGAAGCTGCAAACTTCGGTTGATCTAACCATGTGGCGAGGATCTACTGCGGGAAGGTGAGATCTGCGAGGTTCGGGGGTTCTTCTGTGGGTTCTAACTGTTGAAAACTGAAAACGCTGGTCTATGGGCTGATTTTGTCGCGAAGATCTGCAAAAACGCTGAGGGTGTCAAGCTGATGCAAAAACGTTGGGCTGATCTGGTCTTGCTGTGGAGAATATGCTAACACTGGAGCTTCTGCTTGGTCTGTTGTCGCCAGGAATCTGCAAGAGCAAAAACGCTAGCCTTGCTACTGTGTTGCAAAAACGCTAGGCATTGCTGGGGGGTCTTGCTGAGAAGGTGCGTGGTGAACCGAAGCTCCTGCTGCCTCTTCTGCCAGAAAGTGCTAGTGCCAGGTTTTCTTATATACTATACTTGCCAATTTGCCCTACCTAGTTCCCAACAAAACTCACTTAAAAATAATAAGTGAAAAATGTCAAAAATAGGGAAAATAGGTCTATGCACTGTAAAAATGCTCCTGATGGGTTCTGATGGTCATGCTGTGTGCAACCAGAGGATATGCATCTAAATTAAGTGTTTGGACATGGACGGTCTGCGAACAGACTCACAAAAGTGCCTGATCACTTCCTATTCTAGACTGACTAAACTGAACTGAACCCTTGTCATGAAGTAGCTTGTCCTGTGTCACATGACACACTCTCTCGAGTCTCCCTGAGTTCAATGCTTTTGCAGTTTCTGTTCTGTAATGTTTAGCGGAAGTGAATGATGGTGTAAGCTCAGGATGAGTGAACAGTGAGTGCTCAAGGTTCCCTTTACTTTAGAGGAAGGGAGAGCCTTCCTTGCTTAGAGAGAGAATGTGCAATGACCAAAACAAAGAGTGGAAAACTGTGTATACAACGTGCATGAGAGTGCTAGAGAGATGATGATGATGTTGTATTTACGTCCTCGGGGGGCCAAAATGACCCATGGGACCACAAAAAAAATAAAATCTACAAGAGGCTCCCCTCATGTGTGTAGAGGGGGTAGTGGGCTAGTAGCTTTCTTGTGTGTTAGTGTTGTGTGATGATCCAATACTTTGGCAAAGTAGATGCCTAAAGCTACTGGGGAGGGGTATGTCCGAGAGAGAAGCTCCTCAAAGGTGACATCTCCTTGCAATAGCAATGGGAAATCAACACGGATGTGTGCGTATGTTGGGCACTCGATGGTGACATGGGCCTCGCTTTCCACTTTGTTTAAATTGCATTGTGTGGATGTCCTTCTATTTTCCTTAATATTCAACCACCCTCCCGTTTCAATCTTGAGCATGTGTGATCGCGTCCGCATCAAAGTAATGGCCCGTCTTGCCTGGTGGGACATAGGTGTCCTGATATGCATCTGGGTGTCCCCAGTCTTGTAGGTCTCCCAATATTGTGTATTGATGTGTTTGCCGTAGTATTCAAATTTGGACCTGTGTACTGCTGTACTCCATCTAGTGTGTAGGGCTTCAAGTATGCTTCTCTCAAAATTCAGCCCATGCTCATGTTCAGTGCCTTCCTCTATGTGCATGTCCACATGGTCTCCCACATTCCATCTAGAGAACCATTTCCGTATGTCTTCTACGAGACTGGATGTGAGAAATTTACTCTTGTAATTCTTTTGCGGTTTACATCCGGCTTGCCATGCCATGTGGGGTAGATGGCTCTCCGGCATCATCTTAACTTTCATGAGGTATCTGTGTACCCTCTGTAAGGCTTGCATTTCCAAGGGTCTCTTTGCTGTCTCCAAAAGCATCACTGAGTATGGGGTGGTAGTTTTGATCCCCATGTGTCTACATAGGAATTTTTTCTGTATCTTTTCAATGTCATTCCAAGTGCTAGCAGGGATACTCCCCTCCCATACCTCTACACCGTAAAGTATTGTTTGGACCACGCATACATCAAATGCTAGAGACTTGATTTCCCATCGCCTTGTGACACTTTGCTTGCACATGTTCTCAAATTCATAGTATTTCGCTTGTCCTGCATCAATTCTGTTTTGCGCGCAACTTCCCCATGCATGGTTTGAAGGTACATAGATGCCCAAGTACTTGAACCTCTCAACCGCTTGGAGTGCTTGCCCGTCATACGTGATGATGGGCTGATTCTCATTTCTACATGTGTGGATTGACATAACCTTTGTTTTTGGCTACATTGACTGACAAGCCCGTTGCATTGCAAAATGCATGTATTGCATCCAAAAGTTTCTGTAGAAGGAGTGCCTTGTAGGCAAAGAGAACCACATCGTCGGCATATATGAGGAGCAGAAGCGTGAAAGTACCAATGCTAGGGTGATCTCTCCCCTCTCCCATAGCCTTGTTAATGAAATCATCAAGCTCATCTATGCATAGTCCAAAAAGCGTAGGTGACAAAGGGCATCCTTGTTTAACTCCCTTAGTGCTCCTGAACTCTTGTGAGAAACCTGTGTTTGTCTTGAGTTTACATCTGACCTCTTGGTAGAGACGTCCCACTGCTGCCCTGAGATGCATAGGAACTCCCAGAGTTTCCATACGTGACCATAGCCCTTGACGGGATACTGTGTCAAACGCTTTCGTGAAGTCCACAAAACAACAATACAGGGTTTTGCCTTTTAGCCTGGTTTCATCCATCAAGACCCGGAGTGTGATAAGGTGGTCTATCGTGCTGTGGCGGGCTCTAAATCCTTCTTGTCCAATGGCACGTTTCCCGTTATTTTCAGCCCATGTGCTAAGATCTTTCTCAATAATGCTTCCAAATAGTTTTGCCATACATGAGCTCACCATGATGGTGCGATAATTAGCGAGCAAATTGCGGTCACCTCCTTTAAAGAGCGCTTTCACCCAGTTTTCTTGCCAATCTTGGGGTAAGTATTGGTTGATTGCTTGATTCATCATATGGTGTATCCATTTCTTAGCCTCAATACCTGACCATTTCAGCATTTCAGAGGTAAGATGTAATGTGTCAGTTGCTTTCCCATTCGCCAGGCTTTTGAGGCCTTTAATGACTGCCTGGAAGGTGATGGGCTTTGGATGTTCGGCATGAGCCCCCGTGTATATCGCCTCTTGAGTCCCCGACGGGGCATACAAAGTTTGTACATAAGCATACATTTCATTTAGGCTGAAATCTCCCATCACATCCCCTTTCTTCCCCTTCATGTTATGCCAAGCCTTCTTTGGCTCTTTCTTGAACCTGCTGAGGTCTTGTTGTTCTTTTGAGAGTTCATACATGCGTCTCTTTTTCCTCTTGAGTGTATTGTATTCTCTAGAAGCCCATTCCCATTCAGTTGATTGTTGTGCTAAGCCTCTCATCTTGCGTTTGGCCTCCTTGCATTCTGCATCAAACCAAGGATTATGAGGTAAACCCTTCCTGGTCTTACTATTTTGATACTTGCCCATAGTAATTTTTGCCGCTTCCTCCATTGCATGTCGGAAGATCTTCCACGTCTCTTCAATGTCACAAGGCATGTTCCGGTTAAACAGTAATCTATCTAAGAGACTAGCATAGTCCTCTTTCTTCGTGAGTTGCATTTTGTATGACCAATTTGGTGTATTCATTGTGTTGACAATAGGCATACTGGGCATGTGTAGGCATATATGAATTGGGGTATGGTCGGAGGTTGGTAGCCTGCTACCCACTTCAAAACTATGGACCAATTCCAATGCATCGTATCTCACCAAGGCATAATCATTTGTACTCCTCCCATGACTTGTCGTGTAGCAAGTGTATGATAGAGAGAGAGAGAGAGAGAGAGAGAGAGAGAGAGAGAGAGAGAATTGCACAAGGTTTGGTACAATGCTTCTAGATGCTGTGGTACTTGACGACGACGGTGATGTTGACGACGACGACGAAGGCTGAAGGCTGAAAATGGAAAACGCTAGGGCTGAGGCTTGGCTGAAAACTGAACGCTGGTCTAGGGCTGAATCTGCAAGTGCCGGTGACGATGACATGACGACGACGAGGCTATGCAAAAACGATGGTGGCTGAAATTTGAAAACGCTGGCTGAATCTGATGGCATTGGCTAATTCTGGCGAGGATTTGGTGCGGGAAAGTGGTCCTGAGCCGCGAGGCTAAGGGCTGATTTGCTGATGCAAAAACGCCAAGGGGCTAATGCTGAAAATGCCGAGTTCCTGCTGAGAAAAAATGCGAGGAATGCTGGGTCTTGAGGTGCACTGTTGTTTGTGTTGCTTGGTCTTCTTACCTGGAGTCTTCTGTTTCTTCATGGTGCCCCGTGGGCCACATATATAGGTGCTTATGCCTGGGTCGAGCAGAGCTCCCCCCAGCCCACGATTTGTAAATAAAAGTTCACTTATTAAATAATAAGTGTAAGAGGTGGTTCATTTGCACTTTGGCAAAAAAGGGTTCATGTATTGGAAAATGCTCATGCTTGGTACTGACGATAGTGCTACTGATCATGGATTGTGCAATCAGAGAGTATGCAGCTACTCTTAAGTGCCTCAACATGCATGGCCCGCGTACAGTCTCACGAGGGTGCCAGAACACTTCCTAGGCTACCTAAACCTTAGAATTAGGAATAGCTTGTCCACATGCACATAGGGTTACATGTCACGTGACATGATCGTGTGTTGCTATTGATTTCTTGCCTATAGTGTCCAAGCCTGTAATGGGATCTGAGTGAAGAACGATTCTTCTTCAAGGGAGGATCCGATCCTTTCTGCAACACACGTGGGTTCTCATAGAGAATCTGACAAAAAAGAAACCCCTCTGCGGGTAGGTGAAGAAAAGTTGAGTTCGGCATTGGGAATTGAAGAAATCAACGAAGATTTATGTGAATTTCCGGCGGGAATTTTGCGAGAACGGAGTACAAATGTCAAGTGCAGGTTGACATGTGTGAAAAAAGATTGATCAAGTACTCCCAAAACCCGAAATATGTGAAGCATTTGAAGGATTACTTGATTGATGAGATTCATTTGAGATGGCGAGAGCCCGTCGATTCTCCTCTCAAAGCGTGAAGGAAGCTGAAAGAAAAGCCGACTGCAGAAAAGTGGAAAGTGTACTCGTAGAAAGAGTTTGACGAAGCTCTTGAAAAGAAGATGAACCAGTTACGAAAAGGCTCAATGGATTTCCTCGGTTATTTGACCTGGAAGTCGAATTTCAAGGTGGTAAGCAGATGCAAGAAGCGTGTTTGTTTCAAGGACGGGTGAGGTTTTTCTTCCTCTTGTGAGAGTTTCGACAATTCGTTGTCCTCTAGTTTCAAAGAGGATGAGAAAGGGCGGAAGAAGCGGAGGAAGAGCAAGAAAAGTAGATTTTTGAAAAAGGCTAGAAGGCATGGAGGCCATCTAACAATTTAGAGGAGGAGATCTCGTCCTCTATTGACAGTGAACAAATGGACAAGAAAACCAAGTTCAAGGATGGGATCAAGCAATCAGGTTTGATACATTTTCAGGCTATCAAAACACCCGTCGAGCCCTTGAGTTCATACAGCAGTTTGACGTCACCTTCTTGAGAGGTCGGTTCTCCGAAGGCTCCAAGGTGCAAAGGGTGGCCTCTTACTTGAAAGGAAAAGACCTCATGGTCTACTCTGTTGTAATGCAAAGAAGCACCTACAACGTGGATAAAATTTAAGAGAATTTTCACATCAAGTTGGATATCAGAGGATTATGAAGAAGATGTCGTCACTGAGAATGACTAAGAAAGACACGTTGGATGACTACTGCAAGAGGTTTTAAGATACCTCTTTGCTAATGTCCTCGTTTCGGAGGGTCATTTTGAGAGACCATATTGGGCAGTTTTGTTGTGGTTTGCCAAAAGAGATTCAACAGGTATTGTTTGCAACAGAAGTCCAATTCTTTTCAGAGATTGATGGGACATGCCAAGCAAGGTTTTGGAATGCATGCGTTTCATTCACTTATCATATGGACAGGCTAGTGTCCACTTCAATAGGGCAAGAGTTGAAACCGGCCCGTGGGGCGGTAGGCTTTGGCTTTCACCCGAAATTCTTTACTTTACTTTAGACACACAGAGAAACTTCACTAGTAAGCCTGTGATTGGAATTCAACACTTCAAGACAAACCACGGCCTGGCAGCTAGAGCGCTACCAAGCAGACAATGATACCCTGTCTGCCCCAAAGACTGGCGTCGCTTCCGGTATGTCTTTATTCTTATTATACTTGAGAAAAACCTGTAAACTTCCACAAGATGTCCCACTTTTATCGGGCTGAAATTCCTCTACTCCAACTCGGCAACATAACCACAATAGAAGTCTCCACGAACAAAATCCCAAGCAAACATTGACTTTCCACGCACTTTAGAGCGCTTTGCAAAACTTGGCGAGAAATTGCAGCTCGCTGAATTCTCTGTTTTGCGCTCCAATCCGCGTGCCGATCACTTTTCTGGGTAGCCCTCGAGCTCTCGCACCTATAGGGTCACTTGCCCCTTGAATTAGACGAGATTCCTCGCTTGAAATCTCTCCAAAATGGCCTATACAAGCACCCAATGCGTTCGCGAGGCTCCCTGACAAATAAACGATCCGAACCCTTGCACCTAGTCCTCACCAAGCTGTCCAAACCTGTCCATGGCTGTAATTGCAGGTTTTTGACCCAATTCCGCCAGCATAACGGCGCAAATATCCCTGTAGGTCAAAAGTACACGTCAAGGACACTTTCCCTTGCGGTATGGAAGCTTTCCAGTGAGCTGCAGGTCAATTTCAGCATGCTGTAATTTTTTGTTTTGCCACTTTTAGGTTCCTACTGCCCTGTACACGCATCCCAAGGCCTTTCCGAGGCCTCCCTGACGATTCCCCGCAGTTTAGGTGCGAAACCCTAAACCTGCAGAAAAACATAGCAGGCTGTAATTCTTTGTTTTGGACCGTTCCGGGCGGGGCGAGCACGCCTACGCGTGTCTCATGTGCTCCCGCACGCAATGGGACATCTCCCTTTCAAATCCGACGAGTTTTCAAGCGAGAAAACTCTCTGTTTTCGCATTCCTTCCTGATGGAACTGTGCGTACCTGAAGGGGATTAGCAATTAGCTAATCCGGTTCCTGTACAAAAGGCTCTTGCCTTGGCAGACGCGCATAAAACCCCCATCACTGTACATGGTCATCTGAGAAGCCCAACTAGTGGGGCATTACCATATGTGCAAAGGGGAGGGAGATGCGCGAGAGCAAATCATCGCGCTACATAGAGCAAGGGAGAAGGCAAGCTTTCCATTAAAGCTGTGATCATCTGCACCCACTACTCACACACACTGTAGCAACCGCCAATGAACAAAAACTAGCCTCCACTCTCAAATTGGGCAGATCTGGCAGATAAGCCTGGAGCCGCCATGTGTCCAGTTTGCCTCTTTTGAGTTAATTCCCTAGTACCCACCAACTTGTAAGTGCCGCGAGGGGCCTAAATGACTTTAAGCTGAGCCTAGACACCCTTTTACTGCTCGGATTCCGGTGCCGATTAGCCCTACCAACTTGTGGTGACCCGTCCTTCCCGACTGCGGGTGAAACTCTCGGCCATCGGCCGTTTCACACTGGCCAGGCAATGTCTGGTCATTTGCAACTTCAAAAAGAGAGTCCCAAAAATTAAATAAAAATCATCGGAAAGAAACCAACAACTCAAGTTAGCAATTGCCATGTCCTCGTGACAAGAGTCTTCTAGTAAAGAGAACGAACGTGGGGAACCGGATGGAAGTTCATCAGAGGGTTCCGATGAAGTAAGGGAATCGGATGGTAGTGTATCCGAGGATTCCGACAAACTAAGGGAACCAAATGCAAGTTCATCAAAGGATTTCGAGGAAGAAAGAGAACCAAATGGTAGTGCATTTGAGGGTTTCGACAAAGCAGGTGAATCAACTAATGGTTCATCTGAGGGTTCCGACGATTGAGATTGAAATGCGAGCATACAGGGGAGGCAAGCGAGGCTACCAATAGGTCCCAAGGCACAAGAAACAAACATAAATGGAATCAGCTAGTAGATCAGAGAATTTTAAAAGATCCAAATTGACGTGCCAAGAACGGAGGCCAGCAGGGCTACCAACTGGCCACACCCTGCTACCAATTGGCCACAGGGTACAAGAAAAGAACAAAAAGGTAAGTTAGGTCCGCTGGATAATTTGGTCAAGGGTACTTTTTGGCCTCTTGATGCAAAGTGGATGGAGGAGAACATTGCAAATTCTCTTCAGAGAGAGCTGTACCTTGAAGCTTTTGGATTATTAGCGGTGTCTATGACAAAAATTACCGATGAATCAACATCATGAATTTGGTGCGGTGCGGAGCCACTCCTCTCCTTTGTCACAGATTGTTCGAGATTTTAGGGATACTGACAAGCTGACACGGCCTAAGGGGTTAGGATTTTAAAAAACCTAACCCCCTGCCAACTTAAAGAACTTAAAGAGCACCGACCGAGGAGCCTAAACCCAATTTATTGAAAGCTTGAACTCTGGCTGAGTTTTCCGTAAATCGTGCCGACGTGGCAGGCTGTACGGAATTCCGCGTTTTGCATTGCACGTGATGACGTGGCAGACTATACGGATTTTTGTTTTTTGCGCTGCTGGCTGTTGGGCAGTTTTAAGTAAGATTTTGGAGAGCAAGTGCTTTTGGGTGCAATGTTTTTTGACCAAGTGCTTTTGGGGCTCTGCTTTTGGGCATCCCTTGTACTGTTTATAAGTGCCCTTTGGGCCACTCTTCTACAGAGCATCTGGACGTAGAGTCTCGGAGAGAGTTGGACCCTCGGGAGTTGTACTTTGCGAGCATAATAATAAAGAAATACTGGAAGGGGCGCCAGCCTTTGGGGCCAGTGCGTCTTGGCTCGGAGCTGTGCTGTGCCATGTCGACTCTCCTCTCTCTCTCGTGTTGCTATTGATTTCTGGCCTGGAGTGTCCAAGCCTGTAACAACAAGAATTGTGGGTGGACTTTTGGCACTTGGCCATTATGAGATTGAGACTTTTAAGTTTTTCGTAAGGTCCATTTTTCGGATGTCTTTTTGTAACTCTTTGGTCTCTCTTGTGGTTGTAGTAGTAGGAGCCAGTGGCAAAATATGTAGGTGTGTATGCACCACCTATGCATTTGTAGCCATCGCTCTTAACTGTTTATAGAGCTGAATTTGCTCACTACCTATTGTATGGGCTTCCCTTAGCCCAATTGCATCATTTGTTTGAAATTCCCTTCTTTGTTTGTCTTCTCTACTGCGACTGCTTTCACTAACTGTGCCTGGTTCTTCGACTTTGCTTTCCATTGTAGAGTACTCTTCAATCCCACCATGAAACAATCCTTCTTCATCATGGCAGGAGGGTTATGGCTTTCAAACTGCTGATATTTATGGACTCAGCTTCTTCCACCATAGCTCTGTTTGAAGTCCTTTTAGTACTAATGAGTGAATGCTTTAGGCACGCTTCACTTTTGTTTGAGCACACCCTCCTTCACAAAGGACATAAATGCATGCGCACACACGTGCACTCCACATATTCCAGTATGGCTAGTGTCCCTGTTTTTTCTTGTCTGGTTTACCTATGTAAGGTATCAAGAGTTAGTAACTTGAATGATTTTGTGGTCGGCTCACTTTTTTTGGGTTGTTTGGTGCAGGCGAATCACCAGATGAGATATTTTCACGCCTCAAACGGGATTTTGTACCCACTATAAGAAGTGGTCTCATGTACTGGCCAATTTGTGATTTCATTACCTATCGATATGTGCCAGTTCATCTCCAGGTATGTTCTGTAATATTAAAAATGATTTTTTGGGATAGCAACAACGACAGCTTATGATGCAATCTTCTGATGACCATGTGAGTGTGCGTGTGTGCTTGTATTGGTACATTTGAGTGTATGTATACAATATCCTCCGCATGGAGGTATATGTGCTTCTCTTGATTGTGCGTTTTGTGCTGAGTGTTTTAGCCCTTCTCATAGTTTGGAAATTCATGCCTTTCTGACCTATTTCTGTGCGTGAACAAATGGCTTGAACACAAGGCCGAAGTTCCTTCTTGTCCAACTCAAACTTAAGTGGGTGCATATGAGAGAGAGAGAGAGAGAGAGAGAGAGAGAGAGAGAGAGAGAGAGAGAGAGAGAGAGAGAGACACACGATGAAATGAAATGATATATAAACTTCTTCAAACTGACCTATGAGACCAATCTGTTACATACTGGTGAATCTGATACCATGTCTGGGTACAAAAAAGGAGATACTAAATTGAATCTAGAAGTGTTACTAGCTGGAACTGTGTGGGGTATGTGTGATCACCGTTATAATTGATTCCCAATACAAGAGAGAGATACAATGGGTGATGAATCCATCCTCATTTGTATTCTGGATGTCAAGATAGTATGGCTCGAATCCTTTGTTGTAGTCTTCGTCGATGCTGTGAAGCTCCTCTCCTCAATCGTGGGCGTCTCGATCTCCCTAGCTCCAATGCTCAGTCAATGAGAGTACCGCGGGTGTGAGTATGAGTTGAGCTTTGCAATGGTGGCTGCTCCTCTATCTGTCCAGTGTTTGGTGTGAAGAAATCAGAAATCTGTCTCTGGGATTGTCTCTCTCCAGATCTCCTTAGTAAACTATCTCTATGTCTGTGTAACTCAAATAGATACAGTCCTAGACATCTCTGGTCCTGATAGCTCATGACTCTGGAGAAGGGTCCGAAGCCTTCTCTAAATAGACAGTGGAAGCGACCCCGTATCTCGTAATACACTGTGCACTAACATATATAATGCATCTCTGTCTCTGGCACTGTATGGCATAGGTGGCATATCCTGTTAGCTGCTGGTATTTCTCTGAATCTACCAGTATCAATCTCAAGCTGGTGGGAAGATGTCCATATCTGACCAATGGCACACCGTTATCCTTGAGATAGATGTGTATCCATATAGCTGGGTCGAATCACAAACCCATCCCGTGTGAGTCGGAGAAGATGCTCTCTATAGAAAGCCATCTTCGTGCCCAACTCTTGTGTCGGCTCTATCCATGTCCTCCTGGTGTCCAATTGGGCCAGGTCCTGGCGAATGAGGAGAGAGAGAAGAAGAAGAAGAAGAGAATATTTAACGTTGTGTGAGAGAGAGAGAGAAATGAAATGAAATGTTATATTAACGTCTTCAAAAGGCCAAAATGACCTATGAGACCAATCACAGAGAGAGAGAGAGAGAGAGAGAGAGAGAGAGAGAGAGAGAGAGAGAGAGAGAGAGTTACTGTTTAGTGCAAGTGGTCTAACATGTCTCTTCTTATTGTTTTGCAGCCTTTGGTTAGCAATTCTTTTTCTTTCTTGTGGACAATATACTTCACATACATGGCCTGCTCAAGGAAGGTTGAAATTGTTTGCTGAGGGGGGTTGTTTTCATTTCTCATTGCAATTTTATGCACCATTCTTATTTTTGGTGGAGATTATAAATTGCTTTTGGATCTAGCACCTCCAGAAACTTCTACATAGAGGTCAGCAGACAGAAGCGTACACGGCGAACTTTTAGGTTTAAAAATCCTCGAGAAGTCCTCCACCTTGTAGTAAGATCCATTTTTACATTTTATGTAGTATATCAAAGTTGTATCGAGAAACTATTATGACTGCCCCCCCCTCCCCCCCCCCCCCCCCGCTCTCTCTCTCTCTCTCTCTCTCTCTCTATTCACCAATTGTTTGTCAAGTTCTGAATTATTAGCTCAGAATAGTTTTGGCTTAGGATTTGCATTTGTAGATCTCTTTTTTTTTGGAAGTTATTTTCACTATTTACCTCTACAGGTGCCACTGTCTTGCATCAATCGATCATATGCAACTATTCACCTCTACAGGTGCCATTGTCTTGCATCAACAAATCATTCATGTGTTTGCATGGCAACCTGTGTAGGTTATTAAAGAGGCTCTTTGCCATGTATGTCCAGTGTGGGTGGAATTGGAGGACTTACCTGTGTTTTTGTGTGGTCCGGGATCAAAGATAGTGGTTCAATTCTTGATAAAGTTGTTATTTATCTCCCAGTTGGTGTTCCAAATCAAAACAAAGTATGCATTCTCTAGAAGACTAAACAACCATTCTCTCAAACTCTCGTAGTGCAGCTTTGTGATCTGGGCAAAGTTTGGTAAACTTTTGAGTTTGGGTTTACTTGCCGGTGTTTCTTATCGTTGTTGAGCACTACTTCATTTTAGTAAAAGTTGTCTTATTCTAATGGGGGAAAACTCTCCTATTGAAATGTTATGCTAAATACTTGATGGGAAGGTTCTCCCGTTGAAATGTTCCTTGCCTATTCTGGTAGCAAGAGTTCAATGTCGAAAAATCAAGTAGTTGCTATTACATGAACGTTCCAATATGTTGCCATTGAACACTCTTGAACCAAATACCTCGCGTAACTCATCGACTCATGGCCATAATGTAGCTACCCATAGTAGTAAGGACCAAGTTGGCTTCACCTTGAATCAAAAATCTAGTTAAAAACAAGTTGTGATTGTACCACCTCTCAAGCCTAAACTTAGTTATGGTTACTCTAGAGGCAATCCATTTGAACTTTTGAAGCCTATTGTTGCACAGTTTGATCTCTCTTTCATTCCCTCAGCTTTAACCTTTGTGGAAAACTATCAAATGCAGTGGCCAAGTTAATGGAGAATATGTTGTTCACTCACTAATGGCTTATGTATGTGAACAAACTAAACTACGAGAACATTTGAGGCAATTTGGATTCGGAAATGCATTGTTGGTGTCTCATTTGATGTTAAATGTTCAATATTTCTTATAAATGTCCTTGTCTATGGTCTTGATTTTGTCGTAACAATTTTGATGTGTTGTGTCTGCAAGAACATAAATTAAAGGCTTTGCATATTATGGGGTACAAAATTGTCATAGGGGCTTTTCTTTCTTTGGTACTAACTGCCTACAACCTGAGATCTTTTGGACCCCCCATAAGGTGGATGTGTGGGTATTATGGTACGTTGGCAACAATTGTGTTCTCATTCTCAATATCTATGGAGCTAATAATAGCAAACAACAAAGGCAAGATCTTTAGGACTTTTTAGCATCTATCAATCTCCTCTCTGGTCTTATGTGCAGATTTTAACATGGTTTGTCTCAATTTTGACTTGAAGTGGAGAATCCATGATCAAGAATCTATTATCAGATGTGAACTTTGTGAAGCTGAAGTGTCCACTTTCTAAGGTTAAATACTTCGCATGCTTTTACTTGGTTATAGCATGGAGCTTAGGTTTGATTGGAAAAGATGAGAGGAGGCTATCAAAACAAAGCCAAAAGCTCTAAAAAGAAGAGACAAGGGTATTTTTGCTGGCAAAGGACACTCTAGATCAAGCAAGCATGTTGTAGCATATGCAAAAATAGCCCCTCTAGGCAACAGCCATAGCTTGAGCTTCACTTGTCAGAATTGCGCAGCCCAATTCTCAAAGCAAAAGTTATCTCTAAGCTCTAGGCATCTATGGTATCATTTTTAGGTCTTAATGTCTATTGGTATTTGCAACAACACCTTTACTCACAAATCATTTTCACTAGTCGTGGGGAAGATGAGGTTATTTGGCATGCATGAACTGTGCATGAAATTTTGTAAGTAAAACTCTTCTAAAGAGAAGTATGCATGTGTTTTTGAAGAGCTTCGTATGTTTTTGTGATGCTTCCACATAAGGAAGAGAAGACGTTAAAGAAGGAAGACAATGCTCCTTCAACGAAACGACTTTGTGAATCAAAGTTATTGATCAAAGAAGGCCAAAATTGTTGGCTAGATCAGAGAAGGCTACTATGTTGGCATGATGAAAATGCCACTTTCTTGGCAAGATAATGCTTTCATGATACAAAGGGTCTTATTGGGAGGGTTCGGCCATTCCACCCTTCAATAATGTGTTCTCTCATCTGTCTCTTAAGTTTTTGCTTGTGGTTATGTGATTGTCTCCATGTTTAAATTTGATTATATTTTACACATGATAAGATAAATCTCTTATTCAATTGTGTGAGTGATGATACTCTATTTCTTCGAAATATCGTTACAAAAACACTATGGCTTTTCTAACTCTCCACAAAGCAACTCATGGATTGGGCAAAGTACCAAATTCACGCTAAGATGGCTACATAGCATTGCTTTTGAGTGGCACCTAATGTTTGACTCAAGATTGTACAATCTATCATCATTCCATATCTTTTATATTATTTCCCTTGCTTGATTGTAGAAAAAAGTACTCACTTTCTTTCTTATCCAAAATCGAAAAGTGCTTTTGGTTCAACGCGAGTTTCTCGGTAATAGACCTGCAAGATGCTTACAAGATGTTGCTAGGAAGACCATGGCTAAGGGGTTATTCACCTCACTATTTAATTCATTTCTTGGGATAAAATCTCGTGGCCAAAATGTTAAGGGGATTTCGGAATTCTAAATCTTACATGGGTGCTAGAAGACCCACGTTCATTCACTAATTTACTGTTTGTTCACACACTTTATAGGATATTGTATGTAGATCTTCTCACTATTTTCATGGTAAGTGGAGCCTTTGACTACTACAATAAAACTTTCACAGCTTGTGACTTAAATGTCAACGAGGTCTAGGAATTGTAGATCTTACATGAATGTTAGAAGTTCCACATTTATTCATAAATTTGTGGAATTTCTCACTCTTTGGTCACAAATTTTATGGGATATTGTGCACTCATGGTAAATAGAGTATATCTCATTGGAATAAAGTTTTTATAGCTTGTTCCCTTAATAATACCCTCTCAAACTCCCAAATTTTTGATTGCCTCATGGAAACAAGTTTGTAATACCTTGAACTGGATTGGTAGACATACATATATAGGCAACTTGTTGGGGTTGGAAATGGCGTTGGAGTTTCTTTTTTAAACGTCCACCTCCATATCTTTATGCATTCAATTTAAAGCAATCAATAACAAAGAGGTGACTAGCATAGCTCAAACGAAAGATGTTGATATTGCTTTCTTGCCTTTCTTTGCAACAATGAAACAAATCTAAACTTGATGCACATTTTTATAACATGTCTACGTTCACAATTTTCAACTTCTATCATTGTTCCTTGATATAAGTTGAATATATATCGAGCTCTCAAACTCATTGGTGGTGAGCAAAAAGTTCACATTATTTATTCGGCTCTCCTTCCTACTGTGGGAACCGGGGAGGTGAGTGCAAGGGAGGGAAAGAGAGAAGGGGGAGGGAGAAGAAGTACACAGTATTGGGTGGAGCACATGAGAGCAATGAATCTCAACTCCTTATTTCGATTATAAGCAAATAATGTAGGTGGACAGGCATCCGACTGAGATTGGCCATGGGGCTTGAAATCCAACAATCTCCCACTTGAAGGCCAACGTGACCCAAGTGGCTAAAGAATGTACGGGCTATTATGTACAATTGTATAAATGTGAAGCATGACTATAACTTCATCCTACGCCCATCATCTTTATGCAATGTGCGAACCGCTCTGAGGCTAAGCTCTTCGTTAGAGTATCTGTTGGTTTTTCATCCGTGTGAACTTTGGCTAACTCAATGCGTTTTCTAGCCAAAATATCCTGTTCCACATGATACGTGACCTCTATGTGCTATGAGTTAGAGTGAAACACGGGGTTCTTTGCTAATGCAATCACACTCTGACTATCGCATATAGCATTGGAGTCTGGTGTATACCAAGGTCTCCCATTAGATGAGATAATCACACAGTTTCCTTATTGGAACTGAAAGCTGCAACAATACTCTGCCTCAATGGTGGAAGACGAAGTGCAATTCTAGAAACATGATCTCCAAGAAATTGTCGCTCCAACGAACAAGAAAACGTAGCCGGATGTGGATCCCCTAGTGTCCACACAACCCGCATAATCCGAATGAGTGTATCCAATTATGGATGCATCAATGTTCCCAAAGCGTAAGCACTTGCTGGTTGAACGCTTGATGTAGCAAGATGTGCTCCTCTGCTTCCCAATGCTTTCTATCTGGATTTGCTATATACATGTTGACCACTCCCATTGCAAATGCAATGTTTGGATGTGTTAACTATGGCGAACATGAGACTGTCAATTGCCAAAGAATATGGAACCTTTTTCATCTCTAACTTTTCACCATCCGATTTGGGACAATCATGGTCGCTAAGTTTTTGGTATGCAGCCATTGGGGTATTCAATGCTTTCTCTCCTTGCATATTAAAATGTTGTAAGACCTTGTGAACATACTCTTCCTGCAAATTTTCTAGTATACCACGTTTGCGATCTCTCTTGATACAATACCAAGAAAATGATGTGCATCGCCCAAATCTTTCATAGCAAACAGCTTGCTTAAGGCATCCTTGAGAAATGTAATCTCATCTTTGGACTTCCTGGCTATGAGCATATCATCCATGTACAAAATCAAAATGATTCGTTCAACCTCCTTGTATACAAGCAGTGATCCTCTTGGCTCCGCACGTAATCTTGGGACTGAATGTACTTATCAAACTTAATGTACCATTGCCTTTAGGCTTGCTTTAACCCATACAAAGATTTCTTGAGTCTACACACCAATTCTGTCCGTGTGGCTTCTCATAATTTATCGCATAACCTTCTGGCTGTTTCATGTAGACATCCTCTTCAAGATCCCCATGAAGAAACATTGTCTTCCCATCCATTTGGACCAATTCCATGTCCTCGATGGCTACTTGACCAAGCACAAGATACAATGTAGTCATCTTGACCACAAGAGAAAAGATTTCATTGAAATCCACTTTGTACGGCAATGCCTGTTTGCCCACAGGTAACTCTGTCAATTCTCAAGTTTCATTTGCTAAGATCGAGTTATACTCAGATTGCATAACCTCTTTCCACTTTATGCTATCGTCCATTTGAATGGAATCTTTGTAGCAAGTGGGCTCACCGTATTCAGTGATTAGCAATCCTGGCTCCAAATGCTCAATTACACGCGATGTACGAGTAGATCTCCAAAGTGCCTGACTGCTGAATTCCGATCTCTTTGGAGTAACATGTGTGTGTGTACTAGTGGAAGGTGCATCACTAGAACATAATTTTTTTTTTGTAACTGGTGGTGAGGCAACATCCTCAAACCTTACTCTGCAATACTCAATGTCTTTCACTGACTGTCTATGCATCTTAGACTCGTTAAATATCAATTGTGAGTTGCGTATAATCTTCTTAGATTCCAAGTGCTAGAGACGATATGTGATTTGGGATCCAGCTTTTGTCTAAGCGCTTTTGACACACCTAGATACACGTAATTTGTCATAATCGAGCTATTTGTTTTTCCACATCTCCTGTGGAACCTTGTACTTCACATGTGTTCTAGGTGACCGATTGATCAAATAAGCAGCCAATACAACAACTTCGCTCCAAAACTCTTGAGGCAAGTGGGCTATAGACAACATAGAAGTGACCCATTCCTGGATGGTTCTATTCATCCTCTCAGCCACACCGTCTTGGGCGGTATGTAAGGCGTGGTAAACTATCTCTTAATGCCTTGTTTATTGCATAAATCCTTGAACTTGGAGGAGATGTACTTGCCTCTGTCGTCACTTCGCAAAGCTTTAAGCTTTCGATCCGATTTGTTCTTTACCAAGACTAAGAACTTTTGAAAGACACTAAAGGCGTCACTCTTCTACTTCAAAAGATAATCCCACACCTTTCTAGTAGAGTCATCTATGAATGTGAGGAAGTATAATGCTCCCTAGAGACTTGACTTGCATAGATCAACACAATTCGCTATGAACAAGATCTAGAGGACTCCCTAATTCCTTGTCCAAAGGCGCTAATGTCAACCTGATGCAATGCTCACATAAACAGAAGTTAGAGTAATCTAACATAGGAATATACCAGAACATTGCAAGACTTTCATTCCCTTTGTGACTCATATGGCCTAGCCGCCGGCTATGCCACAACTCTATAGACGGCAGCTCGGCTACACAAATAGAATTCTCTTTCACGAAAGAGACATAAGGTGCCATTGTCTTGCATCAACAAATCATACATGTGTTTGCATGGCAACCTGTGCAGGTTATTAAAGAGGCTCTTTGCCATGTATGTCCAGTGTGGGTGGAGTCGGAGGACTTACCTGTGTTTTTGTGTGGTCCGGGATCAAAGATAGTGCTTCAATTCTTGATAAAGTTGTTATTTATCTCCCAGTTGGTGTTCCAAATCAAAACAAAGTATGCATTCTCTAGAAGACTAAACAACCATTCTCTCAAACCCTTGTAGTGCAACTTTGTGACCTGGTCAAAGTTTGGTAAACTTTTGAGTTTGGGTATACTTGCCGGTGCTTCTTATCATTATTGAGCACTACTACATTTTAGCAAAAGTTGTCTTATTCTAATGGGGGAAGACTCTCCTTTTGAAATGATATGCTAAATTCCTGATGGGAAGGCTCTCCCGTCGAAATGTTCCCCTATTCTGGTAGCTTTTAAGAGTTCAGTGTCGAAAAGTCAAATAGTTGCTATTACATGAACATTCCAATATGTTGCCAATGAACACTCTTGAACCAAATACCTCGTGTAACTCATCGACTCATGGCCATAATAGTAAGGACAAAAGTCATTGACCAAGTTGGCTTCACCTTGAATGAAAAGTTTAGCCAAAAACAAGTTGTGACTGTACCACCTCTCAAGCCTAAGCTTATTTATGGTTACTCTAGAGACAATCCATTTGAACTTTTGAATCCTATTGTTGCTCAGTTTGATCCCTCTTTCATTCCCTCAGCTTTAACCTTTGTGGAAAACTATCAAATGCAGTGGCCAAGTTAATGGAGAATATGTTGTTCACGCACTGATGGCTGATGTATGTGAACAAACTAAACTACGAGAACATTTGAGGCAATTCGGATTCGGAAATGCAATGTTGGTGTCTCATTTGATGTTAAATGTTCAATATTTCTTAGAAATGTTCTTGTCTATGGTCTTGATTTTGTCGTAACAATTTTGATGTGTTGTGTCTGCAAGAACATAAATTAAAGGCTTTGCTTATTATGGGGTACAAAATTCAAGGGGCTTTTCTTTCTTTGGTACTAATTGCCTACAACCTGAGATCTTTTGAATCACCCATAAGGTGGATGTGTGGGTATTATGGTACGTTGGCAGCAATTGTATTCTCATTCTCAATATCTATGGAGCTAATAATAGCAAACAACAAAGGCAAGATCTTTAGGACTTTTTAGCATCTATCAATCTCCTCTCTGGTCTTATGTGCAGATTTTAACATGGTTTGTCTCAATTTTGACTTGAAGTGGAGAATCCATGATTAAGAATCTATTATCAGATGTGAACTTTGTGAAGCTTAAGTGTCCACTTTCTAAGGTTAAATACTTTGCATGCTCACATAAAGAGAAGTTAGAGTAATCTAACATAGGAATATACCAGAACGTTGCAAGACTTTCATTCCCTTCTGATTCATATGACCTAGCTGGCTATGCCACAACTCTATAGACGGCAGCTCGGCTACACAAATAGATTTCTCTTTCACAGAAGAGACATAAAGTGAGTAAAATGAGCCAAACTTTTGGCCTTTAAGCATGAACATATTTCTCTTCTTGATAATCCAAGAATCATGAGCAAATATCGTAGTGTAACCCAAATCATCCACTAGCTGTCCAAACTCTTTGTCAATTTGGGTATATGTCTGACATTGTACGACATAAACCATTACACATAGAAAACTTGATGCTTCCCACACCACATATATCAAGATCATAAGAGTCTCCTAGCTTCACTGTGCCATGCATGGAAGTGTACATAGAAAACCACTCCTTGTGAGGAGTCACGTGAAAGGTAGTACTTGAGTCCACAATCCAATTTTGCGCATAACACTTGTCAAGAGCTATCAGTGCATCATGACTCGAATACGATGTGAAAATCAACACATTATTTGCCACGTCAAAAACTATTTCAATGGCTAGTGGATCAACCACATTAAGCTCTTCAATTTCACATTGCTTTTAGGTTTGTCAGACTTTGCTTTCTCCTTGCCCTTGTTATGCTCCAATGTGCGGCAATCTTTTTTTAAGTGTCCCTTTTTATGTAGTAGTAATACTCAAAATTTCTCGTCTTTGTTGCCGCAACTCTTGCTACAACCTTGCTTGCGATCCTGAGAACGATTACGGCTATGACCACGTTGCCTTTGCTTGTCATGATTGCCACTAGTCACATACGCATCACCATGCCCACTCACACCAAGAGATTGACATCGAGTCTCCTCAGTGATCAACGCACTAGCAACATCGCTAAAAACTAGCTTGCCATTAGGTGCAAAATTGTTTGTGGCTGTGTTGAAGGTATCCATGACGATGGTAGCGAGCATAGCAAGAAAGTGGCCTTCATTTCATCACCGAAATTGAGACCTTTTGAAGTAATCTGTGAAAATATGTTGTTGAACTCGTTCAAATGAGAACTAACATTAGTGTCTTCTTTCATATTCATGTACATAAGTTTCTTCATCAAGAAAACCTTGTTTGAGGCCTTGTTGCTACCCATGCTGCACATAGAGCATCCCATAAATATTTGGCAATGGTCTTATCCATCATGGTAAAGTAAATGGATTTACCAAGGTGCAAGCAAATGGTCGCCATGGCACGTTCATTCAAGTATTCCCATTGATCATCAGTGTACACATTCTCTCTTCTTTCACGCAAGGATGCTATCAAGCCTTTGTTGATCAAAACATCTTGCATACACTACTGCCAAATAGCAAAAATCCATAAAATGGACTCGCGGAAAAAATCCAGCAGAGTCTCCTCTATATGAGGAGCAAACTCTCAAACTCGACATGACAAAAGTGAGCGCATAAAGTGCTCAAGACAACCATTGGGCATAAAGTGCTCAAAACCAATTATAGTGTGACCATCAACTTGGTGTCAAAAGCAAAAAAAACCGTCCAGATACATATCCTATGGCGAGGGTACCGTAAGAGAAGAAACTCCAACAACCTGTATCCCGGAAGGTATCTCAACATTCAAGAATATCCTAGCTCAAAGAGAAAACCTCACGCAACGACCCTCCAAAGGCTAAAGTAGACTCAAAACAACTAGCCATAATTTCAGAAAGGGCTCTTTCGATCCAAGTCTCAAAAATGGCCGAAAAAACTGCCAAAGTTTCACATCAAATTGGCGCCGCAAACAACGTACATAGGCAATGACCGCAACTCAACATACATGAGTGAGTGCGCACGAACAAACGCCAAGAACTGTTGCGTGTAGAAAAAAGGATCCTTGCGGGGATATTTGCTCTCAAAAGAGCTAAATAGCAATATGCGTGCTCAAATAAATATGCATCTGTCAAGATATCTGTCCACAGAGAAACTGCTATCAAAATGATTGCCAAAATCGTCTGAAAGGCACTGTGCTTGTAAGTGTCTGAAAACCTAGAGAAACTGGTGTATGTGGGGTCAAAAATCCATGTAATCTGCATGTTGGTGTAGAATGGGAATTTCGATGCCGATTTTCATCCCAAACAAAAATCTGCTCTAATCGGATGCCATGTGTCACTCCTCTATGACAGAAGTACCTTGCCCGTGCATGCCAAGAAAAGGTTGCCGGTAGATCATAGGCAAAGTCGGTGCCAATAAATGAAGTGGATGTCACCTTGCATTGCCAAACGGAAGCGCTCTCCGAGCTATGAGTGCTCAGGAGATGTTATGGAAGCAACTGGAGTTGAATCCGATGCCATTGTAGTGCCTCCGTCGTCGGGCAAAGGTGCTAGCCGTTGTGAGCTAGCTCGTCGATCGGGTCGAAGGTGTCGAGGTCGCCAAGAGAGTCGTCCGGGAGAATGTCTCCAACCAGGAAAGGCTGCTCGCTATTCACTCTCGGTTTTGATTGCTTGAAGGCCCAATTCAAGATTCAACTTAATTCTTTTCCTGCTGATGATCTCCGGTTTGCTGTCCAATTTGATCCTCCCCACGATCTTTGCAAAACTCCTCCTCAATCTGCACAGTGGTCCACTTTAGTCCAGTGCTACTTGCTTGGATTCAATCTATTTCAAATCTCTGTTGCTTTTGTCCGTTTTACTCTGCTCGACAGTGTCCGAGGGTCCTTCAAGGCCTTCAATGCTTGCACACTCCATGCTTTGAGCTTTGCTTCAAACCACTTGATCTTCTTGCTTTTCTTTCTATAGCCCATGAGCTGCAGATCCACCAAAACTCTCCATGCTCGAGCTGGGAGGCCTGCACATGCAGGGTGGTTCGGGATAGAAGGTTGCTATGATACCACTTGTGGGAACCGGGGAGGTGAGTGCAAGAGAGGGAAAGGGGGAAGGAGAAGGAGTACACAGTATTGGGTGGAGCACATGAGAGAAATGACTCTCAACTCCTTATTTTCATTATAAGAAAATAATGTAAGTGGGCGACGCCCGACCACGAGGCCTGAAACCTAACATCTACTACTACATGGATAGGTTTAACAATGCATGCCATACACAATTGGAGTATTCAGAATGTCACTATGCTTTGATACTATCTAGCAATTTCCTTGAAGAAAATGTTCTTTTTATGGTGTGCTTTCTTAGACACCCTTCCAACAACCACCACAATGCATAAATGATATTTGTGTCTGCACCCCTTCAAAGAACAACTGGGAGACATTGGTTTTAATACTACCCTACTGTGATTTCTTGGTCGAGGGATCTATAATCCCACAAATATATATGTTTCATACTTCAACCCTGTGAAACAAAATTGCACATGGGTGGATTTCTTGGTTTTGCAAAAAATTTTCCAAATGGTGCTTAAACTTCCTAGATATCAGTCTGTTTTTACGGTGTAGACTTATAGAAATGCCACTCTCTTCCAAAATGTTCAATGGTGGACACACTCTCTTCCAGGTTTAATAGTAGGCATGGAAAGTGACCTTGGGCACTTTCAAGAAGCTCGTCAGCTACGACATTTTCTTTTGTGGACTAGATGACACTATGAAATAAAAATAACGTTAAAAAAAAAAGATTGGTCTAAGATCCATCAATTCTCTTTGTAATGAGCACATGGAGGATCTTCAGGCTACCATTTATGTGTGTTTACACCTACATTTTAAGGATGCTCAATGGCCTATCGTCAATCAAAATCTAGGCCTCCAATCACACATGAGCATGTGTGATTGGAGGCCTTGATTTTGATTGATGATAGGTTATTGTTCAATGAGTATGTACTTGTGGGAAGCTGGCTTCTCCAATGTGCTCAGGACACGGGGAACCACAAGGAGTGGTTCTCTGTTTATAATAGTAGTAGACAAGGATGTATCGTTCAATGAGCATGTACTTGTGGGAAGCTAGATTCTCCAATGTTCTTAGGACATGGGAACCACAAGGAGTGGTTCTCTATTTATAATAGTAGTAGACAAGGATGCATTCTATCGGGAAATGAACTTGCATGTGACATAGTGTATGCAAGAGATACACATTTGCAACTTGCCAATAATTCTTTATTCTTACAAATGTGGCATGTGCAAAATCTTGCAAAGAATCTGATTTTTCTTGGGCTCAATTCAGGGATAGGAACAACACAAGATGGAAAGAAGCAGACCAGTTGGCTACTTTGTACAATCTCAATGGAAATGAAAGAATTATGATTAAAAGAGTTTTCGAAGGTCTTAGTAATGTGTTTATGCCCATTCACTGTAGAGTTAAGGCGGAAACACAAGTGATCCCTTCATAGTTGAAATGTGCATAATGTGGCTTCTTAATTTATAATCTGATGAGTACAAATGAGCTCCTTATATAGAAGAAGGGAGAGGTATCTTGCTTATATAATTTGTGAGGTTCTAGAGATCCTTCAAATCAGCCCAAAAGGAGAGAATCGTGGGCAAAACTAGCGTACACCTTTTTAGGGGCTGTTTTGACCCTCCAAATGGACTCATATGCAAGTGCACTATGTCTAGAAACCTCTATGGGTCATGTATATATGTATGGAATCATCTAGGATGTCTGAACATGCATAACTACTTAGGGAAGGGATTCATAAGTGGTGCAAAATATGTCACAACTAAAAAGCCTCCCCATGAGTGTCATATGTAGCACCTAAATTTGAAGTGTCTGCCCCTAGAGAATTTAACAGTAGGGTGTAGGATCAAACGTCTCTCCTAGAGAATTTAGCAGTAGGAGTAGGCCAAAAGTATGTGCCTCCCCTTGAGAGAATGTATGCCAGTCAGGTGTGTAGGCTCAAAACAAATTTGGTGCTTTCAAATGATTTTGTGTGTGTGTCTCCACTGTTCAAACGCCAAATATTGTGTTATTGATGCCATCTTCAAATTTGACTTTTTTTTTCCAATGTCGGGTCATTCAAAGTCTTTGTGTTGGTTTTGTTTGGACATCTTCTTCTTTGAATTTCTTCATCATCAATGTTTGTTGATATTTTTTGACGACACCTCTCCTTTCTTGAAGTGGCAAAGAGCTCAAAGTGTTTTTGCATGTGTAGCTTCGTGAAAATGCCTTAATTGGCATTACATATATTCCATGTGAGCATAGATCTTGTGCATATGATTCTCTTGTGTAAGGTGGTCTTACCAACATGGTAGTGTCTATCCCTTTAATGTAAATACACAAAATTATCTGCATAGGAGTATACATTTCATGTGTTGTGCTCACACTTTGGCTTTGCTTAATTATGAAAGTGCTTTATGATTTTTCTCATCCCATGCACTATTGTGGCAGTGTCCTCTTAATAAGATATTACTGAATTTTGGTGCCAAAAATGCCAAAATTGCACTTTTGGAGGCCTTGTTGGAAGAGCTCCTAATAAGAACTTGAGGCAAAGGGGCTTTTGGAAATAAATAATAGGGCTGCGGGAATACCTGCCAAGGCAAGTCGAAAATGATTAAGATGATTGGCCGAATGCTCGTGATGCGTGTAAAAAAGGTGGTTTGTTTGACTATGTTGAAAATGAGCTTGTTTACGAAGGTTATGTAACTCATGGTTTACTACATGGACAAAAAAGCATTCATAGATTAGTGGTTGGAATGGTTGTCTTTAGTGATGGCCACCTAGGTTCAAAACTTGCCAAGTATGCATGGCCATTGTATTGCCTTCTTGAATGGACTTGAGCTCCTTGCAATGTGATTGAACACCCCCTTCACATCCGTGCCACTTGACCACATTAAAAGTAGTGTGGCACTTGAACTCACCCACTTCCCTTATTACCCAATTATTGCTCATGCACTAGCCAAAAGACGTTGAGCTGGCATGTGAAAGGATCTAAAAAAAAATGTATGTTAAATCTGCTTACACAAAGATTACGGAGAGCTTAATTGCAAGATTAATCAAACAATTAACTCATCAAATCTCAATGTTTTTCAAAGCTTGATAGCTCATCTCAATGCTTTCTCTGTAGCCTTTCTCCACACACAGCTAGTGGCACAAGATGATGCTTATAATAGGGTCAATTTTTGCATCAAAATCCATCAAATGTGAGGCTTTATTATGCTTCTAATCCTAAATACAAGCTTCTAATGGCTCTCTAATTAATCTCAGTCATACTCATGAAGGTAGTGGCCCAAGGATGTCCGTTCAATGAGATGATTAAGACTAATGGATCTTTATTATTAAAGAGGAAGATAAGATTAGGTAGTAACCTAGTGTGCGAGTGTACGCACACAAGGCCCCTAGCTTAGAGATATAGAAGGGTAGGACTGACGGGGGTACTTAGGAGATGATTATTACACTATTAGCTCTCATATAATTTGTATACGGAAACAAAAGTGAGCCATTCATAATTGAGATGTGCATACTGTAGCTTCTTAACTCATTATCAAACAAGTAGAAACAAGCTCCTTATATAGGACAAGGAAGAGGTATCTTGCATACATCATCTGTAGGTGTGAGAGATCCTTCAATTCCAAAAGGAGATAATCATGGATAAAACTCGTGTACACCTTTTTAGGGGTTATTTTGACTCTCCAAATGGACTTATATGCAAGTGTACTATGTTTAAAAACCTCCATGGGTCATGTATATATGGATGAACATCATCTAAGATGTCTACGCATGTATAGTTGGTTAGGGAAGGGCTCCATAAGTGGTGCACAATATTGCAAACAACCTTACATTTTTAAGGTTGAATTTGATTCAAAAGCCTGGCACTGGCTAGAAAATAGAATTTTCACCAAGCCACAAGCAAGAAAATCTATTCTAAGCTTATGTTCAAAACAAACTGGTTCTCAACTAGGAACATATGGGACCCTCAATGGTCCACAAGAATGAAGATTTTCCTTAGAAAGGTGCTTTGGGAGATATTCCTACTGATATAAATTTGTTAACTAGAGGGATAGACTCTAATAAATGCTCAAGATGCAAAGAAGCTAGCGAGGATCCCCTCCACTTAATTTAAAACTACCAAATCTTGTAAGGCCTAGCATGCAAAGTTTGCAGATAGATATAGAAGACTTGGAAGACCCTGTTATTCAAGAAAGACCTAGTCTTGGGAGGCAAGATTTGAAAGAACCAAACCATCCTAATTTGCACCCAAATTGTCCGCTTCTATTACTTCATATAAGTTTGGAAGGCTAGGAACCAATGCATGTTTGAAAATGACCTCTCTACCACCAACTTCAAAGAGATTATACAAAAAATCACGAAAGTGATAATCTCCATAAAAAACACAAGAGCTTTTCAAAACTGGAATCAAGCAATCAAAGCTATCTTGAGTCCAATATCATCTAACTATTAGTTCTATCTTTCTTAGTAAGAACCTTTGGTGTTCAATCTTGTAGCCCCCCTTTGAAAATGGTGTCTCCGCAAGGCATAGGTTGTGCTTGAGGTTCATTGTACATTTTTTGCAGATTTAATATAACATTTCCACTTACAATTGTGGGTATGGATTTAAAAGAAAATATGATGTTTTCGCTGGTGGTGGCTTTCACACATGCTTTGGTAGTGGTATATGGAATAACCAAAAGGGATCATTGATCTTAGCTTGAGGGCCCATATGTGGTGCTCTTTTTCCCCTAGTAATGTATATCATGTTGTATCTAAATGTTCTTTCATCACATAGCTCATTGGGCCAAATGACCAAGCATTGTGTAAACATGTTAGAGTGCCCATAATATTTCTTGAAACAAGAAAAAAGTTTGAGCAATTAGACCTAGTTGGATATGTGTGAAGCCTATGTGTAGTGCTATAGATAATGCAACCTGTAAAGTGTGGGTATAGCCAGAGGCTCATAAGACATGATGCAATTCATGTCTTTTAGAAGGATTATTTCTCATACAAAATCACTCAAGTAGAAAGCTAAAGTGGTTGAGAATCAATTATTGTGGAGACTATATCACCATCAATTCCAAGTTTTCCATGGCATAAATGGCACTAAGTAAGAGCTTAATTCTTATTACACTTCCATAATGCCGCTATGGGCAGGAGAGGGTTTGGTATGCTATTCACCACCCAGCCATGAGAAGAATGAGCTTGCCTTCTCATTCTTGGACTCTTTATAGTGTGGCATGCCTATCCACATTGGTTTGGCCGCTCATGCACTATGACTGGGCGATCTCCCCTTGAACCCTGCCTCCCCGACTTTATGGTCGGAAGGCTGCCGACCAAGACACAGCCGTTACAGGCTATGTGACATTACCCAAATTTTTTGTTCTTAAAAACAACATGGGGAAATCTCTTAGCAATCACACTTTGGTGTTCCCAAGTTGCAGCTTCATCATCTAAGTTTGTCCACTTAACTAGTATCTCTTGGTACACTTTATGACGTGTTTTTCTACTCTCAATACCCTAGAATAATTTTTGGTTCATGTGGTACCTTTGGTGGCTCTATCAAGTCAACCAAAACTTCTAGAGAAACTACATTCTCCAAATCGTGAACTGATTTCCTCAATTTACAGACGTGGAACACAAGGTGAACTTGAGAACTCTCTGGTAACTTAAATTTATATGCTACATCCCTAATTTTCTTAATGAATTTAAAAGGTCCACATATCTAGGAGAAATTTTATCACACTTCTCTGTTTTCATGGTTTCCAACTTTGCAGGAACCTTTAGAAATACAAAGTCACCTTCTACAAAGGTAACCTTTTTTAATCCTTTATCAACATACATCTTAGCAAAATCTTGTGCACTATGAAATTTTTTCTTTGTTGCTTTCAGCATATCAGTCATATCTTCAAGGAAATCCTTGATAGATTGAATCTTCTCCTTCTCTAAACCTACAACCATAGGAAATTTTAGATGGAAACCATACATCAACATGAATGGTATAAATCCAATTGCTCCATGTTTGGAATTGTTATAAACAAATTCCAAAATGGATAAGTCCTCTTCTCTCTTAGATTTCTTCTTACTTACGTAAGAATGCAACATGTCCTCTAGGATTTGGCCAACCCTTTTGATTTGACCGTCAGATTGTGGATGATCTGTTGTACTCCTACTCAGAGTAGTATCCAGCTTTTTGAAGACTTCCCTATTAGACACTATACCTACGGGGCAAGCCATATAGCTTGTAGAGATGTTCAATAAAGAGTTTTACCAATTCTAGCATTTTAACCATTTTCTTTGAGGCAATAAACTTTGCCAATTTGGTTAAGCTGTCCACTACTACCCACGTTGAGTCATTTCAAACCAGTAATAAACTCCATGGAAATGCTTTTCCATTTCCCTTGAGGAATATCCATGGATGGACTAGTCTCCCCCAGCCTTGAGACGCTCATGTTTATTTGACCTGACACTTTTGCATTTCAGCACATAAGTCTAGACGTCCTTAAACAAACTAGGCCAATAAAATTGCCCTTTAACTAGTACGTAGGTCTTCTAAATCCTGGGATGACCAACACTTTGACTATCATGAATTTCTTTAAGAATGCGGGCATGAAAGTCACCAATTGTCAATACACACACTCTACCCTTGTAGAGTAAGTACCCATTGTCAATGGAGTAGTTGCCTTTTTCTCCCCCCGATGAAGTTTATCACCCCCTTTGAAGTCAAAGTTATCAAAGGTAATGAAGGGTCTACATCGGAGCTTTTTGACTCCAAACTATACCCAAAAGTCTCGGTTAGTCTCTACCAAACTATACCCAAAAGTCTTGGTTAGTCTCTCTGTACTAACTCTCACTTCCCTACTCGTCACACATACGACTTATTTCTCCAAACTATCACTACGTGCCAATGAGGGAGGTGGTCACGTCTGTGAAGTGGTGCAATTGTGCACAGTGTACTAGACCTCTATAAAGGATGGATCGTGCTCACATAAGCCTCATAGTGACTCCAAGAACTCATTCTTGAAGACTGTGAAGCTTAATTCATTATTTTGCGACATGCAACTAATTTCATCCACCACTACATTATACTTACCTATAGGATCTCCGCCCATTGATTCTTTCTCCTCTTCAGCTCATTCTGACTTGAAAACCATGTCAAACTTTCATGGTCCATCCAGAACTCAAAAGTGGCACCATATAAATAATGTCTTGACTTTTTAAGTGCATGTACTATAGCTAGTAACTCTCGTTAATAGGCCAAGTAGTTATGTTGGGAACCATCTACCTTTTTGCACTCAAATGAAATTGGACATCCCCTTTGCATAAGCAAGGCTCCTCTGGCCTCATTACCTGCATATGTCTCCGAGACAATAGCTCATTTGGATCCACTATAGTCAATATAGGCGCAACTGCTATAGCCACCTTAATCTTCTCAAAGCTTTTTTGTTGGGCTTCCCCCCAAGTTATATTCTTAGTTTTTGAGTCAACAAGACTGCGATATTCATGTAGTTCTTTATGTATTGTCGGTAAAAGCCAGATATACCAAGAAAAATCTGCAGATCTTTGAGATTTTTTGGTGCTGAGGATAGCTTCCACTTTCTTAGGTTCCATTCGCATTCCCTCAGCGGATACAATGTGACCTAGATAATGAATCTCGGTCTGAAAGAAATTACATTTGGTTTCTTTGCAAATAACTTATGTTTTCTCAATAATTCAAACACTAGACACAAATGTTCTAAGTGTTCTTTTTGATATTTTCTATAGACTAGTATATTGTCTAGGAAAACTACTATAAATTTTCGTAGGTATGGATGTAAAATGTTGTCCATCAGAATCATGAATGTTGTTGGAGCATTGGTTAGCCCAAATGGCATAACCAAGAACTTAAAATGTCCAAAATAGGTCCTAAATGTTGTCTTTGCAACATGTTCTGGTCTAATTCTGACTCAATTTTGACCTAATGATAGCCAGATCTCATGTCAATTTTGAAAAAATAGTGTGATCCAAAGAGTTGATCAAACAACTCATAGCAAAGTACAACAATTATTTTGCGAGCTTTATGTATTCTAAGTGGAGCAAAGTACAACAATTATTTTGCGAGCTTCTACTCCAAGTTGTCATGTGTTGGAATTTTTTTCTTATAGGGTATGTACCAAACATGGGCAAGACATTGAAGCTAGGGCTAAGCGTGATGCACTTCCCATACCACAACAAGTTGTTGACGATCTTGGGTATGTTTATCACCATGTGTAAGGAAAACAATTTTTCAATTGCTTGGACGAGTATTTGTGTTGAGTGCACTACACTTTCCACAAGCCACAAATAGTAGTTGATGACCTTCTAGTCCAAGATATCAACTCAAGATGTCACAAAGGATTGCACTTATTGTAGGGTAAGTCCCAACATGGGTGGAAGCTCTAGGTATTTTTCCTGGTATGTATGCCAAGTACGATGCACTTGTAACTTGCAAGATCTAAAGAGCTTCTTGTCCAATATTTGATCACTTGGATTGTGGGATATGTTCATCATGGAAAGGAAAAGAGTCTCTAGGACACTTTATCAAATATGTATGCCAAGTGTGATGCTCTCTTTCTAGAGGAGCACAAGTCATTGTTGAGCTTTTCTCTTGAATTGCACTTATTGCAAGGTATCTAGATGGGCAAAGAAGCTCTAGGATATTTTTCCTGAATGAAAAGTGAGGTCTCCTCTCTAATTTTGACCACCCAGGCTTGCATCTTGAAGGTATGTGGTACCAAGCAAAAATTTGACATGATTGAAAATATGCAGGGTGGTTTGCTTGAGAAACTTCAACAACACATTGGTTTATATGCCGGGGGTCCACCTCAAAATACGTAAGTGTAGAGAGAGAGAGAGAGAGAGAGAGAGAGAGAGAGAGAGAGAGAGAGAGAGAGAGAGAGATAAACAAACTTTTTCCTCCAGCTATGGCACCCTGAGATTTGTCTGATATCCTTTTCCTTCCTGATTGAAACAAAGATTCTCTTATTTTTCTTTGCTCCGTGTTTGAGCTATATGGTTCACTCTACTCAACTTGGTCTCACCTATATATACATATCTTGTCCTCAATATGAATCACTCTTTGGAACCGTACATAATGTGTCTCTTGTCTTGTCTCTCTCCCTCCCTCTCTCTCTCTCTCTCTCTCTCTCTCTCTCTCTCTCTCTCTCTCTACATCTCAGCATGGTATCAAAGCAGAAATGATCACGTGGCAATTCAACTCATGGTAAGAAAACAAATTATGTGTATGCGGTTTTCTTGTAAGATTCATAGTTTCTCCAAATTTTATTTGTGAGCATTGATTCTTGTTAAGCATGCTTATTTTGTGTCAATAAGAATATACCTAGTGTTTTGTGTAGTGGTTATTGCTAATTGATGTGGAAAATCTTTGATTACATTTACTTGTTGATTTGTATTTTGACACCTTCAACTTTGTCTCAAATTTTGAGGGTATTCTGCTCAAAATTTGGAGAAATGGAAAAGCACAATGGAGCTTTGCAAAGCTCTATTGCTGATGGAGCTTCAAAGCTCCATTGTGCTTTTGTCCAAAACTTGTTCGTCTACTCGTGCTCTTTGATTTGAGTCTGGGTTTGTAGCAATCGGAGTTTGTAGCAAAAAGTTATCCTATTTTTACTGCAATCGAGCTTGACGCAGGTTTCGTCATTGTGAAGCGTCCGTGATTGTTTTGCTATTTTTAGTATCAACTTTTTTGATCAAAGTCAGCATTTAACTATTCATATTGTGGCCGTCAATCTTGCATCTCATGTCACTCTTTTTTCGTCAATTTTGCATCTCATGTCACTCTATTTTGAGGACTCTTTTATTATTGACGTCTCCTTTCATCTGTTTTTTGGCTGCCATCTCTCGTCATCTTTGAGATTTTGAAGATTGGAAAGCACGACTGTGATATTATTCTCTCGTCCTTAGTCGTGGCGTTCACCATATATGGTGTACATATTTTGCAATCTTATCTTATACGTCTTCTTGCAATCGGATATGGCTATGACGGTTATTGTCAATGGTTTTCCTTCTGGCTAGCATTCTGTTCATTCTCTTTAAGGCCAAGGATTTCTTGGTTGGAAAGAGAAGATGCTGTTAATTCTTGAAGGCCATGAACTCTCTGATGTTGTTCTTGGAAATCATGTATGCCCATCTTAGCCTATTGATCCAAATCATGATAACTTTCTTGTCACTGAAGGACCTATATTTGAAGAGTGGCATCTTGCATATACAAATTGGTAGCGACATGATAAGGCAGCTAGTCAGTACATTCTCTCCGCTCTCATTGATTCTCTTCTGCTTGATGTGTATGACCTTCCTACTTCCCACAACATATGGAAGTACCTTATTGCAAACTTTCAGAAGATATTTGTCACAAAAATGCTTTATTTGAGAGGTTTTCTTACCAAGTTACAATATGAAGTTGGAACTGCTATGATGTGACATATTGAATCTTTCAATCTATTGTTAATTAACTTGCTACTATCAATGATCCTGTCCCCCAAAAACAATTGATTACACTTCTCCTTGATACAGTGAATGACTCTTCCTATGATAACATTGCTACCATTATTTCTAACAAGGATGGTCTTGATTTTGACCAAACCTGCATATCTTTAATTGCATACTCTCATCGTCAAGAACGACGTAAATGCTAGTCATGATGCAACCATGATTTAACAAGAGGAGACTGAGTAACAATAGGTGGAACGTGTTTTTATGCTCAAAGGCGTCCATTTCAATGAGGAAACCGCAAAGGTGGTCATCGTGGTAATATTTCTCTCATCTCAAATTTCCTAGCAAGCACTGCTCTTATTGCAACGAAAATGGCCATATTGAAGCTGATTATTGGGCACGTCAATATGATGAAGAACACAATATTACCACTAAAAAACCACGTTTATCTACAAATTCTTCTTCTTATTGTGAATATTGTGGACGATCTAATCATCCCACTCATATGTCCTACAAGCATTGATTTGACATAGATCGTAGTAGAGCATATGCTACTAAACATTGTAACAATATTATACCAGAAACAAGCTGCATCCTATGTTTGTTTGCTCCAGACAAAATACTTCATGTATATGATGGTTCAATATAGATCGATTTATAGCAGTTTCATAAATTTCTTTGGTAGTATTTTGGTCTCTTGATTGTTGACACCTCTCAAGCGTGATAGATGAGAGATTGTCAAATTTGACTTGCTTGCTTGATTTGTTGCTTCTTTATGCACATATATGCTACTATTGATAGATTCTGGTTTCTCTCTCACATTGTATGTACTAAGTTTGTGGATATTCTCTAGTATGCTCATGTGGTGCCAACCTTGAAAAGTATGATAGTTGTCTTGAGTGTGCATAACCTTTTTGTGAGGGTTGTAGTGAGCACAAGGGGCCACGTCACCTAGTGTGAGGTGGATTAGGTCACTGGAAATCCCTATCATAGCCTTGCCATACGACATGTATAGATGGTATTAGGTGGTCGATAGTCGAGTTGACTTGACACTGGTTTTGGACTCAAATTTGATTTAAATTATGTCCATATTTTGATGTTGTTTACTCATTTCTTATGGTCAACAGGATTTGATATTTATGACAAAATACTACCAAACTTCTTACAATGTTTGATAAATTTTTTCCATAGTTTTCTACTCCTTTTACATGTCCTTTTATCACAAATTTTGATTGACATGTTGTTCGATTTTAGCCAATTTTTCTCACCATAGTTTTGACTTTGGGTTATGAGTTTCCTTTTGGCAGCTTTTTGGTTGAGATATTTTTTCATTTTTTGTTAAAACTCTACCAAATTTTCTTCATGAGTTTTCCATAATCTTGTGATTGAATATGGCAGCTTTTGCATTAGACAAAGAACTTTATATTATACATAAGTTCAATGGTAGCAATTTTCCTTTACAAAAAGAGAAATTTCAAGATGTTCTTGTCCAAAAGAAATAGCTAAAGCTATTGTTTAGCATTGAATCTAAGCCGCTACCATGTCTGACAAAGATTGGCTTGAGTTAGATGCATTGGCTAAGTATATTATTAGACCACTTGGCACGTTTGATTTATTGTATTGTGAATAATGAGATTAACAAAGTGTCCTTATGGACAAAGATTTCTAGCACTCATGAGAAGGGAACACAAATTCACGCTTTGTTTGTTGATCTATGAGCCACATGAATGTAGCTTCAACCTAGAGACCATCTGACAAGCTTGCATAGGAGAGCATACGACAAAGTTTATCTTGAATCTATAACTATTTTTTCTTTGCAACTCAATTCTATGAAAGATTATGAGGAGTAATATGCTCTTGCTTAATTCCATTTATGTTATGGAAACCTTGGAAACCATTATCAATCCTCAAGCGCTTTAGATTTCAACTTGACTGATTTTGTATGAGAGAAATCCTTCTAAAAGACACAAATTGCATCATATTATGAGCATTTGGATACGCCCAAACTTTACAAGTTCCATCATCTATTAATGTCTTGAAACATATCACTAGGCATAGACTCCACACACACCCAAATAAGCCTAATTGCTCAACCTTTTTTGGTTTCAAAAACTCTTCAGGGAAAATCTAGCATGTTAACCATAGACACAATGCTCACACAACTCATAGTCAGAAAATATGAACTAAAACATAATACTAAATGAGATATACTTTTCATTGATGCTCGCTCATGTGGACTAGTTATGCCATAAAACAACACTTGTATACAACATGATCTACAATATTAGAAACATGTAAAGGTAAAGAGTACCACATTTGAGTCCTCAGGCTAAGATCAGTGAGTCCATTTGGATATTCCATACTCGGGGGGTGCACTATGTAATCATGTTAATGTATAACGTGAGTTTGAAAGGAGGGGTTAAAAATGCAAAAAAAAAGGCAATTTAATAGAGATACAATAATATAAGGGGTTTTTATATTCAATTTTAGAAAAATTTCCTAAAATAAGGGGTCATTTTATTCATTTAAACATGTTAAAAGAGGGGTTTTTTTAGTACCTCACGAATGCACGTTATATAGGGGGGTACTGAACGGTGAACTCCGCGAGATTCCATATACCAAAAGCCACCACCATCTAAATTTGCAAAAAAATCAAACTCTTTGTGAGATTTTTCACATGCCACAATTATAAGAAGAAAAAACTAATGGCAAGTTCAAGATGTATATCTCTTGTATACACTATGTCATATGCAAACTTGTTTCACAAAGACACATCCCTGTCTATTACTATTATAAGTAGAAAACCACTCATTGGGTGGAGACATGAAATGATGTGCCAGAGTCCAAGATCCAATCTTGAGAAACTTAAACCATCTTTTTTAATTAACATACATTTTGTAAAGATGAAACAAACAAAACACCATGTCATCACTTATCACCACCTTTGGCCCTTCAATTTTGGCCTTGCCTTTGTCCTCTTTCTTGCCATCATCTCTCTTTTTATACTTCTTTTGCTCCTTCCACTTCTTGTAATTTTTCTCAGTATGGCCTTTCTTATTATGATGGTGGAACTTAAGATCTCTCTCTTATGACGTATGTTTTTGGTGCAATTGCTACCATTTCTGTCTTACTCAAGACTTTCCCATGAACAAATTTCTACCTCTATCCTCAATGAGATCAACTGACCAGAATATCATGACCTTTCAACACATAAGGAGGAGCATATAGTGACCCTTTAAAATTCGAGGATGAAACAAGTATATCGGGGAAGGCATGTTCTTTATGGTTTATATCCACAATGAGATCAATTGACCAGAATATCATGACCTTTCAACACATAAAGAGGAGCATATAGTGACCCTTTAAAATTCGAGGATGAAACAAGTATATCGGGGAAGGCATGTTCTTTATGTTTTATAATAATTGGCTAAGGATATTTTTGTCTCCCCACCATAGATACATTATATATGTATACAATCCAAGGTAATGTAGTTAGTATTTTGAATTTTTGTAAAAACCCTTGAATAACTTATGCCTTGTGATCTTAGAAATCTAGTATCAGGTTTACACCTTAATTTATCTATTACTTTCTCAATTTTTTTTTCTAGAATATCACCATTTAGTCATTGATCTATGAGTCACATGAATATAGCTTCAACCCAAAGACCATCTGACAAGTTTTCATATGGGAGCATACCACAAATTTTATCTAGAATTTTATGTCATGGAGAACTTGAAAATGGATGGATTCTCCATGAGTATCAATCCTCAACCACTTTAGCTTTCTACCGAACTGAATTTGTATGAGAGATAATCCTTCTAAAAGACCCAATTTTGCTATCATACTTATAAGTCTCTTTCTATGAACAAACTTTAGAAGTTGGATCATCTATGAATATCTTCAAACATAGTACTAAGCATAGGCTCCCCACACATCCAAGTAGGTATAATTGCTCAACCTTTTTCTAATTTCAATTGAAAACCTTGTGTCACACAACACTCTAACCCTCGGGGGGGGGGGGTCACTTAATAATTATGTGAATATCACATGAGTGCAACAGAAGAGGTTATTCAATTTCATTTTCTCTCGCATTTCACATACAGAAGGGTACCATAAAATGAAATTGGGAAAATAATTTACAAATTGAATAGGAAAAGGGTGTATTTTATTTGTAAAAAATTCACAAATAAGGAGTTTTAAAAATAATCCTTGAACGCACGCGATATATACAATTTATCACAGTGACAACCCCCCCCCGCGCCCGAGCTCTAACCCAAGAGTTAAAGATGCATATTCTACATCATTGTTGGAGTGGAATCCAAGAGATGCCTAATGGAGAATACCTTTCCCCCTTGCTCTTTGTAGACAACAATGCCATCTGCATCTTTTTCCACTGTCCTGTTAAAGGCTCCCTCAAAGAAAAGAGAGTGAGCCCTCTCTATCTTAGGGACTTCTAACACAGGTGCTACTTCTTTGTCATTTGTCTTGATCTTCAACTTCTTTTTATAGTGGTGATGAGTAAGAATGCCTCCTAGATTGGCTCTTTTGGAGCTATCCACTTGCATTGAGAAGTCAAGAGGCTTGAAACCTTGTGGGCCATTTGGAAATTCTAGAAGAAACATCCATGTGCTGCATTACATAAGGAAATACTTCCTCCATGGTTAAAATTATGAATGGCCTAGACAGTAAATAAGAGCGAAACTTGGTAGTAGCAAACATTAATGCAAGCACCGTGTGCTCCACTATTGTGTATCCCTTCTTTGATGGAGTCATCATGAGACTAAAGAAGCAGATAGGACGCATGAAAGAAGTTTGAGGATCCTTTTGCATCAATACCGCCTCAAGTGTGTCATTGCCCACACTAAGGTTTACATAAAACAACTTGTCCCACTTTGGAGGTGCAATGGTGGGGAGTGAGGCTAGAATTTGTTTTACCTCATTGAATTGTTGTTCATTTTCTTCACTCCAAGTGTATATCTCTTGATGGGTAACTTGTTGTAAAGGGAGAACCACTTGGGAGAGCAAATGAATGAACCTACACAAAACCTCACCTTTTGAAGAAAAGAAACCAACTGCTTTGTTGTGGTAGGAGAGGGCAAAGAAACCAAGGCTTGAACCTTGCTTGGGTCAACTTCAATACCTTTGGCTGAGATCACATGGCCAATAAGAGTAACCTTGCTTTCACCAATGTGGCATTTCTCCATGTTGAGTTGGCCACCCAAACCTACAGCCTAGCTAGACCTTCATAGACTTTCTCCAAATGAAGAGAGCGGAATCTATAGATACAAAAGTCATAAATAAGAACACGGATTGATTTTCCAAAGAATGACTGAAAAAAAGGTCACATAGCACTAAAAATTGGTTGGAGCATTAATAAGACCAAAATGCATAACTCTGTAGGCAAAACATCCCCATGGTGTGATGAAGGTTGTTTTCTTTTGATCTTCTTTAGTGATGCTAATTTGAAAGTAGCCTGAGTAGCCATCACATACCATGTAGCACTCATGTATTGCTACCTCATTGCAAATTTCATCTTGGAAAGGAAGAATAAAATGCTGCCTCTTTGTGGATGCATTAAGAGGCTTGTATTCAACACAAACCCTCCACTTACCATTCTTTGGTGTGACTACCACTAGAGAAACCCACTTTGAGTCTTCAACAAGGTAGATGAAACCTGCTTCCAATAGTCTCCTTACCTCCTTGAGCAAGGCCTCTTGTTGAATTCAAAATCTTTTGCTGGTAGAATATCTTCCTATCAATGTACAGGTGTATACTTCAACGATTCTTCCAATCAAATGCGCATGAAAAGGTCTGGGAATCATGCAAAAGAACATCCATGTACATGCTCCATTTGTGGTACACATAGTGATGCAAGTCAGTGCTCTGCAAACCAGGTGGTTTTTTTGCAACACATTACTTGATGGATTCCACATTTTGCCCTTGTCCTAAGGATCACCAATATCATTCAAAGATATACTTACTTGGAGAGTGCCCTAGATGTGGTGTAAGAAAGTTGTCATTTTATTCAGAAAAGATTACAACAGATAGCAGGGAGGTAACTATTGAGATATTTAAGGATGTGGGTATTGGATAGATTAATGCCAAAGGAAATGAGAAGAAGAGAAAGGACTTGGTCATGGAAAGGATGAAAAGTGCAACTTTCATTCATCTTTCTTCAGATTATCTGAAAAGCTTTATCAAGTGTAACTATCTTTAGGTGGTAGGCCTAGCAATTTAAAGACTGCTTGCTTAAGTTTTCCAAACATGTTCTGGTTTCTATTGTCGATTTTGCAAAGAGTTATAGCTTTAAAGTGCATAATGAGATCCAGTCCATGCATTGGTGGTCAACATAGGTAACAATACTGGTGCACATCTCTTATATCATAAATTCAGTAGGAGCTATTCAGAAGACTACATTTTTACATATCAGATGATAAGGTCCATGACATGCTCTTTGTTTTAGCATTGTTTTATGCTACATGAAAATTGGATGAAACAAAAAGGATACTATTTGCATTATCATTGGGCATGGTCAGATAATGCCGCTTCGCAGTTCAAGGTATGGAGACCACACTATTTTGTATCTAGGTATTATTAATTGATAGGATTACATATGATCCATAATTCTCCGCTTCATGACATGGAAAAGCAAAGCATAATGGTGCAAGTGTTGCTATGAAGAAAAACCTGCTAACACATGAAGAGCTAAAACCTGATAGCTCGCCCATGAAGTATGTTGTTGATGTGGTCATGTTTTTGAATGAGTCATTTCAGTTAACAAGGGAAGGTGGGAATGTTAGCACAAAGAGGTGTTCTGGTTGGTTTCACCAAGTTATGTGTTGTATTCTCCACCATGGCATTGTAAATCAATTGCAGGCTCTCGCTCATTCCATTGTGTTGATAGCTACTCAACGCACAATCCATGTGATGTGTATTTTTTAACATTGTCATGATTTTGTAATCCATTTGTGAATGGGAAATGGAGGTGATGCAATAACAAATACTACATTGAAGAATGGAAGTATGTCTCCATCAAGCCATTGATAGAGTTAGTACAAGGAAATAGTGATGAGGACAAGGATGATGAGGAGAACAACGATGATCTGTTTTCCTCCCAAATGAGTCACGATTTAAGCATGCATATGTATGGAGGAGACCTTGAGGTGTTGAGCCAATTACTTTCCGATGGGGATAACTCTATAGTTAATATAATCAAGGAGAAAGAGGACTTCTACCCTCCTTCTACCTTCTAAAGTGCACACAAAAACCATGTCCCAGACACCAAGAGTATTGGAGGAACTTTGGCATAACAAGATCGTAAAAGGTGGAATTCTAATTTGTAGAGCTCGCGTAGAGGAATTCTACTACTTCTCTCACAGACATGGCACACACACACACACACACACACACACACACACACACACACACACACACACACACATAGAGAGAGAGAGAGAGAGAGAGAGAGAGAGAGAGAGAGAGAGAGAGAGAGAGAGAGAGAGAGAGAGAGAGAGAGAGAGAGAGAGAGAGAGGAGAAGATAAGATGATTTTGTACAAATGTAAAGAGAGTTTGCATTAGATTTGATGAGCCTTATGAAAGCATTTACAAGAGCACACCCAAGCGATCGCCCAAGTTGGGCTGACCCAAGAATCAACCCCTTCAGCCAAACTTGGCATAAGCTTCTTCACATTGGCCCCTAGAACTAGACTCACCACTCTCATGACAAACAGAGTTTTAGCTTTACTCTCAACCACAAGTTTTTGGTATATTTGTAAACCATGAGTTTTAGGTTTTCTCACAACCAAGGGTTTTAGGTGTACCCTTAACCTGACGCTACCAAGAGAGCCTCCCCTTTCTCGTAGGTGGAGGTAGGCGTAGCCGCCAAAACACGGGGTTTTTGGCTTACGCCCAAACCCTAGAGTTTTTTGATAGCTCTAGCTAACCTTGGGTTTAGGTTTACCCAGTAACCTCATGAGTGTGTGGTTTTACAAAACGGGGCTACACAAGGGAAGGTCTTACCACCGCCAAATATGTGGCAGTGTCTAATCCTGTTAGTACAAATTCTCAATGATATGCATTGTGACAGTAAATATAATCTTACTCACGAAGATGGATGTAGGGTTCAATGCCATGGGTTCAATTGACATATACATCAATATGGTTTGGAATACATTGCTTCATCATTTGTGCTTCAACATTGTGGTCCTGAAAGACAACATGCACATTGCACATGTTGCTTTGTGTGAACAGCCTCTTAAATAAAAGGACACTCTTAATATTACAAAAAGAAAATAGAGCAAGATTATAGCACTCGCAAAAGCTCATTTGACTATGTCCATTTGCAATTCCTTTGATGCCAGTGGTGCTAACTGATGATGACCTGTAAACGATGGCATGGCCTGTAGGTGATGAGGTGGCACTAATTTGGCATAACGAGCGGGTGCAACCAAATGCATGCAATCAAACCCAAGTGTGTGTGTGTGTGTGTGTGTACACAATGAACCTGCAAACGATGTAGATCATGTGAGCTATTTCTAAAGCCTTCTCAAACTCCAGTGCTACTTTCAACTGTAAGCTTAGCAGTATAGTGTGATACTGGACACCCATCTAGAGATCAGTTTCCTCCCAAGCCAAGGGGTCAATGTTGAATCCACCATGACTAGCGGCCTCAAGGCCTCTGTACAAGAGTTTCTCAGAGAAATTTTATAGAAAAAACGGCATGCCTTCACGTATATGTTGCTTGTGTTGTGCAGGAAGACCAAGATTATGCGGTCTTGATCGGATATGGTAAAATTCCTACGGAGGCAGATGTGCCTTGCAAGATCCGCCATGGCTGCCACGGTAGCATTAAGCAATTGAGCTCCAACTTTTCTATTGCAGCTTATCCTCAAGCTCTCTTTGAGCCTTAGAATCTCCATGAGGTGCTTCACGCATTGAGAAGCAAGGGGATGTCGCCAAAGCTTTGATACCAGCTGTAGAGCTCACCTTGTGGAAGTCTACTACTTTTCTCACAAACATGGCACGGAGAGAGAGAGAGAGAGAGAGAGAGAGAGAGAGAGAGAGAGAGAGAGAGAGAGAGAGAGAGAGAGAGAGAGAGAGAGAGAGAGAGAGAGAGAGAGAGAGAGAGAGAGAGAGAGAGAGAGAGAGAGAGAGAGAGAGAAGAAGAAGAAGAAGAAGAAGAAGAAGAAGAAGAAGAAGAAGAAGAAGAAGAAGAAGAAGAAGAAGAAGAAGAAGAAGAAGATAAATGCTTCTGTACAAATGTAAAGAGTGTTTGCACTAGATTTTGATGAACCTTATAAAGGCATTTACAAGAGTTCACACCCACGTGACCGCTCAAGCTGGATTGACCCCAACATAGTTGAGGGTTTGTACTATGCCCAGGTTAAGGGCAAAGTTCCTATTGAATCAAAAACCACGAGTGATGATCTACTCCTATCTTGTTAGAGCCATATGGTTCCCCAAGGAGGCTATGCCTGGCCTACATAAGCCAAGAAAGCAGAAAAAAAATACTACAAATGAGTAAAAGAATAATAAAAAATCCTCTCAAGATTTCAAGAGACAAGTAGATGCCAACATTATGATCTCAAAAATGCTCTCAAGATTTCAAGACAAACAGACACCAACATTATGATCTTATGAAACAAAAATGGAGAAAGAAAATAGAGAAAAACGCTCAAAGGTTGTTTGAAGAAAGAACAAAATCAACTTTGATAGAGTTCAAGGAACTAGAACCAAAATCAAGTGGGTTTGTACCCTATGTAGATAAAATCTATGAACCCATCAACACGATCTTGGAAGACTTCCAAGCATGATTAGAAGTGTATCAAACCGTGGAAACCGCATGGAAGAATTATCAAGCCCCTAATATAGACACAATGAAACTGGAAGCTTACCAAAATCTTATAAGAATCACTCAGACAATGCTTAAAACACAAAAACCACAAGCTGAAATAATTGAGACTCCTACGAAATGAAAAACCAAGTTAGGACCAATAGAGATTAGAGACCCTAAAGAATTATGGGAGTCTTGAGTTGAAAAAGAGGAACCTGAAATCAAAGTACTAGATAATGAAGAAGGATTAGAGGGAATTCCCCTACTGGAGGAAGATTGTCCTAAACACCGATGGAAGGAAGTGAGAGAGGTTAATGATGGATTCCTGGCCTTGAAATTAGCTCCAGTTGAATAAATGTGGGTCAACCATCCACCTATGAAATTTGACAAATAGTCTTTGTATGATGGTCTTTTTAGACTTCCAATTAAAGTATAGATGGCCAAGTTATGAGTCTCAATAGGCATACATTCATGATTTTTCTTGAGCCTATCAATACTATTGTGTGTACTATATAGTATGTGAAGCTATCCAAAAGTGACGGCTTATCAATCAGAATCCTGAAACAAAGTTACGCCGAGTTGAAGTGGAGGATTGCAGCAAGGGGAGGAGATTTGGTCGGTTTTTCCCTTTTTGTGGCTCGCTATTCAAGGGTACAAAAAAGTCAAAATGTGGAGCAGGCTTTGGAGTTTGAATCCATTGATGTTGAGGTATCATCTAGACTTTACAAGAGGAGCATTGGATTCCAAGACCAGTATGGGATCCTCAAGTGGCAGAGAAAAGAATATTTTTCTGAAAAATTGTGTGAGGGTGGGTGGGACTTAGTGAACATGGTGGTGACATGTGGCAAAAAGTCATCCCACATGGGGTGCATTGGCTAGGAAAGTATGACTATCTATATGGTATCAAGTCCCGCTCATAAGACAACAAAGGGGAGAGAGGGAGCTCTAATGCCCCCGCTTCCCCTGCAGAGGTGCACAACACTGGCACTGGGTGGGCGGTCACTGGCAGGTACGAGAGGCATTTGGCATGTGTGGTGCCTTTGCTGGCATTGCGATGGCCGATGGACATTGATGGTTTTGCTAGTGTTGGTTTGGAATGGTTTGCTAGGGCTTTTCCTCATGCGGTGGAGGCCTGCTAGCCTCCCCTTCTAATTTTATTGGAAGTGGATGAACTCGAGAAAGCACTAGTGATATCACTAGTGCTCGGGATTTGAAATCCCAAGGGGATGAGAGAGAGAGAGAATTGAAGAAGGAAACCACCCACTCAATGATGCCAAATCAAGTCGGACAAGTGGACCAATAGGAGAAAGGTTTCTAAAAGAACATGCACCTCTATAAAAAGAGGTCTTTTAATCATTTGGGGGATTTTTGACAGAGGTATGTTCATGTGGAGCCACAAGGAGTGTCTTTTTGAGAGCAAGCCATAGATTTGGCACTTTGGATGTTGCAAGAATTTTGGAAGTAAGATCAAGCCTTAATTGCCATGTCTGGTGTCGTCCTTCCCATCCCTTTCTCCTGCTCTTGTGTTTTCAGTGGTATTGGCAATGTGCAAGCATGTGTGCCCCTCAAACAGGTCGTGTTTAATAAAGAGAGTGAGACAGAGGTGTTTTCTGTGTTGGAAGTTCCAAGACAAACCATAACAATGTGTGTGGGTTGAGTAGTGATCTTGTAGTGTGTGTAAGCATTGAGTAAAGTGTAGATGAGGTTTTGTTAGGGTAATTTGTGCGTTTTAGAGAAGATAGGGGTTTTGTGAATACCTTGAGTTATATAGGGGTAGCTATGTGTGTTTTGGGTGTGCTCCACATTCCCCCTCTCCATTTCTGGTGCCCCCATGGAGGAGGCATGTTGATGGATTCTTGGGTGACAAAAAGGCATGGTCTTTTGTGTTGGAATGCATGGCGACATGAAGCTTTGGATCTATTTTCACTGGTGAGGAGAATCCGGATGAGTGGATTGAAAATTTTGATCTATATATGATTTCATTGTGTATGTCTAAAAAGGATAGCAAGATGCAAAATTTTCCATTAATAATGCATGGCAAAGCTAAAGTATGGGATGAAGCATTGGAAGGTGAGCCAAGGTAGGCATGGACGGCTCTACAAACACAATTTTTGCACAATTTTCACAAAGAGGCGTCTCCAAGCGAGAGATGTATGTGAAGCTGACGGCACTTAGGAAAGATGTAAGGAAAGATTTCAATCTGTTTCTTGATTGTTTTGAAGCATGTTGGGTAGAATGGTGGCAGCCATATGCAATTACCTTATGGTGAGTACTTCAAGTTCCATAAATTCATGGCATGCTTGCATCCCAAGGTGGACTTTGAAAGGCCGGAAAATTACAATGGTACAATGGAAATTTCATGGTCAAAGAGTAGAAATATTAAAAAGAATATTGAGCAAGGTGTGATAGGCTACGAGATGGTGGTTCCTACTCAGATTTGCAAAGTCCAAGCTTGTGATGCAGTCCAAGATGAGAACCAAGCAAGTGGAGGTGTGGCAACTATTTCACAAAATGGGTACATACAATTCAAGACCTATCTGAGCAAATGCAGGAGTTACATTTAAGTGCGATGGATAGGGGATAGCCAGAAAGAGAAAGAGGTAGAGCTAGGCCATTTCTTGTGGCTAGTGTTACAACTATGGTGAATAGGGTCATTATTCTCCGGACTTCCCACATCTTCCTAGGGAAAGAGGACATATGTATCGATTGTTTGGTAGAGGCAGAGTGCAAGGGTAGTTCAATGGTCAAAGAGAGAAGCCAAATAATATTGCTAGCTGCACCAGATAATGGTGAGGTTTTTAGGGTCAATATCATTGGTGTGGACAAGAAGGACGTAGATGTCCTGGCTAAAAAAAGGGCAAGAGGTGAAAGGGAAACAAAGACCAAGGAGGAAATCAAAGCTCACAAAGGCAAGGAGAAGGTGTATGAAGGCAGGGAGAAACCAGAGACTAGCAAGAAAAGAAGACGTTGCAAAATCAAGCAATCAAACTTTTAGCTTGGGCGTGGTCATTCAAAGTATGATTGGATGAGTGATGTCCAAAATCATGTAGGTGACGGTGCTTACTCTATAATCTTGGGGAGGACATGGCTTCATGCAATAGGAGTTAAGCAAGCGTGGGAGGACAAGGTGTTTAAATTTCTAGAAAAAGAGAAGGGGAGATAGATAGTGTTGGACCTAAAGACCAAACAAAGTCATGCCCACTCTATGGTAGCATGAGGTGAAGATGATACGATGACAAAGCTACAAGTACAAAACCGAGACGGCTTATGATGAGGACTACACTAATACACAAGAAGAGGAGAGTGATGATGACATGTTGAAGATTGATGTTGATCTATTTGGTGTTATCGTAGAAGATCCTCCTATAAAAAAAGGTATGAAATCTCATGTTCATGGTATAGGAGCAATGGAGGTGGTTGACATGTTTAGGGAAGACTTGACTAAGCAAGAAAGGGAGAATTATGTGTAGTTGTGTCCTTCTTATCCTAATTTATTTGCAATGAGATACAAGGATTTATGAGGGGCAAAAGTTGTGGAGCATAGTGCAAAGCTGAGAAGATTGAGAGAGGTCCAGAAGGAAGCCTTATGGGTGGCAGGAGGCTAACTAGCTTTTGAAAGTAGGTAGTATCTATCATGTGACATATTGTCATCACACCAAAGAAGAATGGAAAGTGGATAATTTGCATTGATTACAAAGTGTTGAATGCTGCTACAAAGCGGAATCACTACCTTTTGTCATTCCAAGATGAAATCTTGAACCAGGTAGTAGGTCATAAAAGATACTCAATTATAAATGGATTTTTGGGTACTTCCAGATAGGTATTGCTCTTGAGGACCAGATAAAGACTACATTCATTTCTCCTTGGGGATATTTTGCCTACCATAGGATGCCTTTTGGCTTGGTAAATGCATATGACACCTTTCAGGATTGTATGAACAAGGTATTTGGGGCATATTTGGGTAGGTTTATCAAGGTGTTTATGGATGATATTGAGGCTACAGTTCTAGGTCGTAGCATATGTAAAACCTAATATTGTATTGCCAGAGGCTTGATGAACCCATTAAAATGTAAGTTGGTGCAACCTTGTGCTCAACTGTTGGGTCATGTAGTGTCACAAAATGGGATAGAGACCGATCTCGAGAAGGTGAAGGCTCTAGTGTTGATGGAACCCTCGTCAAGTGCTCAAGGTTTGGCTTCGTTTGTGCATAAACTGAAATATTTGTTATTATTTTGTTGAATTCTTTTGCAATATGTGTATCCTCTTCAAAAGATGGCCCAGCGTGTTCATGGTTTTCAATGGACTAAAGATGCACAAGAATCTTTAGAAAGGGTGAAGGAGATTCCTTGTCAGCTATCGATGGTATGTCCTCTGAATCAAGAGGATGATTTCTATGTTTCCATGAAATTGGGTATTGTTTCTATTGGAGCCGTGTTGCTGCAAAAGGTAGGCAAAATCTACAAGCCCATCTACTTTGAGAGCAGGGTAATAAGTCCTAGGGAGATGACCTACACCGGAGCAGAGTACTAGGTGATGTTTTTGCATGCATGAAGCTTAAAGTAAATTTGATTGTATGCAAGTTTTATGTGATGGCATCTAATAATCTACTACCCAAAATGGTGTTGCATTTGAAGCTAGGGAAGCATATTATGGAGTGGGTGCTAGAGCTATAGGAGTTTGAATTTAAGTTCAAGATTGACCATACCAGTTGGTCTCATTTATTAGAAATTTTGGCCAATAAGGGTGCTGACTTACAATATATCCAAGGGTAGTACGAGAAGAATCTAGAGAAGAGCTCAACTTGTGCTGGTGGATACGCCGCGAGCGGACGCTAGCATAGTGAGAGCAAGACCAAAAACTCTATGTCTGCCAAGGATGAAGCTCAACCTGTAGGCGCATGGAAACAAGGAGATGGGTGTCAATCACCTACTCGACCTTCTAAGAAATCTCTATGGCAAGGAAACCAAATCTAGATGTCCTACGTACTTGTCAATGCAACTCAACCTACAATGTTGATACTATCCAGCCAAAACTAGACCAAACGCACTCGAAATGTCATGAAACCCATAGGAAATACTCTTCTCATCAAGAGGTCATTACCCTATGGACTCTGGATCGATATCCTACCTAGAACCGCCCCATGTGATAGTTGTGTATCAAGACAGGCATCAAAATACAAGTCACCACTTTTTGTTTAGTATGATACTAATATATAGCTCTACTCACTATGAACCCACATGTATAAAGAAATCACCAATCGAACACACGGTTTGCAAGAAAACTCACCCAAAAGCTTGTAGGAGCTTGCTTCACGAACGACACCAAAATTGTGCAAGCTTGGCGTTGGATTGAAGCCCTAGCTATTTCTTTCACAATGAAAGCTCCGTAGAGTGCATAGGGAAGAGAAGAATTCTCTCTCTCTCTCTCTCTCTCTCTCTCTCTCTCTCTCTCTCTCTCTCTCTCTCTCTCTCTCTCTCTCTCTCTCTCTCTCTCTCTCTCTCTCTCTCTCTCTCTCTCAGACACAATGCACAATAAACGTGAGAGTAGATTAATTCAAAATTCTATCTTAGGTTTACAAAAATTGTCTTATATACAATTCCTCCTTAGAGGCTCGCTCTCACCAAGAATATTGGCCGCTTAACCCATTACAAACTGTCATATTGAATAAGCGATACAAAAAAGTTAAGAAGGCTTCTTCTGTGTTCAGCCGTCAGCACTCCCCCTCTGTGCATCTATGTTGTCCTTGACATGACGGTTCTTCTTCTCATAGGCCATCTGGTTGATTTGTCTCTAGTGGAAATCAGGTGATATGATCATCTTTAAGTATGATTCGTACCTATTATTGCCAATTTTGATTGTTGGGCCAAAATTTTTGCTATCATAGGTAAAAAACCGGTGTAGAAAGCTTCTTCAAAAGCTTGCATGTGATAGCTTGGCCAAAACATCACTCACTGGTAGAAATGATGCAACACTTGTGGTGATGGTTGAGTGGAGATCTTGGTGATAGTGTCGCCTGTCAACAGCATACTAGAGTCTGTGGCCTTATAAGGTGCAAACACTTCGATGCAAGCTATTAAGGTATTGCATATTTTTTTTAGCATCACACATGTCAAGTCAGGACAGCCAGTGAAAATCTTAATGGCACCCGTTAGGGTTTTGACCTTATAAGTGCCACTTATTCTCTCTCTTGCCTTAGGTGCTAGAAGTTGGGGATAATTTAGCCATGTAGGATGTTTTTGTATTAACCTGGCATGTTCTGACCATTTCCGTATTCTAGGTACTGGGCAAAAAGAGAAGTCATCTCTGAGTCTTTGGTGCTTCAACCAGACATACAAGATATTCCGAGAACTTTGTTAACCATCCTTTTCTCCATCTCGGTTGTGAGTCGACTATCTTTTTTAGAACTAATTCATCTTTGATATCGCCATCAAAGAGTGGTGCCGTCTCCTCTGTTTGTATCCTTTTCTTTATTGCTAATACTTTGAATTGTAGGAGTGGGTGTGGAAGGGATGGTTGCATTCATTCCTCCCTGATCACGTTTGTGTCAATTTTCAGGGTTCCTACGGAATGGAGCATCCCCTTTTCCCACTTGATGGCTGCCCCCCCGGGCACTGTCTTAGTTGTCTTTTCTATTAATTATTTTAATCTCTCCTCTTCTTGAACTATGAGTGTAGACTTTGCTTCTCGAGGTCGTCGGGGAACATCCAGCAGCCATGGCTCTTTGGCTCTTTATGGGAGTTCGAATGGCTCTTGCTGGACATTGACTCCAGTGTCACTTAGACCTAGATCTGTTAGTCGGTGCCTAGTCTGCTTCACTTGTTGCCTGAGGCTTTCAAACTACCTCTACACTTATTTCCCTCTTTGTGTTGCCTCTTCATCATTGCTCAGCAAAAGCTCTTGCAGAGTTTCTAGCTGCTGAGTCAGTTCCTCATTCTCTTTTTGTAGCACTTGATGATGTTCACTCAATCTTTCCTCTATTGCTAGGAAGCCATCGGCCATATGCACTCTCTATCTCTACTCCAGCCTCAACTCCTATTGAAGTGCTGCTATTTGATCTTCCAAATCTTGTGTAGCTTGGCTTTTGCTACTGTGGTGGCTCTGGCCGCTCTTGGAGTTCCTCGCAATCTCTGTATGGTAAGCTCTTAGAGCACTAATTTATCTTTGAGCTCCACTATCTCATTGTGAGCAGACTCTAGATCTTCTTCAATTTTCTCCTTGCCCTCTTGCAGAGTTTCTATCTCTTTAGAGAATCTCAGCTACCTGTAGAGTGAGGTTGTCTCTCTCTACCTCTTCTTCTTGCAGCGCTTTCAGTTGACTTTCTTGTTCCTTCTAAGCAACTTCAGTTTTGGCATATATCCTTGTAACTCGCTCCGCAGAGTGTCATGCTCTTTGGTTAAATTTGCTTCTCTTGTGTGGATCATACTATTTTCTTATGCTAGAGTGAGGGCTCGGGTTCAAACTCTGTTAAGGAGTTGGTGTGCCACTCGCACAACATCTTCATTTTCCGCCACTATGCTCCTTGTATGGACTTTTGCAGAGGTCCAACCAAAGGGATTTGGTGGCCCATTCTCAACAAGAAATCTGATGGCAGAGGTTTCCATGGCCTTTAAAGTGATCTCCCTTGAGGTACTAATAGAGCCAGTCTCCATTCATGGACTCTTGGCGGAGAGAGATCTGATTCATGTGTTCTGGTAGTGGCAACTCGCACCTAAAATCTCTCATTCGTTGTTTATTCTTTCTTTGTTCCTTATGGGATTGGTGTGCCATATGCTATTTGGGAAGCTTCTGCAGGGGTGTAGCCTGCTTCAAGAAGATCCTTGTAGATATGTTGTCTTCCCTCTTCCGTCAATGACACACATTCAGATGTTTTTTCAAGTTGAGATGTAGAGGGGTGGGGGCTTTGTGTAGTTTCCGTGGTGGTAGGAGGAGACAGTGGTGGCACTTTTGTCTTTTCTTCTATTTTAGTCTCCTACGTCTTCTCCTCTTACTCTTTCTAATTCTCTTGCACTTCTGGCAATTCTTTTAGTTTCTTCTTGATGTTTTGTATTTCTTCATCAGTGAAGGGTTCTAGACTTTGTTGTTCAATTACATCTTTTAGATTCTTGGTAAGCTTGGATATAGTGATTGAATTGGTCCTCAAGTGGTATTGAGGAGCTGCCTCCGATCTTGGATGGATATGGCACCCAATATTCTTTCAAGTCACCTTTTAGTGCTCGCTCATCCTTGAATTTCTCGATCAGTCTTTTGATGCGAGCCTCTTTTTGAGTGTTAGTCTCATTTGGATTTTCTTCCTTTGTCATCTTTGAACACCATGTTAGAGAGTTTCATTAGGGGAATTTTGAGGTCATTTTTGTGCCTTTTAGCGTGTAGAGAGAGAGAGAGAGTGGTCTCAACCAATGGTTGAAGAGCTTCCGTTACGAAACCTCTATTTTTGAAAACTCACAAAAAAGCAAATATTCTATCTTTACCGCAACTTTGAGCTGGTAAATAGCAATGTAAACAAGTAAAAGTGCAAAGGCATTCAATAGCTGTCGCTTTTAGAAAGACGTACTTCTCATATTATATTGTTTTCATTTTGCACGTCGTCATCATAAAACAACGTTTGGATTCTATCTCATGATCTTTTCCAGATTTGAACCGTTTTTTGCACATTCTGCTTATTCTTCTCTTGAACTCAGGCTAAACTTCTCTGCTCATTTCTTTTTTCACCATGGAATCTTCATCACGATCAAAACGACCAAGAACTTCCATTGAAGCCATTGTCACTTACAACACGACTGATCAAAATGGAGAATTGATTCCAATAACTATACACAAAGGAACGTGGATACTGATGCAACAGAACAAGAGAATAAAGTCTTCCACCAAAAACTCTTTCTTGGCGGGATGGAAGGGTATTGTTAAAGATTTCAGCTTTGGCGACAACAAAAAATCAATCAAAGAGGTGCTGGTGCAACATGTGTACATGCATAAAGATCTGCATATTGACTGAGAGAGTTCTGCTTTGCCATTACATAGACCAAACTGTAAGTCTCTTAAGTTAAATCCTTATTTGTAATGCATGTTGTATAAGGTTATTTGTTGTACAGATTTGTATCCTTCAAACATTATGGAATGGCAGCCAGTAGAATGTGTTATAAATATTCTGGATGTGTGTCATGGATCAATTGGTGAAGAAATATACAAGGGAAGGACTAAGGGTTCATTGGCAGAGAATGGAATATTCTTCTTTGACCATTATTATGTTCCACCTAGAAGGACTGGAGAACTTGGAGCCACAACCAAGCTAGACTTGCCTGATTTCAAAAGTGGAGAATGGTCACTCCCTAGCTCAAATACAAGTGAGGGCTACAGGTGCAAACTGTTTTGTGAGATTCAAAAGTGTTTGAAAGCAAACATAGCAAGCAAACAGAGTAGAATTTCTATATTCATGCCCATTACAGTTTTTGTAGACTTCTTCTTTAATGTTGAAGTCAGAAAATCTAGAACAATGTTTTCAGTGAAGACTTTAGACTCAGCAAATGTACTTGAATTTGTGGATGAGGGTTGGAACACCAAAACAGTGAATGGAATCACTTGTAATGTGCAAGCTGGCTCAATTGCTTGCAAATACATGATAGGGACACAAAACTTCATTATGTCATTTTATTACAGAAGATGGCACTATGTTGGTGGTTAGCTAACTCCACTTGATCAAGACATGGAGGACTTCATTGACAGCCCAATAGAAGACATTGATATATGGGTAAACAATGAGCATCTGTCAATTGTAAAGATAAGAGGCATGTGTAGCTTACATCAATTGAGATTGGACCTGCAAAATGATGAAATTGAACTGCCCACAACATTCTGCTTTCAAATAAATGGTGGAAAGGTAACTGTTATCCCTAAAAGTCTCTTGTTCTCTTATTGGTTCTTTATTTAACTTGGACTGTTTTTGTAGGTATCAAAAAGGAATGAAAAGAGGCTACAGTGCAAGGACATCTTGGATGGCATTGTACATTTGGTGCCTTAAACATCCTTCAAGGAAATTTTGTAACACATGACCTGCAAGGATCTTATTGAAATAAAGATCTAAAAGGATCTTTATTTTGTTATTGAAATGTAACTTTTCCAAACATCAATGATTTTACTTCAATGATTTGATTTTGTAACAGAGTCTTAAAACAAGGTGATCAAAATGTATTCAATTTCAAATATTTGCAATTACATAGACAATTGGATACAAGTGGGCTATAGAATAGACAATTGGATACAAGTGGGAAGCTTGATACAAGTGGGCTACAAAAAGCTAGAATAGTTTTCTGCCAGGAGTTTTCCTGTCCCTAGGGGTTGGTGCTTTTGCAGTGGGCTCTTTTGTCCTGGGAGAGTTTCTTGTGGGCTCTTTGGCAGGAGGGCTTGAAGGCTGCTTCCTCTTTCTCTTATCATCCATCTCTTCACTTGCCTTTTCCTGCTCACCACTCTCTTCTTCCTCTTCACTTCCCTTTTCCTCTTCTAGTTTTGCTTTCCCCTTTGCCTTTTCTAGCTTTGCTTTCCCCTTCTCTTCAACATCATCATCTTTAAATACCTCTTGCAGTTGTCCATTTGCTTCAATCATATACTTGATAATCTTTGCTCTTGTCAACCATACATGGTTCTCACTATAGCACTCTCTGTTGATCTATACAAGGCAATAGAAAGCAAGTTTTAGGAACAATAAAATGAGAAAAAATACAGCTGGCAAATATGAAATATGCTATACTTCTATATTCTGATTGTCATTGTAGTATATGAAGTCCAAGAGGAGCTTGGCATTTGTCACTACCCTCCATCCACATGAATGGCTTTCAGGCTGGATTGGAACCTGCAACTCATTACATGTATTTATGGGAAAAAATATTTGAGGATATTCCATTGAAGTGAACAAAGCATAAAGAATTCCAACCTTCACAACTGAAAATTGGATTTCAGTCAGCATCTTTGGCATGGGTGGACAATTCTCCAGTGTCTCTATAAATCTTGTAGCAGCACTGTCCAAAATTCTTTATTAAAAGTATGTGCTTGAGAATGTGTGGTTTACAAAATGTGTCTGCTACTATACTTACAATTTTGCTTGACCATGTACTCCAGCAAGAGAATTGACAAAGTAGCATTTTATTTTCACAATATCAATTGCAATTAAACTCCAATGTGAGCTATAAAAACAAGCCTCAGTTAGCCTTCTAACATGAATTAGTAAATTCTCTTCACAAGGTGTAGGTAGGAAACTTACCTCTCATGATAAGGAATCAAGAAAATTTCACAGATTTCCAAGTCCACATGAATCAACCACTTTGTGAGCTCTCTAATATTTGTCTCTGTCCTGAGAAAGTGGGAGATAGAAGGGTCTAAAAATTCCACCTTTTGTTGAAGGTCTGGCTCATATGTATGCATCATTAACCTGGTACAAGATATTGTTATATAAAGAGTTCTTGCTATAAACAAAAATACAGAGGAAAACAAAAACAACCTGAGGCATGTGATAAGGAGTGGAGAATTCATCTCCTTGGTCCAGTCCTTGAGAATTTCCAAGGTCTCAGAGTCAAGTGAATTGTAATCCTCCCTAGGATCCTCCTCACTGAATAGAGCGACAACAAAACCAGTAGGATTGACACTCCTCAAGAGGGGCACTAGCTGAGGTTCCAACAGGTCAAGCTCCTTTCTCTCTGCAATTTCCTTGTCTTCCTTTGCTCTCTTTTTCCTTTCCTTTTCCTCTTCTTCAGTAATATCAACTACTCCTACTTCAGGCTCCTTGGGCTTCCTCCATGGAGGAATGTTGAGAATATTACAGGCCTTAATATCATGCATAGGGACAGGCTCCAACATTCTTGAAAACCTGTATCTCAGCCTCCTGAGAGTGATCATGTCTTTGTCCATAAAAGTAACCCTATGGGCATGAGCTGCACAGATATAGGCATCTTGGGAAAGCTCAATCATAAAGTCCTCAGAAGCCTCCTGGATACATGCCAATGCAGTTCTAGTCCACCTCATGTCAATCTTGTACTCCTCTGCAACTTGTCTGCATAGTCTTTGGAAGGGCAGTTTGGGAATTGCAAGATTGATGGCGTTTATGGCCTTCCTTATCTCTCTTAGACATTTGACCCCCTGCTTGAACTTTCTCTTTGTAAGGAGAGGCTTAAGCTGCAGTGGCTTGGAAGCTTTCCTCTGATGTGTAGTTTTTCTTTTGCTTGGTTGAGGGTCAGGTGTGCTTGGTTTAGGGTCCTTCCTCTGAGATGTGCTCTTCTTTGGTTTGGAAGTACCTGCTGAAGCTTTGCTAGGCTGAGCTTCTTCTTCATCTTTGGATAGAAGCTTATCAACCTTCCTTGCAGTCTTCTTGGTCCTTGCCATCTTCAAAAGGGATAGGAATGATTGTTACACAACAAACATTAGTAAAAAAAGTAAACGATGTATATTTAATTTTTATTATTACTTTATCAAAGTAAACTCCTCCTTTTTGACATAGTGGCACACATTTCCATACAAAGTGGAACACATTGCGGTGACACCCCGTACGCGAAATCACAAAGGGACCAATGTCCTCACACTTACGATGATCGCGCACGGGGTGACGGAGCGGTACACAGAGGTGGTGACACTCCGTACGTGAAATTGCGAAGGGAGCACAGTCCTCTCACTTACCAATATCGCACACGGGGTGACGGGAGTCCCAAGCAGTGAAAACCTCTTAAACCTCTTGAGACACATATTGTATGCATGGTGAAAATAGTGGCACACATTGCGGTACACATCGTAAACATGATCACACTTGTGGACATAGTGGAACACATTGCTTTGAAACTCCGTACACGAAATGACAAAGGAGGCAAAGTCTTCTCACTTACGAATATCGCGCACGGGGTGACGGTCAAAGCGCTCGAAGTTTGGGTTGTGGAAGTGCGAGAACCGGGTAAAACCTCCTTCAAAACGCGCTTAGTTTGGGCTCTAAGGAGGTTTATATAGGGTGCATGGCGCAAGTCCCTAGGCGCATAAAAACTAGCCGTTGGACCAAAATTCGAGGCGGCAACCAATTTGCACACCCCCCGAGGCGGCGTTTTTGGCCATAAAAGGAACCTACCCAACCCGTTTTTTCGCTTATTGTCATTCACAAGGCTTCGAAATTAAGCCTCCAACCCTCCAAGCGACACACCGCGACACCCGTGCGCGATTTTGGGAGACGTCGACCTCTTCCTAGCAATAGGAAATCGCGTACCAAGTGTCACTCCGTGCGCGTAGTTAGTGAGTGCCGAGTTTCTCTTAACCCCTCACAGTTCGCATAGCAAGTGACAAACTTAGCGTGTCACAATTTTATGTAATTCTTTTTTGCTTGCGCTTAATTTGTGTGCTTAATTTGCTTGACAATTTTATGCTTTTAATTTGTTTGTAGACTTGATATAAAGAAGGGTGGTTAATGTCTTGATAGACTTCTCTTTTCTCTTTTTCAGCTGAGCATTTGTGGATTGTCATAATGGATACAGAGGATATACAAGAGACCGCTGATGACAGGCTGATGTCTTTTCTTTACAAAGTTAATGAACTTACAAGATTTCAAAGTGTCAAACAGATTTTTAATGCTGCCTTTGATCTTCAAGCACTTGTGGATGGCTTCTCTACACAAATTAGTGACTTGAAAGAGATATATACAGAATTGATAAGAGATCACAGGCTTGACAATCTTGTTCATTTTGTTGATATATGCAAAGCAGGTAGCTTGTCAAGGACAGGTATTGCAAAGAAGTGGTCAAGCCTTCATCCAGACTGGCAAAAGATCATAAAGCCTTGCAAATTTCATGGTAATATGCATTGACAGTTGGTAGATTATGACCTTGGACTTATCATTTTCTTCAATGTACTCCCAACACTAGAGGGCAAAGAGATTCCAAAGCAGATTTCCCAGGCTGAGGAGGACCAGGAGAAAGAGGAGATAGAGATGGAGTTCCATGAAGAGGAAGAGAAGCTACAAAGCACTGAGATGCTGGACATTGCAAAATTTAAAGCAGAAAACATCACTAAAGTGGAGAATGTTGACATTGAGGATGAAGATGTTGATCCTTTGCATTGCACAACAACATTTCCCACATACAAAGTTAACAAAAAGGAATATGTTTTGCTGAATGACATTCAGCATCTTTTTGATCTAAGGGAAGATTATGCTTTGGCAGTTTTGGCTGAGTGGGGATCTAATGACATAGGATTTATTGATTACTCACCTTGCCCTTAGCAATCTTGGACACAGAGGCAGAAAATTTTATTGACAGCTCAAGTGTTGGAAAGCATGTGCAGGACATTGTTCTGAGATATGAGCAACAGGGTGTACCTTCTGAAGAGGAGTTCAATGAGATCTAGAAAAGGCTTAAAATAGAGCATATGGGAGAGGAAAAGACAAGAGATTATGAAGTAAGGCCAACTAGATCCATTGATATATGGGAACCTGCCTTGTTTGAGGAGGATGAGTCTCCTAAGGTATGTTAATGACCATTTTGCCCTGTCTTATTAATGTGCTGAACAATTAACCAAGACATATTTTTGCAGATTGAAATACTGGACACAGACAAATTTCTTGGCAGGGGGAAGGGTTCCAGACCCTTAAATTTAGGAAGGAACCAGAGCTTGGCACACTTTATTGGGAAGCTCAACAAAGAGACTGTCATTATATTCCATAACAAGTTTACAAGAGAACCATTGCTGCCAATGCTTGCAATTAAAGCACTTGCAAAGGTTGTTGGTTCATATCAGCTTCCTCCAGGGTTAGAGAAGTTAATATTGGTGGAAAAGGAGGAAGCCATCAGAATTTTTGGATTCTTCCCTGGCCTTACTGGTTCTAGAGCTGGTTATTTTGCAACAATGGCATCCTAAGTGCTTGCCCACTCTGGGGACCTCAAGAGACAAATGATAGGCTACAATAAGCAGAAGTTTCTAAAGTTTAGGGGTGAAGTTGATGTACCTTCATCAAAAGACTGACTTTGCTCAAACCTGTACTTTGGCCCACTTTCTACCTTGTCTCTCTCTTGTAGCTAGCCATTGTAAGAATTTTTCATTTGCAGATGAACTATTATATGAATTTTGTCTTTTCTGCTTGTTCCTGTGTAAGGCATTTGCTAAATCTGAGTTCAGTAGTGCTTTCTTTGTCATTTTTGATCTGGTTCTATGCCATATTTGTCTATAGAACCATTGGAAAACCTCAAGCAAGCTGTTTGCCTTCACTGCACCTCCTCCATGTCTTGTATGCTTGAAAAACTTGGTTCTTGCTTGATAATGGGATTTCTCCATGCCTTGTGTAGACCATATGGACAAGGAGCCCCATCTCTTTACAAACCAGGGAGTGTGATTGTAAATTATATGCTGGCAAAGTAAAAGTGTGTCAATAATTAGTAAGTATGAGATTAATCATATGCTTCCAAACTAAAAGTATGTACATATTAAAAAGGAATAAAAAACTTACCATGTAATGTGTGAATTCCTGATCCCAAGAATCTTTCATTGCACTTCTGAAGGTATTGAGCACTTTCTTGAAATTTGGCAGATCATTTTTGCCCCAGGATGTCTTATCACAGTAGGAAAATACTTTGTCTAGTGATTCCCATACCTCTGCCTTTTTGTTTCTTGATGTACCTTCAAGACCATGATCTTTGATGGCATTGTGGAGAGCTTTCCACTGGTTATACTTCACATTGGATGAACCCTTCTTGGCATGTACCTTTCTTAGTTTGCCATGAAACCCTAGGAAAGCTCTGGCCTTCACACCACCAACAGATACCTTTCTAGGCACATTGTTTCCATTTGAAGACCTCTTCAGGTCTGTTTCAATCTTAACCTTACCACTGTGAAGGCCAATTTCTGATAAAACCCTTTCAATACATTTGATTGCAGCATCTCTAGCTGCTTTTGGCTGTAACTTCCAGGCAAACCCCACATACAGATGTACAATTTTCTCCACAATTTTGCAAAGAGCATGCAGAGTGCATATGTGGACATTAGCAAGTGGAATATTTAAAACTGCTTTGAAGTTTGGATCTTGAGTATGCCTATTGGGTGCTTTGTTCCAATTTGCAGGATTACATTCTTTTGCTGATGCCATACAATACAGACAAGGGCTCTTTGCCATAGCTCCTTTGGAGACATTTTACATACATTTAAGGGTTTTAAGGTCTCCTCCCATGTGCCATTCCACCCTGTAACTTCCAAACCCTTCAACTTCAAGCTCTTCCCCTAATTCTTGTGCATTAATGACTTCGGGTATTGTTGTTTGATGGAAAACCCAATCCAGAACATCAAAGTCTTCACTCTCTACTTCAGAAGCACCTAGCCACCAGACATTCTTCTCTGATTGCATGCTGAGGTACTTGGTATCCTTCGGTTTCAATGCTCTGTTCATTAAAGTTATGGAAATCCTCTCAATTTTTCTGTTCTTAACAATCTCACATTCATCAAGCTTATCACAAAACTGACAACACCATTTGCTTCTGTATGCTCCAGCTCATAGAATTTGATCATTTCCTTCTGAAGTGTCTTCAAGTCAAGGAAAATATTATTGAACTCGTCAAATTGAAGATCCCTCTTTTTACCATGATAGGTACCATGAATGTGGTGAGGCTCACCCAACATCTCCATTATCCTCTCATTGATCTTTTTCCTTGCCTGCTGCACAATGGATGGCTTTGGAAGCAAAGAGGACCCGACCTTACATTGCTTTAACCTTGACTTCATATTTCTGAACAGCTTGCTATAACCATCTCTGCTAATGCCTACCTTATCCATAGTATATTGCACATCCTCCTTGTCCAAGCAAGAGCTCTGCAAAAATCCCTCAATGCACTGCTCCTTTGCCTTTTTAAACTTCTTCTCTGTGAAAATCTTTTTGGCAACCTTGAGAGGTAAAACATCACAATAATGTTTAGCTGCCATTTCCATGTTTGATGCAGAGTTTGGTTGTAGCAAAGTACTAAATCAAAAGGTACAAAATTAACTGATTATTGTCCAAATGACACCAACAAAATAAACAAACTAAATTAAAGTTAACTGAATATTAATCATTCAATAAAGAACAATAGCATAATAACAATAACATAAGCATAATAATGTGGAGCAGAATCATAATACAACTTAACAAAAAGATTAACAACCTAACATAAGCAGAATCATATAAAATAAGCATAAGCAGAATCATATAAAATAACAATACCTTGCTGCTCTGATTCTCCTGCTGCAACCTCCTCCACCACGTCTCAAGGCTTCAATGTTCTTTAACTTCTTTTCTCTTTGTTTGTTTCCTAACATTGTATTCTTGCTTCTAGCTTGTTTGAGCTGAGTTTGTAGCTTTTCGTTGCTCTCTTTACATTCCTCAAGTTGTTGTTTAAGAGTATTTATCACTTGTTTGGTCAAATGATCTTCTAACTTAAGAATATCTCTCTCTGCCGCAAGACTCTGTGTATAACCCAGCAACCCTCTTTGACCATCACCCACAAATTTTATCAAAGATGAACAATTTGAGAATGGGGGAGTGCTCTTTGTCATTGGGTCCACTGGATACAATCTTCCATCAGTCCAGAGATCAATGTGATTTTTTTGATCTTGCCGCATTGCTTCAAATTTGGACGAGGACACCTCTACACATTTGTTTCTCTTGCGCACTGGACAATATTCTTCATTTAGCTCAATGTGTAGATGGTATAAGCTTCTTCTCTTCCTCATGGAAGTCTGTTAACAGTATTTGTCAGAGATAGTACTATAGGAAAAAGCTGTGCAGATACGAGGAAGAAGACGACACAGAAAAGGTTTGTTTCAGCTTTTGGAAATTTTGAATTTTGGGCCAGAACTGACGTTTTCGTTAGTTTTGGAGCGAGTATTTTTTAGAATACGAAAGATACTAGAAAGATTTGACAATGACATGTTTCGGTGGAGGTAAAAAGGATGCAAACTCACCTTTTTACAAACATTTCACTATTTTTAAAATAAAGTATATATTCTCTCTCTACATATTCTTACAGGGCACAAAAGTGACCTCAAAATTCCCCTAATGGAGACTTTAGAGCCAATTTAGGAATCACAAATGTCTTAAAGATTTGTCCATATGGACAAATTTCAAACTGTCTTTTAAGACCAAATCCTTCCACAAGGAAGTACTTGAAAAGCGCTTTCAAGCCATACCCTAAAAATTTTGGCTAAGATTTAGTCATGTGGTCAAATCTTAAGATCATTTTGAAAGTGGGAATTGGAAAAATTCCCAAATCCACTAATATGATGTTTTTGCTTTACTTTTCTTCTTTGGTGGCTCTTGTTCAGTGTCTTCTGGAACTGTCTCGAGCTTTTGCCTTAGTCGAGTTGTAATTGTAGGGGCTGCAGCCGCTAGGAGCTCCTCTTCTACATCTTCTTTCAATCTTAACCATTCATTTTGAGATGGTGGTTCTGGCCACCTTTTGCGTGCACCAATGGCTTTGTATGCAATCTTTGTTAAAATTTATCCATTTACAATATACTTCGGGTTGTCGGTCCCCATTCCGACCACTTGCTCATGTAGATACTGAGCATAGTTCACTTCTTTGGGTACACTACTACTCAATGCTCAAATGATGGTGGTGGCTACTGCATGTGGCGGAGTGGTGTACTTTTGAGGCCACTTACTGCACACATGAAAGTATTGATTCTCTTCTTTCTTTAACTGAGCTGCCTTCATTTTGTAGCCCCAGAGCATTCGCAATAATTTGAGGGGTCATGACCACCTCTATATTCTGTCCATCAAGAGCTGTAATCACAGCTTTGCCATCTTTTTAGTGGAACTGGCTATTTCATATACTCTTTGAGTATCAACTCGTGTTGGAGGAGCCAGAAGAAGTTGTATAAATCAGCTCTTTCTAGGTGGTTGATGATGTCCATTCATTATGTTCTTTGGGGATCATGGGCACATCAATAGTATTGCCTTGGGGATCTCTGAAAGTGCCCTAATACAATCTGATCCCTTTTGCTTCCAGCGTGGCATCCATCCAAGCCTTACTGGTGGGATGGTGAATGGATCTGCTACAGCTATGATGTCCTTAACAACACGCCTCTTCTTATTTGCTGGTATCCATTGACACTCCAAGTTCAAAGTTAGCGTCCTTCACAAAATTTGACTTTTACTTAGATTCCAGCTACCCAAATGATTTAAAAGTTGAACCACAAGCTAATTAGGACATACACTTGCTTTCCACAAGAACACAATTGCGATTTTGGTGCTCATTTCATGCTGTGAGACATCATACACGTATGGTCTATGTGCTCAGAATGAGGTAAAACTTGTCCTGTGCATAGCCCATAGCTTGTACATCACATATATGTGTTTGGTTTGAGATTTGAATAAGGGTAGAGCTAAATTTTGGCTTATAGGCTCTATAGAGGTTTCAAAATTGAAATTGGGTGTATTTGGATGGTATGGGATTCCAATGGTTTGGCACTTAGTAAATGAACTCATTGGCACATAGTCAAAACATGGGTTTGGTGAAAACCTCCATTGGTGACCAATTTGGAACTCGAGACATCATACGCGTATGATGTCTTTTAACAACAATGACTCCAGATTCATTGAGTATGATGTTTATAGCATATACATAGTGTTTATGGATTTTGAATTGAAATTGAGATTGAATGTGGGTGTGAGAGGCCAAGAAAGGGTTTTGTGCGTCTTTTTTCCGTACTTGGGCAAAAATAGGTCAAATGGGGTTCACATGGGATGAAAATTGGTGGGAATGATTATTAGGATGTGATCAAGGTGCTGGTTACTCCAAATTCACAGTGGTAAGTCAATTGACTGTGATTTTTTTGGACCAAACTCGGTGAGTAGGTTCCCCATTGTGTGTGTAATGCTTTGATGTGCTCAAAAGCGGAATTGGTTGAGAGTGCATGTGTCCGAGGTCAAAGATGGTGTTTTAGACTCAAAGTTGTGAAAAATGATATCCATTGTTGTGAGGAAATCTTGACCAAATGTATCCAAACTTGGTGAGGTGGCTTTTCATGAGGTGCACAACAAATCTCTATGCTCAATATGCTGACAACACTCTATTTTGACAGGTTTAGACATTATACGCATATGATGCCTACTGTGAGAAAATGATCTTTTAAGTATTTGGGTATGAAGTAGATGCCTTGGACATGCCATATGTGAGTTTTCTCTGGGTTTGGAGTCCATTTCCTATAGGTGATGCCAAATCTTACCAGGAGACTCTAACTGTGCGTTTTTGCTCCATCCAGTGGCTTCAAATGATCCAAATTGCATGAAACTTGATGTATGAGATGTAATGAGAATTGGGGAAGAGCTGGTATGGTTGTTAGCAGCAAGCTAACCCATATAACATTTTTTGGGAGCTTTTATTGTAAAAACACTTATTCTTTTGATAAATCGGGAATATCGTAATTCCTATTTTCCAAGTGGATATTGTAATCAATGAGCCGGGGCTATAAGCTTCCAGATTGTATCAATCTATCTTTAGTTAGAGCTCTCAGATTATTAGTTTTTGACCAAAGAAACCTTGGCTAAGGTATAAAAGCCAATTTTGTAGAGTTTATTATTAAGTTTTGGATAATAGAAACACAGCGTGAGCTAACGGCGCTCATTTCTCTTCTTCTCGCGCTTCCTACTCCCTTCTCGATTGTCACATTGCAGTGCCATATGTTGCATTGCAATCGTAGATAAGAGCTCTATGCATTGACGTAAAGATATCATGGGAATCGGTAGCATTTGGCGTCAGTGACCCGCGGCCTAATTTCATCATAAGAAGGAATTTAAGATAGGAAATCACAAAGTAAGCATAGGTGGACTTTTGGGGCATCATTGTGAAGGAGTACGAGCGGAAGTGCGACGCGAGAGAGAGTGCGAGAAGAAGAGCACGACGATATGGTGAACTCGCTCTACTGTAATGTGTAGAGCGTAGTGAGTTCTTATTAGGTTTTAACAAAAGAATATGTGTACATACCTGGCGGCCCGCCCACTTACCTGGGCGACCACATTGGGCTTTATACCCCAACAACCTCCCACTTAAAGTCCAATGTGGTACTTTAAGTGTGAGAGAAGCTACTATACAAGCTAATATACAAGAGATGTAGAGAAGTGATGTACTACCCTACACCTAACTGCTTGCGAAAATGCGCAAAGCTCTCTGAGGGAAGTCCTTTTGTAAGTAGATCAACAGGATTTTCTGTGGTGTGAACTTTGACAAGCTGAAGTTGCTTATCCTCGAGCATTTCCCTGATGAAATGATACTTCACATCCACATGCTTTTTCTTTGAGTGATAAACTGGATTGCGAGCCAATTGTATAGCACTTTGCTATCACAATATAACACATGCATCTCTTCTTTGATTCCCAAATCTGTTACTAGTCGATTAAGACAAATTGATTTTTTGCATGCCTCTGATGCTGCAACATATTCAGCCTCTGTAGTAGACTGAGTAACACAATCTTGTAATCTAGAACGCCATGATACTGCTCCACCAGCCAATGTAAAGACATACCCTGACATAGACCTTCGGTTGTCTAAGTCACTTGCATAATCTGAGTCTGTAAAACCCTTTACACTTAGCTCCTGACTCCCATAGCATATACGCATACTCTTTGTAGCTTTCAGGTATCTCAATATTCCTTTCACTGCCTCCCAATGTTTCTTTCCTGGGTTTGACATGTATCGACTTACTACTCCCACTGCAAATGCAATGTCTGGGCGAGTAGCAATCATTGCATACATCAAACTACCCACTGCAGACGCATATGGAATCTTATCCATTTCAGCCCGTTCTTCCTCAGACACAGGACAATCTTGTTTGCTAAGTTTCACATATGGTGGCAATGGAACACTCAATGCCTTTCCCTTCTCCATATTGAAACGTTGCAAAACCTTGTCAATATACTCTGTTTGAGATAACCAAATCAACTTCTTTGATCTGTCTCTCTCAATGCGCATACCAAGTATATGACTTGCCTCACCCATGTCTTTCATGTCAAACGATTTTGTCATCTTTGACTTCAAAGCTGAAATTTCTTCCAAGTGCTTGCCAGCAATCAACATGTCATCCACATAGAAAATAAGGATCAGCCAACTACCATCCTTAGCCTTCTTTGTATATAGATAGTGATCGAACTCACTACGTTTGTACCCTTGAAAAAGCATAAACTTGTGGAACTTATGGTACCATGCCCTCGGTGATTGTTTTAAGCCATAAAGAATCTTTAACAAAAACTGGCATACCAAATCTTCCTTGCCTTTCTCAACAAACCCTTCTGGCTGCTGCATGTAAATTTCCACATCTAAATCACCATGCAAGAACGCTGTCTTGACATCCATTTGGTGCAACACCAAATCTAATATGGCAACCAATGCAAGAAAGCATCTCAATGTAGTCATCTTGACCACCGGAGAGAAGACTTCATCAAAGTCAATGCCTTGTTCTTGCTTAAAGCCCTTGGCAACAAGCCTTGCTTTGTACTTTGGCTGACTATCATGAGCGGTGATCTTATACCTGTAAACCCATTTACAAGGTAGAGCCTTTTTGCCCTGTGGTAATTTAACTAGCTTCCATGTCTGGTTTTTATGCAAAGCTGTCATCTCTGATTGCATGGCCAATGGCCAATTCCCGGAGTCCTTCATTTGCACTGCTTCCTTGTAACATGAAGGCTCATTGCAATCAGTCAACATGACATAGTTCATAGATGGAACAAACTGATCAGGAGGTCGTGAGATCTGTCCCGATTTACGCAAAATAGGTGGGTGAGGCTCAACCACAACCTGTGGTTCCACTCTATCCTGTCCTTGCTCCTCTTGAGCCCTGACATTTTGTCTTGCACGTGCAGGTCCATATTCTTGGAAGAAAACTCTTCTAATCTCCTCAAACCTCTCTAGTTTAGAATGATATTTGGCTTCATTAAAGTGAACATCATTGCTGCGAATAACCTTTCTGGATTCGGGATCCCAAAGTCTGTACCCCATCTCACCAGAATTACCATAGCCTAGAAAGATGCACTTTCTACTCTTTGGCTCAAGTTTGTTCCTAAATTCCTTTGGAACATGAGTATATGCCTCATAGCCAAAGACTCTGCGATGCTTGTATGAGGGAATTTTGCCTGACCATACCATCTCTGCCACTGAATCCTTCTGCAAAACCTTGCTAGGAGATCTATTTATAAGATGAACAGCTGTTGATACAGCTTCAGCCCAAAACCCATTTGGCAGTTGTGCATTAGACGACATACTTCTGACCTTCTCTTGTATGGTCCTATTCATCCTCTCAGCAATACCATTTTGAGGAGGATTGTAAGGAGCAGTAAGTTCACATTTTATACCTTTTGACTCACAAAAGTCCTGAAAGGCCTTTGAAACATACTCTCCACCATTTTCAGTGCATAAGCATTTAAGCTTCTTGCCACTCTGATTCTCCACAAGTGTCACAAACGTTTTGAAAACACTAAACTCTTCATCCTTGTGCTTGAGAAAGTAAACCCATACTTTCCTCGAGTAATCATCTATAAATGTCATAAAGTAAGAAGCTCCCCCTAGAGATACGTTAGGCATAGGTCCACACAAATCACTATGAACAAGTGCCAACTGTGTATCTCTTCTACTGCTTCTATGCTTATGTGGCTGCTGTGTTTGCTTACCATACAGACAATGTTCACAGAATTCAAAATCATTAAATGAAAATCCAAGCAAATAACCAGAACGAGACAAGATTTCCATTCCCTTCTTGGACATATGTCCTAATCGGCAATGCCACAAATAAACGTTCGGCTGCTCGGTTACATTGATTACATTTTTAGAGACATTTGATACATAAATCATGTAAAGTACTCCAGACTTTACTCCATGTGCTATTGTCATAGAACCCTTGGATATCTTCCACATGTTCTGTCCAAAAGTGGTGACGTAGCCAGCATCATCAAGTAAACCTGTGCTGATCAAGCTCTTTGTAATTGCGGGAACATGTCTCACATTCTTCAGCGTGAAAGAAAAGCCATTCTGAAACTTCAATTGAACATCTCCAACACCTAAGATCTCACATGTCTGCCCATTGCCTAGCCGAACATGATCTTTAGTGGTCACATAAGAAGTAAACCACTCCTTGTTTGGAGACACATGAAGTGATGCCCCTGAGTCTATAATCCAGTCACTCAATGCATTTCCATCAGATGCTGTAAGAAGAGCTGAGTCCATTGTATTCTTCAAGAAGTAGATGTCTCCTGACACTAGACTGTCATCCTCTGCAACAGTGTTTGTCACATTTATTTCTTGAATCTTCACTGAGGAATTGTTCTTCTCACCATGGTCTTCGGCTTTCTCTTTGCCTTTTTCTGCTTTCCATTCTCTGCAGTCTCTTTTCATGTGACCCTTCTTGCCACAATGGTAGCATTCTATGTCACTCTTGCCTTTAGCACTGCGGGACTTGCTACGAGACTGATTCTTCTTTCCACCTTTGTCCTTTTCTTTGGTCCTTCCCCTGACAACTAAGGCCGTTCCTTTGCCTTTTTCCATTGTATTTCTGTTGGTTTCTTCAGTAAGCAGACTGCCTTCGACACCTGCTATGGTCAAACCATCTGGAGGTGTAGAATTACTCAACGCTGCGCGAAAAGTGTCCCAACTTTTTGGTAATGTGATCAACAGGAACATAGCTCTAACAGGTTCATCAAACTTGACACCTTGAGCTGGCAACTGACTGTAGATGTTGTTGAATTCATTCAGATGATTGGACATAGGTGTCCCTTCTTTCATCTTCAAGTCAACAAGCTTCTTAAGCTAGTATACTTGTGAAGCTGCACTCTGCTTCTCATGAAGATCACTCAACTTTGTCCATGCTTCATAAGCCGACATCTCGTCTGCTACATTGAAGTAAACGCTTTCTGCCAAAGTAAGCATAATGGTAGAAAGTGCCAATTCATCCATTTCGCTCCATTCATCTTCGTCCATATCTTCTGGTTTTATCCCCTTGAGCTTTATAGGTTTTATCTGCTTCTTTTGTACCAACACGTGCCAAATCTGCTTCTTCCACAATGGGAAATTGGTTCCATCCAGCTTCTTGATATTGTAAAGAGCAGTGTCGTGTGATCTAGCCATAACTACGCTTCACAGTAGTTTACTTTCCTGGGAAATGTTCAGCAGAGTTTCCCCTGTAAACTGACCTCTGAACCAATATCAACCTGTCAAATGAACCAAGAAAGCTTCAGATTCTGTAAAAATTTCGACAGAGTCTCCTTTGTAGAAATGGCTCTGGTGTACTCAAAAATAGACCAAAAACAGCTCAAAAAAACCACTGTCTCTCTAACACTGTAAGCAGTGCGTAAACCTGTCCTGCACCTGTACAGTCTCTCACTGTCCTGTCACTGTCCTATAAGCATAGACTGCGACAATGGCTCAACAGTAGTAAAGCAAAGATGCAATCCCAACTGTCTAACTTACAGTCAATACATCCTAGCTGCCTATCTAAGGGTGCTCGAGGGTTCGCTCCAAGACCTGTATCACCGAAAGGATCTCAACATTCGAGAATCCCCCAGCTCAATAAAACCTCACTTGACCCTCAACAAAGGCTCCAGTAAATCTGACAATACATAGGCTTCCCACAAAGTCATACATCCACAAATTTCCCACTATATGCTGTAACCGCTGCGGCGATTGTTTGCTGCATGACTCACAGCCATCAAACCCTCAACAGACATACATCATCTCTGACAATACATCCCATGTGGAAGTACCTGCAATGTCAGGATGAAATCTGGAATATCAAGCAGCAAACAAAAGCTACCTGATGAACTAGTGGATGTCGCCTACAGTCTGTGTGTAGCTGCACCCGTGTCGTATGTGACACGCCTCCAAGAACTGTGAGCCGTCCTTCGTTGTGTAGACAACCACAAATTAGCACTCTGGAAGTGCAGATATCCTCAGCACTTACAGTCGTAGTCCGAAACCCCAAATTTGCAGAGTCAGATCTGCACCCGTCAAGACCACGTAGTCGAAAATGGCATGCGCCGAACTTTGTCGAAGCCGAACGATGGTCGAGATGACCTTAGAATGAAATTCTGAGAACACCGAGCCCTTAGGGTTCTCCCACAGGATTTGGGGCCGAGTCTTCGCCTGTCGAATCTCACTCCAATCTGAGTAGGTGACTCTAGCTACCTGCAAATGCTGCCCCGAGCCTCGATCTGAGCTCTGATACCAGTTGAAGGAGTATGAGCGAAAGTGCGATGCGAGAGCGAGTGCGAGAAGAAGAGCACGACGATATGGTGAACTCGCTCTACTGTAATGTGTAGAGCATAGTAAGTTCTTATTAGGTTTTAACAAAAGAATATGTGTACATACCTGGTGGCCCGCCCACTTACCTGGGCGACCACATTGGGCTTTATACCCCAACACATTGCTAAGCATTTAGATGCATTCGGGGTCAAAAACGACTAGGTCAAAAACTCACTGCTGTTAATAATCGTGTTTTTTGCAACTCATCAAAAGTGAGATTTGAGACCATAAGCATGCGCGCTTATGTCTTATATACATGTCCTACAAGTTTCGTAACATTTGAATGTTGTTTGATGCTATAGCAGTTATGAGTTGTTTGCCGATTAGCAATTAGCTTTTGATGACTTAGGTCATTTGAGTGTAGCTTGTGTTAGATGCTAGTTGTCTATTGTTTTCCAAGGGATTGACACCCTCTTTTAGCCTCTATGCACTAGTCAAGTCAGTGGATTGACAATTATGTTCGTGGTTCTCACTATGTCTACAATAAGATAGAAGTGAGGTTAGAAACCCATCCCACATTTGGCGCCGCTGCAAGGGAGGAATAGACCTAAACTAGGGAAAACACGAGCATCTAGTATAGTCTTCCTTTAACTTCCTCTAGATCATCTAGAGTTAAATCTTTCTCTTTAAAACCGCACAGCTTAAGAGTGTCGTCTTTTGCTGTGTAGAGGTAGCTTGGAAGTAGATTGTACTTGCTAAGTACCTTGTAGGATTGTAGAATTGTAGGATTAGATTAGGATTTTCAAAATGATTGATGGACGAGACAAGTCTTAAGATCAAGGCTCAAAAAACCATAAAAATAAGAAAACAAATGTTTGTGGGACACTTTTCACAACCCAATTGCAGTAGAACCTAGGAGTAGGGTAAGTAGAATCCGAGGTGGGACCTTAGAACACTGCTCACTCCAAAATAAACAATTGTTAATGTGAAGTTACAGAATTTCAGGTCTACGACTTGAAACAGCACCAAAAGACTGTCAACCACTAAATCTGGTAGGAGATTATGCTCTAAAAGTTGTATGAACCAGTGGGTAAGCTTAAAGATGCATTTGAGATAAATTTTCAAGAGTTTGCAAAAACTCAGATTATTTACATTTTCTTGAGAATTTAGGCCAAATTAAGTTTTGACTTGACTCACAGGCTTAAAACATGTCATAAAAAGACTGTCCATTGAAAAAATTGCGAAAAGTGTCATTTTAGGCCAAAAGTAAATAATCATGATTATTTACTTTCGGCTCAAAATTGACCAAAGTTGATACCAAAGACTCTATGCATGATTACAAACATCTTTGTAAAGGCTCAGAGAATTTGGATCACAAAACAGACAAAAACTTTGATAAAAACTAAAATCTCCACTGATTGTCGAGAAATTGAGTTTGACTTGGTAAATCTTGCTCAAATTTAGCGAAAACTGACTCAGATGCTTAGATTGAAGTGTTTAACATGTGTATACGCTCAGATGACCAAAAAGATGTAAAATTTTTCCAGAAGTAAATAATTGTAATTATTTACTTTTGTCCTATTTTTAAAATTTTTTCATCAACCAAGCATACCACCAGTTCTATCATGTTGTATTGAGCACTCATAGGAAATTTGGTAAGATTTGGATCATTAAAGTGAAAATTGTGGCCAGATTTAAAAAGTCAGTTTGCAGACACAAAACTGTTGACAAATTGGACATAGTTTATCCAAACTTCGTGAAACTTGGCTAAGGACCTTACGTTGAGTTGCTCAACCAGTTTGTATCAACATTTTGGTAAAAAGTTGCAAAAAAATGTCAGAAGTAACTAATCGCAATTATTTATATCTGCTCCAGAATTGGACATTTTTGCACAATTGAGTATACCACAAGGTCAAGCATATCAAGTAGACTCCACATATCAAATCTGGTGAAATTTGGATCATAAAAGTAAGACTTAAAACAAATTCTTGAAAACTGAGTTTGCGGATATTAAAGAGTTGATAACTTGGACAAATCTTGTTCAAACTCAATGAAACTTGTCTAGAGACTATAACAAGGTGTTTATATGTCAAAACAAGCCTAAAAAGTGAGAAAATTTGAGAAACGTAAATAATCACATTATTTACTTTTGAGCCCCAGAGACAAGATTTTTGACTTTTGAGCTTGTACATTGTTAGAACAGCATAATGAAAGGTCATTGGTCAAGTTTTGATTCCATCGGATCCAAATCAGTACATGTTAGCTCAGTTTCCAGTTGCAGACTAGTCCTTTAGCTCTTTGCAAAGGTAAAATCTGAAAGTCTCAATTGCTGACTCACTTAGCTTATATTGAAGTGATATACATAGACTAATCACAATAGTTAGCAAAAAATGTACAGTCTTTGTGAAAAAATTTGTTGACTTGGTTAAAACTGACATAGGGACCACATTGCAGCCAAAGAATTGAGATCTTGACCGGGGTTGCATTCAACTCAAGTGGAAAAGCGGATAACAATTCAATCCGTCGGTAAGTACTCTGTCCAGGGCTTAACAAGTCTATATGAACCTTAGGTCTGGTCGTATACTAGCAAATCAAGGCATATTTGGAGAGACCTCTAGTAGGGTATCCACCAAAGAGAGTGTGAATCAAAGGCAATCACTTGGGAACTATCTTTGAAGAAGTCTCAAACATCTATTCCGACTCAGCATCTGAAATGTCTTCCTATTTGACTCATTAAAAAACCGGAATGACAGTGCGATATAAGCACATACTCACCTTTTACAAGACTAATGGCCATGGAGCTCAGGTTTACCTAGATCCTAATGAGGAGTATGCCATTCGCATTGATGAACACGACATAGAGTTTGAAGAAGAAATCAGAGAAAACAAACAAGGAAAAATATATATGGATAAAAATGAGACTCAGCATTATAAAAGTTGAAAACCCTGATGTAATAGAGAAATGGGGGTTAGAGGTGAATACCATAATTCTAGATATGGCAGCCAAAGAAGGTCCACCGACTTTAGAATTTGAGGGATACGATCAAGTTGATCTAAAACCTTTGAAACGGCTTAGCACTAATAATTTTAGGATCGGAGTCTATTGTTGGGAGGATAGGAACGTCAAGAATCTTTTATGGACCTCTCATGCCAAATGGGGGCAGTTAAGATCATCTATATCTTCAAAATGAATGATAAGGGTTCAACAGATCTACCAACTTACCAATTTAGAGATCTTTATAACAATAAATTTGTTATGATGAGTCCTGAGGAAGTAGAGCAGACCAAATACCAAGGGTACTCTATAAGAGATTGGATATTGGGCCAAGGACCAGAAATTATTCCAAGAGAGAAACTCCACGAGAGATCTTTTGGGAGCAATGTTAAAAAACCCAAACCTACCTCATCTCACGAAGGAAACCAAGTGACACTAAAGCCAGTCCATGGCTACATGAGTCACAATTTCTAACAAATTGGTTTGAAGAACTCGAGATTGGACCAATTGCGAGAAGAGCTAGAGTTGACCCAAATAGACGTGTCAGACCAACTATTTTTCAAAAATGGGTCAGAAAATACAGTGGATATGGGGATCCATATGACCACTTAGCAAGCTTTAAGCAAGTGCTAAGAGTAGAACGCATATTTGATTTCCACACTCAATTTGAGGGATTTGGAATGACTTTAGAAGGAAAAGCTTTGACATGGTTCCAAAAAATTCCACGAAGGCCAATCATGGATTTAAATACATTAGCTCATGGATTTGTACCTGCATGTTCCAAAACCGGGATCAAACATAATACGGTAGCTCAAATCTATAGCTTCAAACAGAAACAAGGAAAGTATGTTAGGGATTGTGCAACTAGGATGAAGCAATACATTGCAAGATGCTCATAACTAGAAATACCTGTAGAAGAAAGGTTAGTGTCATTGTTTCTAGAGGGATTTCTAGACAAATAACTTCATGATATACTGTACAGCAAGAAACATATGACCCTAGAAGAGTGTGTATTAGATGACTTGGGAGACAACTGTGATATTTTCAATGAACATTATATCCCTAAGGATACTCACAGTGAGAAAACAAAATCCACAAAACCAACACAAGTGGAAACAGCTGCTGCAGCACCACTTACAGCCATAGAAGACATGCTCAAAAGGATGAAAAAATGATGAATAGTATCCAAAAAGAACCCATGAGAGGACCAAGGCAAGGGATACCTCAACAGGGACAATCGATTAGGTTACACAAATAGTGTGCTATCGAGGGTAAGTTGACTAACCATGAGACCAATGAGTTCTATTACCGACCAAAGTACTATGGAAATGTTCAATATGTGCCTATAAGGCCACAAGGACAACCCATGTACAGATATCGGCCTAATATGGCCCCACCTTAGAGGCCACCAATGGGTATGGAAGGACCACAACCAATGCTGTTGGAATTAGGGTTGCAGAGAGACACACACAACTTGGAGAAGACGAAGGAAGCTCAAGGCACACAATAGAGAGTATATTACTTACTGTGCAATAGAAAGATCGATAGCCCTAGAGTGATGGGTGTATATACAATGCATGGGGGAGAAAACCTCCTAAAGAGGGAAAAAATGCCCCGGCGGTCCTAGTGTGTTCACACACATCACTACCACATGTATATGGTAACAAATCCCCCCTGGAGTGATGTGGTGAACGAGAGCTGGCACATGAGTAAAGGAAAGTGCCATGCCCTAAGGACATGATCAGTCCACAAAGGGGAGTAAGCCCAAAGCTTTGCGGAAAGCTTCAAGCTTCTCACGAGACAATGCCTTTGTGAAAAGATCTGCAAGGTTGTTTTGTGCTGGCACATAAGCCAAAGCTGATCTCTCTTGCTGAGAGCCTCTCCCCGACATAGTGGTAATGCACCTCAATCTACTTTGTGCGAGCATGAAAAACTGGGTTCCTCGCAACTGCCAATGCGCTCTGGCTGTCCGTGTAGATAGTGTTGGCAGTGTCCTATCCAACACCCAAATCAGCTAAGGCGTTTGAGCCATACACACTCAACCGTAGCTGTGAAGACTGCCCTGTACTTAGCCTCACAACTCGAAGTGGCCACCGTAGGTTGCTTCTTGCTCAACCATGATATACATGAACTGCCAAGCATGAAACAAAAACCACTTGTGGACACTCGCATGTCAAAACAACCAGCCCAATCTGAGTTCGAAAAAGCATGTAAGTCTGGTGGCAATGATCCCCCCGTGAGATAAAACAAGCCAAGATGTAAAGTGCCACTAAGGTAGCAAAAAATCCTCTTGACAGCCTGCCAATGCTTAGACCCTGGGCTATGCATAAATCTGCTGACTTGTGAGACTGCAAACTGAATATCTAGCCTCGTGTTGCATACATAATGAGGCAGCCAACAACAGTTTGGTAAAGAGTGACATCTACATGATCGCTAGCATCATGTAGACTCAACTTCAAACCTGTTTCCATGGGAGTGGCAATAGGTTTGCAATCCTCAAGTCCAAACTTACATAGCAATGTTTCTATGTAACTTTTCTGACACAAGGCAATACCACCATCACACTGCTTAAACTGTATGCCCAAGTAGTGATGCAACAGCCCCAAATCTTTCATCTTGAAAGTAGCATTAAAATCAGCCTTAAATTCAGCAATATGTCTCTCATTTGGTCCAGTGCTCAGCAAATCATCGACATAAAGAACCACAATGAGAAGTACATCACCCTCACGCTTTACATACAATGTTCTTTCTGTTGGACTGTTACGAAAGCCTTGTTTGACCAAATGAGTGTCATCTTTCTCATACCAAGCACGAGGATATTGCTTCAAGCCATACAAAGCCTTGTTACATTTGCACACTTTGTCCTCTTGTCATTTTATGACAAAACCGCGAGGCTGCGTTACATAAACTTCCTCAAATATGTCACCATTCAAGAAAGCAGTAACAATGTCTGATTGATGTACATCCCAACCAAAATGAGCTTCCAATGCACATAGAAAACACACACTAGTCATACGACAAGTGGGAGCAAAAGTCTCTTCATAATCAATGTCTTTTTGCTGTGCATAACCCTTTGCAACAAGTCGAGCCTTATGGCGATCGATCTCACCATCCGGCTTGCGTTTCAACTTGTAAACCCACTTCGTACCAATGGCCTTTTTGCCAGGAGGCAAATCACATAAAGTCCATGTGTCATTTTTGTTGGGGTATAAAGCCCAATGTGGTCGCCCAGGTAAGTGGGCGGGCCGCCAGGTATGTACACATATTCTTTTGTAAAAATCTAATAAGAACCCAGGTAAGTGGGCGGGCCGCCAGGTATGTACACATATTCTTTTGTAAAAATCTAATAAGAACTCGCTCTATACATTACAGTAGAGCGAGTTCACCATATCGTCGTGCTCTTCTTCTCGCACTCTCTCTCACGTCGCACTTCCGCTCGTACTCCTTCAACTGGTATCAGAGCTCAGATCGAGGCTCGGGGCAGCACTGCACAAGGCTAGAGTCACCAGCTCAGATTGGAGTGAAATTCGACAGGCGAAGACACGGCCCCAAATCCTGCACGTGCAAGACAAAATGTCAGGGCTCAAGAGGAGCAAGGACAGGATAGAGTGGAACCACAGGTTGTGGCTGAGCCTGAGCCACCTATTGTGCGTAGATCTGGACGTGTCAGGCGACCTCCTGATAGGTTTGTTCCATCTATGAACTATGTCATGTTGACTGATTGCAATGAGCCTTCATGTTACAAGGAAGCAGTGCAAATGAAGGACTCCGGGAATTGGCAATTGGCCATGCAGTCAGAGATGACAGCTCTGCATAAAAACAAGACATGGAAGCTAGTTAAATTACCACAGGGCAAAAAGGCTCTACCTTGTAAATGGGTTTATAGGTATAAGATCACCGCTCATGATAGTCATCCAAAGTACAAAGCAAGGCTTGTTGCCAAGGGCTTTAAGCAAGAACAAGGCATTGACTTTGATGAAGTCTTCTCTCTGGTGGTCAAGATGACTACATTGAGATGCTTTCTTGCATTGGTTGCCATATTAGATTTGGTGTTGCACCAAATGGATGTCAAGACAGCGTTCTTGCATGGTGATTTAGATGTGGAAATTTACATGCAGCAGCCAGAAGGGTTTGTTGAGAAAGGCAAGGAAGATTGGGTATGCCAGTTGTTAAAGAGTCTTTATGGCTTAAAACAATCACCGAGGGCATGGTACCATAAATTCCACAAGTTTATGCTTTCTCAAGGCTACAAACGTAGTGAGTTCGATCACTGTCTATTACATGTTGATTGCTCGCAAGCACTTGGAAGAAATTTCAACTTTGAAGTCAAAGATGGCAAAATCGTTTGACATCAAAGACATGGGTGAGGCAAGTCATATACTTGGTATGTGCATTGAGAGAGACAGATCAAAGAAGTTGATTTGGTTATCTCAAACAGAGTATATTGACAAGGTTTTGCAACGTTTCAATATGGAGAAGGGAATGGCACTGAGTGTTACATTGCCACCATATGTGAAACTTAGCAAACAAGATTGTCCTGTGTCTGAGGAAGAAAAGGCTGAAATGGATAAGATTCCATATGTGTCTGCAGTGGGTAGTTTGATGTATGCAATGATTGCTACTCGCCCAGACATTGCATTTGCAGTGGGAGTAGTAAGTCGATACATGTCAAACCCAGGCAAGAAACATTGGGAGGCAGTGAAAGGAATATTGAGATACCTGAAAGCTACAAAGAGTATGCGTATATGCTATGGGAGTCAGGAGCTAAGTGTAAAGGGTTTTACAGACTCAGATTATGCAGGTGACTTAGACAGCCGAAGGTCTACGTCAGGGTATGTCTTTACATTGGCTGGTGGAGCAGTATCATGGCGTTCTAGATTACAAGATTGTGTTACTCAGTCTACTACAGAGGCTGAATATGTTGCAGCATCAGAGGCATGCAAAGAATCAATTTGGCTTAATCGACTAGTAACAAATTTGGGAATCAAAGAAGAGATGCCTATGTTATATTGTGATAGTCAAAGTGCTATACAATTGGCTCGCAATCCAGTTTATCACTCAAAGACAAAGCATGTGGATGTGAAGTATCATTTCATCAGGGAAATGCTCGAGGATAAGCAACTTCAGCTTGTCAAAGTTCACACCACAGAAAATCCTGTTGATCTACTTACAAAAGGACTTCCCTCATAGAGCTTTGCGCAGTTTCGCAAGCAGTTAGGTGTAGGGTAGTACATCACTTCTCTACATCTCTTGTATATTAGCTTGTATAGTAGCTTCTCTCACACTTAAAGTACCACATTGGACTTTAAGTGGGAGGTTGTTGGGGTATAAAGCCCAATGTGGTCGCCCAGGTAAGTGGGCGGGCCGCCAGGTATGTACACATATTCTTTTGTAAAAACCTAATAAGAACTCACTATGCTCTACACATTATAGTAGAGCGAGTTCACCATATCGTCGTGCTCTTCTTCTCGCACTCTCTCTCGCGTCGCACTTCCGCTCGTACTACTTCAATTTTCTATAAGTGCATCATATTCTGATTGCATGGAAGACATCCAATTTTCTGAATTCTGTGCTTCATCAAAAGATAGAGGCTCCTCAACATCATGTAAGCTAGACACAGCCAAAGCATAACAATCTAATGCATAAGATGCATGGCGAGAGCCTGAACGAGTACGACTAGACAAAGGTGCATCCAATTTACTGTCCCGCAAAGTGTGCACAGCCATTTTGGCATACCTCTAGCCTGCTCATTTTTAGCTCTTTCCTCATCAAGTACATCATGTATATCTGCATCAGTAATAGGCTGATCTAAAACATTTTCAGAAACCCCCATAGGCTGTACATTTACCTCATTGGAACTTACATTTGTATTTCCACCATTGAAAAGAGGCAACAAAGTGTCATAAATGTCCTGTGAGCTTACATTACTGTCTCTAGTACATGCCAGCAAGGGCTGAATAGAAACACTACATCGCGTGAAACCAGAATACGTTTTTTTTGCGGATGATACAACTTGTAACCTTTTCTTTCAACACTATAACCAACAAAAATACATTTGACAGCCTTATCATCCACTTTTTTGCGCTATCCTTGTGGCACCAAAGCATATGCCAAACAACCAAAAACACGCATGTGCTCAATAGAAGGCTTTCTATCATGCCATGCTTCATATGGAGTAATAGACTACAAAGCTTTTGTAGGACACCTGTTAAGTACATAAGTGGCACACATGATGGCCTCAAGCCAAAAAGAATGCGGAAAAGCTTGACTTTTGACCATACATCGTGCCATTTCCGTAAGTGACCTGTTTTTCCTCTCAGCAACACCATTTTGCTAAGGTGTATAAGGCACTGTACGTCGGTGTTTTATCCCATGACTAGCTAGAAATGCATTAAATTCATGAGAAATATACTCCCCCCCTCGATCGGAACGGAGGGTGCCCATAGTACATTTCGAGACATTTTCAGCCATAGCCAAAAATTGTTTGAAGCACATAAAAACTTCGGACTTTGGTTTAAGTGGAAATACCCATGCATGCCTGGAGTAATCATCAATGAAAGTCACGAAGTACAGGTAATTCCCAAGGACGGAGTTTGCATGGGCCCACAAACATCACTATGCACAAGCTGCAACCTGCATGTGGCCCGAACTGAACCATCCTTTGGAAACTTAGAACGCTGCATCTTACCCAAAATACAGCCTTCACAAACATGTTTGACAGGTGCTTCAAGAGGCGGCAAAGAAGCAACCATATAAATTTCTGCAAACGCAACAAACTGGCAAAATTCAGATGACCGAAACGTGCATGCCAAAGTTTTGCATCTGAAACAGCCCTTGAATCTTCAACGACATTTGCAAAATTTTGTCCACACTTGTCATACAAAGTGAGCTTATACAGCCCACCGCACAAAAGGCCAGATGCAACAATTTCATCACCAAAACTGAGATCATGAACTGTACATCTGTCATCCACAAATTTGACTACAAGTCCAAGTCTAGCAAGTGCCGATACAGACAAGAGATTCTTCTTGATCCCAGGTACATAAAGTGCATCAACAAGTGTGAAGGAACTGCCATTGCAGCAGTATAAGAGGCATTGTTGGCACAAGTGACAGAATTTCCATGAGGGACAGACTCGAGAGAGGTAAACAATTCACGATGTGAGGTAATGTGCTTTGTAGCACCACTGTCAAAATACCACTCATGTGAATCTGTAGCAACTGACAAGCATGCATCATGGACAGAAGGATTGTAAGTGCACTCTGAGCTAAAAGCCCATTCTGCATCAACATCAGCATCAGAGTCTCCTTTCACAGAAGACTCAACAATGGATGCATTTGTAGTGGAACCAGCATTTGCAGTGGAACCACCTTCTTTCTTCTTAGCCTCTTTGGCCTTCAACTTAGGACACGACTTGATCAAGTGATCATTAGCTTTACAATAATGGCAACGCATATTCTTTTTGCCCTTATCACCAGAATTGCTAGACGAAGTGCTGCTAGCAGAAGCATTAGGAACAAAAATTTTGCCAATCGCAGCAAAACCATAAGAAGTGGCTGCATTACTGTTACCACCCTTTCTTTGAGAAGCAATAAAAGCCTTTTCAACTGCACGCTGCCTAGTCTTGTTTTTTCTAGAAAGTGACTCTTTGCAATAGCAATGTGCATAATGCATCAAACTTGACAACTTTAGGATTTCCTTCGGTCATCAGTCTCCAAGTACTAGCAAAAATCTGGTAGGAATCTGGTAAGGCATCAAGAACAGTCTGCACAAGGGAACTGTCTGAAATGATTTCACCTGTAGAAATAAGCTGCTCATTGATATCCTTGACACTAGCAAGGAAAGTGTCCATATCATCTTCCTCATGCATAATCTTCGACTATTGCTCTTTACGCAGCAAAGTAATTTTAGCCTCATTGCGGCTTGCATAAAGACCTGCTAGAATATCCCAAGCCTGTTTTGTAGATTTTGTTGAATGGATGTGAGAAACAATGGTGCGCTTCACAGACAACGCAATCAATGCATGAGCCTGCGCATCCTTTTCATCCCAACGAGCTTGTTGTGCCATAGGCAAAACAACTCTAACAGCAGCAATCCTTGCAGCAAGACCTGCAACATCCTCAACATCGCCTATATCCTCAAAACCATGACGTACATCAATGCCCTGCACAATGTTCGAGACGCCCTTTGACACAAGAACACGTTGCATCATATAAGCCCACATAGAGTAGTTGTCCCCATCCAACTTGTCCTCAGCCAGCAAACATCTTGAACACATCTGTGTTGTTGTTGTCAGCCATGGTAAAGGCTGCACCTGATGTGAAAACTGCCTGAAAATAGGACGGGAACAACACGTGCTATATAGCACAAACCGTAGAAGACTATAAGGCACTTGTTATGCAGAAAACGGCACTGATAGAAATTCTACACAAAATGATAAAATAGCCTGTGCAGTACTGCCTGTAGTGGAAACGGAGGCCGAAATGAGCCCAAATCGAAAATCTGAGCAGACCAAGCTCTACGAGCTTGCCCGAAGTATTTGTCGACTTGTGAATGCTCGCCAAAACTCATTGAAATCGGAGAAAGTGAGCAGGCGTGTACTGGAGCAGCTGGCGACTAAGCCCGAGAGGACGCAACCTGCTCTGATACCAATTGTTGGAAATAGGGTTGCAGAGAGACACACACAGCTTGGAGAATCTCACTTTAGGTCAAGTGAAAAAATCGCAGATATTAACAGTAGCGAGTTTTTGACCTAGTTGTTTTCAACCCAGAATGCGCCTAAATGCTTAGCAATGATGCCCCGATACCTTACCTATACTTAGTGTTTGATTTTTAAGCTTAAATTCCCACTTATGATGAAATTAGGCCGCGAGTTGGCGATGCCAAAAGCTATGAAATACCGTGAAATGCTTACGTCAATGCATAGAGCTCTTACCTGCGGTTACAATGCAACAGACGCAACTACAATGTGACAACCGGGGAGGGAGTAGGAAGTGCAAGAAGGAGAGAAGTGAGCACCGTTAGCTCACGCTGTGTTTCTATTATCCAAAAACTTAATCATAAACTTTACAAAATTGGCTTTTATACCTTAGCCAAGGTCTAAAAAGTGTAATGTCTGGCGCCCAAGACCTTTTTAGATCTTGGAACTCTTATTGAGCCCGTAACACGTGACAATTATCACAATGGCTAAATAAATTGGGAACTTACAATACATGGCCATTTTGGAAAAATGTGAAAAGTATGTAACTCCAATCTTCACCGCTTCTTCATATTCATCTTCGATGTGCATTCATAAGGATTCGATCTTTACCAGCTCCTGTTAACTGACGTCGGCTCCCCCCTTTTGATTTTAGTGCCCGTCCTTGCCCCTTTTCAATAGTGCCGTCCTTGGGCACTATTGAAAAGTGTCCGTGGAGGTAATGGAAGGTTTTGATTGGTTGTTGATGGGCTGATTGTCTTCATTTGTCGTTGAATTTATTGAAGAGGTTCAATTTGCTACAACATCTTAATTGGTCCGAAGTTGTTTGATGTGAGAGATGATGTTGCATTTGTCCGTTGTAATAGCATAATGATGAGGCTATTGTTTATTTATGAAAAGTATGTACAAGGGAAGTAGAATGATGAGGTTCTAAATTAGTGTCTCATACTTGGATGACCAAAGGGAAAAAACCCAGTGGAAAAAAAGTGCCTTTGGGATATGTGCATTATTAGGGTACTTATTAGCATTGGAAATATTAATAAAGTACTCAAGGAATTATTTGCTAATAGATATGGAATTATTAGCATCTTTCGATGTTGTTCTGTTGTATACCTACTTCTTAGGTATCCTATGATATTGTCAAGGTTGATACCTTGTGGGCCTTCTTTCTTGGGGGGGACTTGACATTACTTCATAGGATCTAACCTACGGTTTTGGTGCACATATGTGTCTATTACCTCCATAGTACTCCTGTTCTTTTAAGCTCCATTGTGATTCTATCCATCCCATGTGTTTGTCTTTTTGTGCTGATTTCCCGTCCTTAATCCAAACCGGATCATTGACTTTGACTAAACTGCTCGGAACAAACACTTTCTTGAATTTCCTTTGCTTTCTTGAGTACTTTGGCTGAAATATCTTTGCTTTTTTGGGTGTCTCCTTAGAGGTTTCAATTGGGTCAGCAATTGACTTGAAGGTTTGAAAGCATGTCTTGCTAGAAGTTTCTGATCCATGAGGGTTCTTTGATGTAGGGGCATATGGTGTCACATCTTCTTTACTAGTTGGTGGAGGGTACACTTTGGCTTTACCTTTATCTGCAAGATTTTTCTTTGATTCTTGTGACTTTTGCAACTCTAAATCTAGCATTAATGGTACCTGTAAATGTTTCTTGCTACCTCTTGGAGAAGAGAGTATTAGCATTTTATCTTCTTTGTAGGCCTTGTGTTGGTATAACCATTGATGTCCAAGGATGACATCTGCAAGCATTCCTTTTGAAGGCTTCACCTGAAACTTTACCTGCTCTTCATAATTTTGGATGCTAAGGGTAGCAACCATTTCTTTTAGACTTGTAGCTTTACCCATGATTTCCCTGCTACCTGGCTTGCCTTGAGTAATCTCTAGAATGATCTGGATGTTGTCTGCAACCATAATTGTACTTTGCTTTGTTATCCAATAGAGCATTACATCTGACACTTGCTCCTTTTGTACTGTTGAGAACTACAGCTATTCTCATTGGAGGTTCTATTGAAGGTTTCTTTCCTGCTTTTGTCAATGTCTCATCTTGATCTAAATGTGTTCCACTCTGACTTTTTGCAACCTCATTCTTCTTAACTTGGTGGCATCATCTGCTCAATAGCTTTCATGGTTGCTCTCTGCTTTGTTTGATCTACATTTCTTGATGCTGCATGATTTGATTTAAGCTCTTCTGCAATTCTGATTGATGGAGATGAATCATCTTCAATAAGATCTTCCATTTGAGTTGTGCTTGAGGAGTTTGTGTTGTCGTCCCACCGGGTGACCAGTCTTGGTCTTCATTCTTTGATGTATGTGATCACTCCCTCATGTTTGAATTATGTATCCCTAACATCTTTTGGGCCATTGTCATTCCCATTATGACGTCTTCTTGTATATCTTTTGCTGTGATCACGTGGAATTGAGCTATGATGATCTGTGAACTTACTTCAATGGTGGTGGAGATGATTCCCCAGCATTCTGCTCATTTGAATCCAGATATGCTCACAAATTCAGGAGCATCTTCCAGTTGTGGTTGGCCACATCTTTTCAAAGTGCGAAAGGACATGAGGTTTTTGTCTAGTTGAAAATCTAGCTTTACCACTCGTGACAGCTTTTCTTCGTTTTCACCAAAAATGTTGCACTTGATCTTCTCAGGATTTCTTTTTGTATTGAGTGCTTTTGTGGTGGCGGCGTCTGTGGGTTGAACTTTTTCTACATTGGCTTTGTCTTGATCACGTGCTTTTGTTGATGTTAGCTCATTTTCTTGTAATACTGCACCTTTTTCTTGCAATTGTTGAGCATTGTGTGCCTGCATTTGAGTAACTTCTGATCTTAGAAGGTCCACTGTACTTTTTAGAAGAATCTGTCTCTTTGGAGGAGATTTTGGTGGTGATCTTTGTGTAGATTTTTGGACTTAAGCTTTCATTGATTTTGACTTTTTTGTCACTTGTTCTAGCACCTTGAGGCTTTGCATCATCTTCAGATAGTCCTTGACTTCAGGTTTAACATCCGTAGGGGCTTGTACAAGGTCATAAACGTGCTGAGCATCATTGCCATTTGCATCTCGATATGCATATGTGAGCTTGGTCTCATGCAACTATTTAACTGTTTAATGTCCACAGACTCTGATTCCAAGAATCTGGCTTAAGTCTCAATTTTGTGATCCAAACTTCACCAAATTTAATTTGTGAGTCTACTTGATATGCTTGACCCTGTGGTATACTCAGTTGTGCAAAATTTCTCAATTGTGGAGCAAATGAAAATAATTGCAATTATTTACTACTGGGATTTAAAAAATAATAATAACTTTTTGCCAAAATGTTGATATCAACTAGTTAAGCAACTTGTCATAATAACTAATATCTAATTCTCCTAAATGATTTTCTCATGTGAAACTGATAATTTAATATGGGGGAGTGCCAGGGGAGAAAAAGCTAGAATATTGGTTAAGTTGGTAAATCGGCCACAGTAGGGATCCAAAGGAAGGAAAATAGGGATCCAAAGGGAGGGCCATTTGCAAAAGATATATGTGAAACAATGGGCTCCAAAGACCTTAGGGTTCAACCCATGAAAACTTTCAAAATGCTAAGGTTCCAAAATTCAAAGGTTGTGCCCAATGGTCAAAGGCTTAGGAAATTGGATGCTTTGTGTGTGTCCCAAAAAGTCTTCTCACAAACTCCTACATAGGAGGGGGCGAGCCAAGAAGTAGGGGATGAGAGAGAAACACACACACACACACACACACACACACACACACACACACACACACACACACACACACACACACACACACACACACACACACACACACACACACTCACAAGCTTCCTTTTTACACAAGGGGAAAGAGGGACACATGTCAGCTCCTTAGGCCAGATGCCCATAAGGTGTACTTAAATCCTATTGGACGGCCATGGAGGTGGACCAATGAGAACTAGGCTAAAGTAGATCTAGTTTAATTAATTTTAAAAAAATTAATAAAAGAACCAATAGGAATCAAGCTCTCTAGAAGACTATTGGAGAGTCTCCCAAGGGGTCCAATGAGCATTCAGCAGCCCAATGGCTTGCCTGATTCCTATTGGCTAGGAGACAAAGGGGACTCTCTATGCATAGCCTCCTAACAAAGTTTGGCTTGATTTGTACTTGCACTTGGCTTTCCAAGCTAACTTTTTGGATTTCAGTCTTGGAAATGACTAATGTCTCTCTAGTACCTTTTGTTCTTGTTAGTACTGTTAGTCCCTTTTGTATGTTAGGCTTCATTCAGTCACATACAAGATAGAAGATTAGTATAAAGATATACTCCCTGTATACGGCCTTTTCATCGTGTGAAGTGTCTGATGGCAACTTTACACTTGATGAATTCTTTCGTTTAGTCGATCACCAACTTTATTTGTCCTTGAAGGCCATCTTAGAGTTTGATGACCATTCTCAATCATGTTTGGCCTCATGTTGTTGTCAAAGACTGATCAGCATTCTTTTCTTACCTCTCACCTTATCCCTTGTGCATATGGCATTTGAGACATACCTCATGAAGTATCATCATTTTCCTGTACCTGCTTCTGACTGCTCGACATCTCTTCAATCTTTTCTTCATGCCTCTTTTTTTTTTTTAAATCTCAAAAATAGAAACATAAAACCAAAAATCAACTCAGCTCAAAAAGCAATATCAAGTAAATAGAATTCTAAACTCTATGTACACTGTACAGATGTCTCTAGGGGCTTTTATATGGCTCTTGTCCCCATACTCCTCTTGTAACTCTACTATAAGGGCATATACTCTAAATTTTGTCAAAAAATGTCACAATCAAATGCAAAAATTCAATACAACTCACAAAACATTGCCCTCTAATATTCATGTATTAGGTCCGCATTTAAAATGCCTCCCCTCCTCCTATTTGGAGTCCTCCTTGATGACAGGGTATCACCAAGGGTAAGTGTTGTGCTTGGGCAATCAAAAGTTGTGCCTATGCAGGCCCTGTAATGTAGCCCTATTATGCATACATACTCAATGCATGGAAAAGATTTATGATGTGCAAGATGTGGGTATAAGCAATTTTCTTATTGGCATTTGTTGGCGAGGCTTCCTATTCTAAGCAATATGATATTCTTTGAAGCTCTTGTGTCGTTTTCTTGATGGAAGGAAGGCGGTAGAGTATTTTTTTCGAAGACTTACTTATCTGTTTGATGATTCATTGGAATCCTTTTTTGCCTTGTGGTTGCTCGTCGCATCTGGCATCGTTTTCCAGAGTGGGTTCTCTTCTAGCTGTATTGTAACCGTAGGAGGAATTGAAAGAATTCAAGCGACGGTGCAGTAACAATAGTGTTATTGGCTCCCTTTGGGACCCACTTCTTTGTGATTACTAGCTGTCTGCTACGTTGATGTTGCTCGTTTGGGAACCCATACTTGTCCTTGCTTTGTTTGTGTTTGAAGAAACTTCTTTGGGATCCACCTTGTCTCTGTGTGAGTCTTCAGTGGTCTTTGCTTCACCTCTCGTACTCTTGGTTGGCGACGAGATTTAGACTTTGGGAGTTGATACTTAAACTGTTTTGGAATCCAAATGAACACCTGACCTCTTTGTGCTTAGTCAACTTCTTTGGAACCCAAATCTGATCTGCGGAAGCTTTCAAATTTGTGACTTTCTTTGCCGTTCTTGCGTGCTTTGACTGGTTTCTTTTTGGCATTGGATCTTGTAATTTTTAATCAAAGATCTTTGCCTTCTTGATCCATACTTGTTTTTGCCCAATTGGGCTCTTTGGTATCCAGATTTGTCAAACTTTTTGGTTCTGACTTGTTGTACTTTTCTTTTGGCATTCTTTGGTTGTTACTAAAGCTGCTAGTGATCGTGATGGCCTAAGTTCCTGGTAGGGGATGTCAAAAGAATCATCACTATCACTATTATCGTCATCAAGGTTGGATTAGCACTTTCTCTTTGTGGTTTGGCTGGTTATGGAAAGTTACAGTCTGTTTGCTCTTGGATTGTTGTTTTTGAGATGACTTTTGTATCCGCTTGTAAAGTGTTGGTAGCTCATTGACATGGCATTGTTCTTCTTGGTTGAGTTTTTCCTTCATGTATAGGAGCCACGTATAAGGATGCTTGTTGCACTTGCATTTTTATCGAGGATTTTGGAATCCACTTTTGATGCACTTTATTCTTGTAACGGTGACATTGGTACCTGGGTTTTGGATCTCGACAATCATAAAACCGTGTATTTGTTAAAGTTTTATTTTTGTCACCTATTGGGTCGTCTAGATATTTTTTGTTTGCATCTTCTTGAAGCTCCAAGTGTTCTATAGAGTCATCAAAGTCGTAGTCTTCTTCGGCTTCATTTTCTTGGATTACACTCACTACAAAGTAAGGAACAACATCATAGCCATCTTCATCACAAAACTTTGTGGTTGGATCGTCTTGAATAGCGCACACATCAAGAGTAGCCAAGATGTGTTCCCATTCAAGTGGTTTTAATTCTTCCTCAAGAAAGGGTTTTGTGATATAATTTGTATCTTCCATTGCCCTTTCTAGGATGCCGTCCTCTCACTTTAAACTTCTGCATTGTGAAGCTCCACACATCCACAATTCTTTAGGCTTACCCAACCATACTGGAATTTTTGATCCTACTACAATAGCGGAATCAAAATCTTTCATAGGTGTTCTCATCACATGCCTGTAACTATGGTCCTTCACGTTTATCCTTGTTGTGGTTTCCATATGTCTCAAGTAGATATGGCCGTAGCCCCAACCTTGGACCATTTTCAGTTGTCGCATGAATGATCTTCCTCAAATGATATCATAGCTATTCTTCTTGCCAAAGTCAACAATAGCAAATTTTTTCTCATATTCAATGCCACAAGAAGTAACAAATGCTTTTTCTAACACTCCTATGGGACTTTCCATGTGCCCGTCTGCAAGCTGCAATTTCATCCTTGTAGCTCGCACTACTAGTGTTCCCCATTGTTTCCATACCTCTTTTGTTGTGATGGAAACGTCGGCTCCATTGTCAAGGATTTCCATGGTTTTCACACCTTGGAATTCCACAGGAAGAGTGGTGTTCCCATTTTCTCCCTCATAGTACTCTCCTACTTTGTTTAAAGGCACTAGCATAGTGTTTAATCGAGGCATTTCTAGCTCTTTCATCCCTTCCTCGATTTGAGTCATTGGTTTGTTTACACCAAATTTCTCTAGGCATTTTCCCACAGTAGCCCACATGTTTGGTTGTATTCTGAGAAACTCGGCTAATGTTATCGTACAGGTGACTGGGGTAGACAAAATTTCTATCAGCCCTTTTGAATTGATGACCTTGTTGGGGACAGTCTATATGTTGGGATTGCAACAACCTCTGAATTGGCCTCGTACTCTCCCGTATAAGATGGTAGTGTCCTTAGGAAATGGAGCTGACTGTCCATAGACTGTACATATCCTTTGTCTCCCCAATAAGATTCCACTTCTAGATTCATTTCAGATACAGCCTCAATTTCCTCTATTGGTGGAAGAGACACTCCTCTTCCATTACTTGATTGGTTTACTCGTCTTCTTAGCCCACTTGCTTCATTGGACTCTCTGACTTATTTCCACAAATTGTCAAGTCCATCTGTTTCTTTACAGCTATCAGGTATAGTTATGTGAAATCCCTCGAAAGGGTTATACGTGGTATTCAATGCTATCCTTGGCTCTAATGAGGGGTCTTTGAGCTTTTGCCGTGCTCGTGACTGTAATCTGGCTCTTTTTGTTCCTGGTTTGGTGGGATTACTGGTGCAGGTGAGACATGGATCACATCCTCATGTTTTCCATATGGTGGTTCTAGTAAAGCTTGGGCTTTTTGAATCATTTTCTTGCACATTTCAAGCCTGCCCTTTTCTAGTTCCGCATATGGATATGTCATCTCTTTGTTCTTGGGTTTGGTTGTTTTTGAGCCATGTTTCATAGTCTTTTAGGAGGTCGTCTAAATGCTCATTAACCTTCTAGACGAACACTGATCCTCTTGAGCTAGCACTTTTTGCCTCACTTTTCGTTGATGGTTTTGTTGGAGGTTGAGATGCCTCCGCAAGAGAAGGTGCAACCCTTTCCTCATGTTGTCTTATCTTCTCTTCAACGTGGGTAAGCTTCTCAACTAAGGATTTCTGCTCTCGTTCCCTACGTGCTTTCATCCTAGCCTTTCTAGCTTTCCAGCTATTCCGTTTGCTCTTGGTTTTTTTGACTAGGTGCATCGGTTTTTGGCTCATCCATCTCTAGAATCGCATCAATTTTTGTTTTCTCTGTCTCTGGGTTCTTATCAGCTTCCTTTTGAGCTTGCACTCTGGTAACTAGATGAATTGGTACAACGTTTTCATTTTCCAAACTATTGGGTAGTGAAGAATTCCTGAGACATTTTTTGTGATCTTTTTGACTTGGTTTGGGTTTTTTGGACAGTTGGGATCACTTAAGTGATCTCCATCTGAGGAAATTGTTTGACCAAGTGGTTGTCATGGATTTTGTGACAATCTGCCTCTGGTTGAGGAGCTTCTTCTTGCAATTCCTCTTGGCTATAAACAGGGTCTAACCTAGCTAAGCCTCTATTAGCAATGAAATGCAATGTCCTTTTTTCCATCTCGTATCTTCTTTCTTCAGGTCAAAATGCAAGAGGTGGAGGTTGCACTGGCCTCATCACTCCATGTGTTTCTCTCATCTTTTGTCGCTTTGAAGGAAAGTACCCACTTCGGTTGTTATAATAAATTGTAGCTGGTACTAGCACTTCTTTATTAGATGCTTCCATCATTGGCATGTATCTCATGTCTATAGGCATTCTAGCACCTGGTAGTGTAGGATGTTGTCCTAAGACAAGCTGTGGCCTTGAGAGTCCTACCGGTCATGGCACATTCCCCATAGCATATCTAGGTGGAGTAGGTGCTACTGGAATAGGTTGTACATACCTTTGGTTATAGTAACACCCTTCCATTGTATGGTTTGTCCATTTTCTCTCAATTTTGCACCATAGAGGTTCTTGGAGGTCAGATTTGACTAGAGGAGCAAGTCTCTGAGCTAATCCTTCTATAAGCTTCATTTGCTCGCTAGATACCTCTCGATTTATAGTGGGTTGGGTTCTTGGTGAATCACTCCTTTGAGAAGATGTGTCACTCTCAGTATCATATCTTCTCAAGGTTCTACTCTGATTTGGATAGAGTAAGTTATAGGGGGTGGCGATGGTACATATGGTCCTTCATTGACCAAATATACACCTCTATAGAATTCATGTTCTATGGTTGCATCTGGGTACAACCATGGTCCATTAGGTAGATTCACTCGAGGAGGCATGCCTGCCGTCTCTGTGATTGTTTTCTCTCTCGCTATCGCTCTAGAAGGGAATCTAGGTGGCTCCATTTTTGAAATTCTCATGTTTGGTGGAGGTATTCGTGGTCTTTCATTGACCAAATATCCACCTCTTTCTAGTACATTGTGTGGGTTTTGGTCAAAATGTGGATAAATTGACATTTTAGCACTTCTACCTTGGCTTGCCATACCTCTGGTCATATCTACAAAAGGATTGGTATATTGGGTTTTCATCCTGATGATCTTAGCTTTCTTAATGTCCGGCCCACTCAATACTCTCAAGATAGTCCTTAACAAGCACCTTTGGCCCTTTGTCAGGTCTCTTAGAAGTCAGGAATTTGTGACTCTTTTGGTCTCTGGATACTAGTTCTAGGTACCCTAAAAGTTTGGATTTAGGAAACCTAGAAAAATTCAGCTTTAAAAATTCAAGCGTGTCCTATTGCCCGCAAGATTTATTCCTAGCTATACTTGACTCAATTTGGAGTTGTCTATTAAAATTTAGAGCAGTTTTGGTGAACTGCACTTGAAAAAACACTCAAAACAGTTTCAGGTCCAAGGAATTTTGCTTGCCAAATGTGACCCAAATTTGTTGAAACTTGGTCACTAGGCTTATTTTATGCCGGCAAACACTTTTGTGAGCTCAGATGTAACTTTTCACCTCTACTTTGGCACTTGTGACATCATACGCGTAGAAAGTCTATGTGCTCAGATTTTGACAAATTTTGGGATGTGAGCTCTCCTTGATGTCCTCTACCCACTGGATTTTAGTTTGTGAATTTGACCTTTATTTTGATACTTGAGACATTATACACGTATAATGAGGTGACTTTTGTTCCACTGATTCCTTGTCACTCAAGCAACTCTCAGCAAGTTTCAGAATTCAATTTGGACATTTTTGAGCAAGTTAAGACCAATGCAAGCCTGAATCTGCGGTTTTCTATCTTTTGCTCTTTGCAAGCCCAAATGAGCTCCAAATTCTATGAAATTTTGGCTAGGGACTTCTTTTATGCTCTAGGACACTGAGGTATACTCAAATGTCTGATTTGACCCATATCTGGCCTATGAGACATCATACGCATATGAAGTCTTTTTGCTCGGATTTTAATTAGATTTCTACCCAAGGTACTCCTTGATCCATACAACAAGAAAATTTGATTACAACAAATTTTGGATGTCGAAATTGCTCAAAATCACCTATTTTTCACCTTTTTAGTCTTGTATCTGCAAAAATCTCTTTTATTACAAAAAGTATGTGTCCAAATGAGATGAATTTTTGCAAGCAAGATTAACACGTCCTTTTCCAAACACCTGTGTGGTCAAATTTGAAATTCGACTTTCAGATCTGGCCTTGAGACTTTATACGCCTTTAAAGTCTATGTGCTCAAAATTGGCCCAAATTTGGCCAGTAAGCTTATCTTGTGTGGTGCTTAACACCCTGGTTACAGATTTCAATTTTGGTCTTTAAAAGTGCCCTTTTAGACTTCATACGCGTATGAAGTCTAACTAGTCAGAATGAGGTGAATTTCACTCCTGAAGGTTCGTCACTACACTAGCAACTCACAGCAAGTGTCAGAACTGAATTTTGATACTTTTTGTGCAAGTTATGGCCAATACAAGCATTCACTTTCCTAGATGCTTCTTATGGTCTTTACAAGCCCAAATCTGATTCAAATTTGATGAAATTTGGCCTATATGCTTCCTTAATGCTCTAGATCACAAGGGTACACTTTGTTGTAACTTTTGACTGTCAGATATGGCCTTGAGACATCATCCGCATATAAAGTCTTTTGGCTCAAATTTTAGTTATGTTTCTACCAGAGGTGCCCTTTAGTGTGTGGAACACGAATATGTGCTCACATCAATTTTTGGATGTCAAAAATGCTCAAAATCATCACTTTTACAAGGAAATCCTCTAAAAGAGTAAAATCCCCTTATTTCTCAATCTATATGTCCAAATGATATCAAATTTGGTGTATGTGCTCAACACAACATCCAGAAGATGGGTATAATGACTTGCTGCCACAATCACCCTTGAGACGTTATACGCGTATGATGTTTGCTGATGAATTTTTGGCCAGAACTCATTCACGGGCATCCCCAAGTGTCTAGAACTCGCTTTCAAGCACTTCTACCAATTTTCATGCAAAAATGTGCTCAAAATCACAAGTTTTCCTTTTTCTTGTTTCAGACACTCCGTTTTTTGTCTTTTGGGTGTCAAGAGTTGGTCAGAACTCTAGTTTCAATGTGTACTTGGAGTAAAACCCCCCTTCTGAACACTTTGGTGCAATCAGATTTTTGAAATTTGGTCTCTTGATGGTGCTTAAGACTTTATACACGTATAAAGTCTATTGTTATAGATTTTAGATCTGTTTCTATTCTAAGTTCCCCTTATTCATTAACAGCATGTACATGTGTTTACAACAAAATTTAAAGCTCAAAAGTGCTCACAAACACAAGTTTTTGCTTTTTCGGTCACAACCACTCTATCTGTTAGCTTTTGGTACCCAAATCTATGCCAAAACTCCCCACTTAAGGTGTTCCTAGGGTAAATGATACCTTTTGAACACACTGGTGCAGTCAGATTTTTTAGATTTGGTCTCTAGATGCCCCTTGAGACATTATACGTGTATAAAGTCCAAGTTTATAGATTTGCAGTTTTTGTTCATAAAACCCTTGCACATGCCCTCTTATATGCTCAACACTCATGCAAAAATGTCAACAGAAAGCTGTTTTTTGTATTTTTTCCTCAAAAGTAGACTTTTCAGTGATTTCAAATGCAACCAAGCACTTAGCAAATAGATCAATGATGAATAGCTTAAGATTAAAATCACATTACTTGCCTAAAGCTACTCCTACAAATCATATGGGGGTTTTGCATCTACGAGTAGAAAAACGCTTCAATGCCACATAGGGACTAGCAAACACTTTGATCATCTCAGAAATCACTCGACCACCAACAATTACCCTAATCTACAAATCCTAACTAAATCTACCTAGTCGCAGACCCTCGGCAAAACACACGCTGGAGAGGGGGAATGGGGAGCACGCCCAGCACGCCAACACGGAATGCCTCCTATAGCCCAAGGCACACACTGCACCCCAATCCACTTTGCGAGCACCTTCAACTCGCTCTTTTCACCAAACCACGTGCGCACACGCGCTCACATAGACACACCCTAACTCACACAACCCGCGCACCTCAATGCAGTAGCTTTTACGCTCTCCCACACGCTCAAAACGCCACACGCACTCTCTCTCTCTCTCTGCAACACTTCGTTGGGGCGGCGCACACTTGCCGACACGCCCGCACAATCTGGCGAGGATCTGGAAACACATCCCACTTCAACTTGCCATATCTCGCACATCCGGGCTCCGTTTGACGAGCCGTTTGGACCAGATTCTAGAGCACATCAAGCATCACATTTCGGCACACAAAACCATCACTTCGGACACATGAGGCCACCATCCAATTTAGCACCTGGCAGCACACCCTTGGCTAAGAAAACCATCATATGCATACATTTCCCGATCCACCTAACCACAGTGGCACTTCACAGCTGCATTATCACTTGGGCCTGCATCTGCTCGACCCCATAGCCCCGCTTGGGCCCATTTCTATCGTCGACAGCATTTGGTTGCACCAACGCTTCCTGGCTATCTACTTGATTGCGGAATAACCTCTTCCGGATCCACTTAAGAAAAATGCTTTCTTTAGCCGAAACTAAGCAAACAACCATCACACAAGTGTTAGTAGGAATACCTACCTAAGTCCTTGTATCCCCGGTAGTGACCCAATGTTGCGTGAGCGAATCACACCACCCATAAAGTGCATGTAACACAACCTAGATCAACATAATGTCAATCGAGGACACAAATGACACGATAGGCACACAAAGGAAATCTTGTTAGCTTGTCAGGCTGAGACCATCCTACACATACAACACTCTGGCCCAACTAAACCACAACCTAGAATCTCACTACTCTCAACTACACCACCTAGGCACATACACACAAACGGAAGGAAACCCATCAAATCATGCCAGCATCATATGAAACTTAAGGAACACCATCCCCTCACTAGGATACACCTGTCCCTAAGCCTCTACACTCAAAACCCTAGCTCTAAACCCATCTATGGAAAACGCGTATAAAGACAGAGCTGAAATTTTGAAGTGCCCGAAACTGAAATCTATGAGTACCTATGTGTAGCTTATGTCGCTATGATGCTAACGACTACTTGCAGGCAGAAAGCAGACATTGTTTGATATACTCACAACCACAAATAGCTCGCAGATGCACGAGCGTGGATGCTCCATTCCGCGGAATGCTTGGCGTTGTCTATGGGAAGGATATGATATCGTTCCATTCCAGATGATGAGTGTCAACCTAAGTCCAAAATCACGATCGCAAGTCCCTGACGACATGGAGGGGGTTGCAGATTGTCGGCACATAATGGATGAGATCTCCATAAGTGACCTTGATCAAACTGATGAGGAAGCGTTCCAAGACTTCACGGACAAGCCTTTAGAAGACAACACAGACGACATGCTTTCCAGAGCTCAGACCAAGACATCAAACAAAAGGATCGACAAGTGGTCTTCTATTATTTTCCAAACCAAAATCCTCGAAGACAGCGTAGATATCTGAATAAACGCATGAATAAACAAAATAAAACAAAAGAAAATTATGTACCTCTTTTAATCGATAAAATGCAGTATTTGAGGCTGGTTGAAGCAATTGATTGCCTTAAAGATGAGATATCAAAGAGATTCATGAAACCCAACTCAACAAAAAAAAACTTGAAAAAGAAAAACAGATAAAAATCACAAGCCAAAAGTATCACTGAGAAGTCAATGAAATTATCCAAAACCAAGCGCAAACACAAATACAACGAATTGAAATGAACTTTGAGAGAAGTTTGGACAACCAAGGTGAAAACTGACAATGAATCAGACGACAGTAAGTTTGATGCACCTTCCCACTACAAAAGGTATACTATTCAAGACAAAAAAATTTGTAGTGCAGAAGCCTAAACGAGACCCAAAAGAGCCTGAAACCTCATATGATGGTCCTGAAAAAGCCAAATGTATAAAATTAGCAGAACCATGCGAGGAACCTAAACCAGCATACATTGCAATGGACCTCATGGAAGAAGAAGAAGAGTGGCTATTGATAGCAACAATCAGACGGTATAAAGGTGTGTTTTCTTGGTCATACAAAGACCTAAAGGGAATAGATCTAGAGATCTATCAACACACGATACCCCTTAAAAGTGATGCCAGACCACAGAGACAACGTCCTTATATGTACAATGAGACTTTTGCCAAAAAAATAAGGAGGAGATAGTTAAAGAAGGCAGAGTTTATCTATGAGATTGAACACACTGATTGGGTGTCTCCCATTCTGGTAGTACCCAAAAATAATGGAAAATTATGAGTCTCTGTGAACCTGAAACAGGTAAATGTTGCCACCAAACAAGGACAACTATCCATTACCAATAACATACCACATTATTGAGAGAGTTGCAGGAAAGGAGGCCTATAGTTTTTTAGATGGGTACTCAGGCTACAACCAGTTAACCATAAAACCATAAGATCAACATAAGATAGCTTTTGCGATAGAGTGGGGCATATTTGCATACAGGGTAATTCCTTTTGGCCTGAACAATGCCCCTACCACTTTTCAAAGACTAATGAGTCATGCATTCAAGGAATATCTCAAGCAATTTTTAGAGATATATATAAATGATACTTGTGTTCATTCCCAGTTGAGAAGTGAGCACATAACACACCTAAAGAAAGTCTTCGAAAAGCGTAGAACTTATCGTATTTGCTTAAACCCTGAAAAATGTGTCTTCATGGTAAGACAAGGTAAAATCTTGGGCCACATTGTGTCTAAAAACAGAATTTCCACTGATCAAGATAAGATACAAATAATTGTTGCACTACCGAGACCAAAAAAAATGAAGGAAGTGCAAGCATTTATGGGTAATCATGGGTATTATAGGCACTTCATATACATGTATGTTATAATAGCTAAGCCTCTGTATACCCTTATCTCTAAGTTTGAGTGGACGGAAGAATGTGAGAAGGCTTTTCACAAATTGAAGCAGGGATTAATTTTTGCTCCAATTTTGCAAGCCCCTGATTGGAACAAGATCTTCCATGTTCATGTAGACACATCATCCTATGCCATAGGGTGCATATTAGCCTAGCCAAGAGAGAATAAAATGGAGTTTTCCCATTTGCTACTCTAGTAGGCAGCTAAACAATGTAGGGAAAAATTATACCACTACAGAGAGAGAAGGTCTACGAATGATGTATGCTATCAAAAAATCTAGACATTACCTTCTTGCGAACATGTTTGTTTTCTTTGTAGATCACCAAGCACTATTATATCTGGTAAACAAACCTTGCAACACTAGGAGGATTGTTCGCCGGTTCATCGTATTGCTTGAGTTTGATTTCACAGTAGTCGTAAAAAAGGGGACTACGCACACGCGATTAGATCATCTTTCAAGATTGTTCCATGAGAAGCACCTGAAGGTGTTGATGATGATCTTTCAGATTTGTACTTGTTTAACATTGAAATGGTTCCAAGGTGGAGTGAAGAGGTCATCCCTCTACTCACAACAGGATCATTACATGTAGAAAGAAAACCATCAATCATGCATCGAACGAGAAATCTCCAGCTTTTAGTTGGACAGCTTTACAAGAAGGGTAAGGATAAGATTTTGAGACTATGTGTACAGCCAGACAAGAATGAATACTACCTCAAACAGGCTCATATACAACACACGGGGTTTCACAATGGAAAAACACAAACATACTAAAGACTACGAAGACTTGGGGTCTACTGGAAAAACATGGAAAATAGTGTCCGTAATTACGTAAAATCATGTGAAACCTGTAAAAAGAAACCACCAGTAGAACATGCCATCCTATTTTGAGTAATACAAGCGCCCAAATGGAGTACTTACATAATCAAGTGCTTAAAAACCAAGACCTTCCCAGAGGGATGGGGTAAGGCACGAATAAGAACTATAAAGGAAGAATCAAATCACTATTTATTGATTGAAAACCAACTGTATAGGCGGGGAAAGGATGATCAATTACGATTGTGTGCTACTGAAAGCGAATATTTCTCTATCCTAGAACACACACACTCGGGCCAGCCAGGGCGACATTTTTTTGCTAATAAAACTCCAAGGCTAGTACTTCATGCAGGAATATGGTGGCCAACGTTGTTCAGAGATGCGGGAGCATATGTCAAAAGGTGTGATGAATGTCAACGTACAAAAGCAACTCTGCAAAGAGATGAAATTTCATTACAGCCAATGATATGAGTATGATCCTTTGCCAAGTGGGGCATAGATTTTATAGGTCCCATCATACCTCTCGCATACAGGACGCATGCACAATACATCATAGTAGCCACACATTATTTGACCAAACGGATGGAAGCAAAAGCAACACAAAAAATGATGCACGAACTACGCACAGTTTCTTTTTGAACATATCTTTACCAGAGATGGTCTACCCATTAAACTTGTGAGTGATAGAGGAACATACTTCGTAAACAACGTCATTGAAAGCTTACTTAATGAATTTATGGTGATCCATCGCAAATCAGCACCTTATCACCCCCGAGCTAACAGACAAGCCGAGAGTACCAATAAAATCTTATGCACGATGCTCACAAAAATAGTGACTCAAGGACTGCTTAGGACCAAAAGCTACACTCAACATTATGGGCTTACAGGGTAGCGTTTAAAATTTCCATAGGAACCACTCCTTTTAACTTTGTGTTCGGGATTAATGCAATTCTACCCATGGAATTCTTGATGGATGGATGGGACACAAGCTATTTGAAAGAGTAGACATCTTGGAGCAATCAAATGAAACCAGAATGAGAGCGATAGCAGGAATATACGCTCAAAAATGACAAATGAAAGATTTCCATGATCAACATGTGATTAGCAAGGAGTTCCAAAAAGGGGATTACATTTTGGTGTATACCCTAAAGCAACACTCCAAAAAACTCAAGAAGCGAGGGGTGGGACCTTTTGTAATACATGATATATTGCAAAGTGGCACCATCAAGCTTGCAATATTGACAGGTGAGGAGATGCCTAATTGGATGTGTGACTGTAGGTTAACTTTAAATATCTTCTCCCATTGACATCAGAAGAACTACAAACAATCCATACAACAGACCAACAAAGAAATCGAGCCCATGATATTCAAGAGCAAGCTAAGGAAGAGGCAAAGATCAAAATATTAAAGAGAAAGAAGCTAGCAAACCTTCAGAGAAATTGCGAACAGAACAATTGCATCGATTCCCCTCCAATAGAATCCATACAAACGGAGCCTACATGGTTAGGTGGCATAGAACTACAAATTTTGTTGCAACTTGATGATGGTACCACCGAGCGAGCATTAGTGGACATTGGGGCACGAGAAAATGTCATCAACTATTCCACCTTTGTGAAATTGACAAGGGAACCTTTATCACCAAATACTATTGGGTTCAAAGTGGCCAACAAAGGAACAATGAACAGCTTGGGACATGTCAATTTACCAATAATTATTGATGGAGCAGTTTATCCCCATGAGTTTCATGTGGTTGCGGATATAGACCTTAATGAAGTAGTTATTCTGGGAGTGCCGTGGAAGGGGGGGGAAAAGCAGCGATACTCATCATTTTGTACATATTATTTTCTTTTTATTTTCCTTTATCAAATTTTCAATTTTTTTTAGCTCTTAGTAGGCATAATCATGAGCCATATTGACACCATTCATGAAAAATAATATGTTGGGCTAAGAATATGTATATATGAGTGAATGCAATAATTTTGGCCAATGAATAATAATGGTGGGTAATTTTCTTTTATTTTTAACAGTAAAAAGCTAAAAAGGACAAATAATCAACAAAAATTAATAAGTCAAGCCAAGAAAGTCGGAAGTGACTTCTAAGAGTGAACATCAAATCTTCAAAGCAAGGGCTTCAAGCATGGAAAATATGAAAAGGTTTGGCACATGATGGTTTTTGAGCCAACTTATGAAGGATCAAACTGTAGATTAAAGGCCATTTGTCGGTTAAACATCAGAATGAAGAACGGTTTGAACCGGAGGTGATATGAATAGGAAGATATGACCAATGGAGGTAAGTATGAATGGGGCATTCCGAGTAGGTAGGTAACATATAGTCAAAATGGGGCAAAATAAGCGCATTTTGCATTCACTGAGAGAGAGAGAGAGAGAGAGAGAGAGAGCCAGAGAAGCTTAGAGATTCTTGCTATGCGTTTTTCTTATGCAACCACCTCTGTAGCTCTTACTCCACCAGAATTGACAGGTATGATCATTAACCCTACAAGAACAATTGTATATGCTCTACAATGCACTAGCAGATCATATCAAATCCAATACAAAAAATTCGCAAGTTTTCAGAGCTAATGGGGAAGTTCAAACCTTGCCAAAAACCAAAATCCTTTCTTCAGTAGACACTTGACAGCTAGAAAATCACTCCATGCAAAATAGTCACAAATGGGGTCTTAAAATCATTAAAACCTAATGATTTGGTACTTTCAGTCTGCAAAGGGTTGTTTTTGAATTGATCAACGCTAGAATGGTCATATTTCTAGAAAAAACACTATGGAATAGCATTGGGATGGGAATATAGAGCTAACCTGCTAACCAGAGCACCATTTGGAACTTCCTGCTGTTTTATTCAAAAGCAGTCCAAAACAAAAGGGAATCTTGAAGTGAAGTAAAACGCAAGGATCAAGAAGAAGCAACACTAAAGGTCTAGTAAGGGGCAAAGCAAAGCAAAGGGATACCTACAAAGTGGTGCAAATTGCCTACACCAATTTCCCTCTTCAAATGAATTCAAAAACTAATGAAATTTGGCGGGGAGTTGGGCAAAACAGTGATTTTCAAGCATAAATCATCAAGAGTCAATGAACTATCAAACGGAAGTGCTTAAAAGTGGATCCAAAAAACAAATATGGTCAAGACGGGACAAACATGACCATAAACTGGAAAAACAAATCCAAACTTGAAAAAATTTCACCAGTGTGCTAGGAAGACCTATAGGAACATGTGTGCAAAAGGCTGCTCCAAAACCCTTTATCCATGTACCTTTTTGTCCAATCACAGACAAAATCACATCATTTGGCTCAGAACATCACACAAAGCCTAGCCATGAAGTATCAATTCATTGCATCCCAAAATCCAAACCAAAATACCCAAATTCTCTAAGTCTGAAGAAAATTATCAAGAATTGACCTAAGATCCTAACCAGTGGTCCGAATCTCAAAAAATTTGGACCAAGGTAGCACCTTGATGAGCCCTACTAAATGGTATCATCAAATCTTCAAAATGTTTCCCAACATGGATCGCGATCCATGTACCTAAAAGCTGAATTCATCTATGACCTCATGCCTTTGTGACTATAGTAATCTTAGATGCACTAGTGAAATTTGATCAATTTTGGGATAGCATTAGAAAGAGAATGGGGTATAGGAGGGCCTCTTTATTTTCCATGAGATTATGGAGGTGATTAACATTTAGACGAATAGATACGTGCCATGTGTGCAAGAATGGTGGGTGTGTAAGAGAAGTGTAAGAGTGGTCAAAGGATGCACTTTTCCCCCAAAAAAGAGGGAGGAAAAAATTATGATTTTCGGCCTACCATAACTCCTACATATGATCTCCAATTTGAGTGGAGATTATAGATCTAGAATCTACATGCCGAGCTCTTTTCATAGATATGTTACTTGATATACTTTTGCCCGCTAGATTTTAAATTTCATTTTGGGGGGGTAATTTGAATTCAAATAAACTAGCCATTTTACCTATTTGAATTCAAAAGTTGTCTTTTGATTGCTTTCTTAATACTAAAGGTTTGACTCCCTTAAACTGCCAAATAAAGAGGCCCTCCTAAGCTCCATTCTCTTCCTAATGTTTTGACAAAGTTATGCTCATTTTTTATTTTATGGTCAAAGTTTGCATTTTTTCAACTTTCCAACAGTTTTTGGTTATTTGCTTAACCCTATTTTCAATATGAAACTGGCCTCAGGATGCCCCACAAAAAAGCACAAAGGGAGTGGGAAGTGGCTCCATACAAAATCACGCATATCTCCTCAAATGAAAAAGCTCACATCACGGAACAAGTGTTAAAAACAATCCCTACATACATATTCATCGAGAAGTTCCAAGCAACGGATGGAGTGATAGTAAAGGCCACCCTTTTTTCAAGGGAATTATGGACACTAAACCAAAGGACCGAAGTGCTAGAAGAGGCCAGATGTCTACAACTGGACAGTTTTTTAAGACTACCTCCATGGGGAAAAGACTTCAGAAGAGCCCATAAACTTATATCTCTATTCAATACAATGGGGAAGCCACCCTCATAGACAAAGATGGAGCTACTGTTAAGGTTAAAATCGTTGCAGAGATAATCAACAAAGCTCTCCACCTACAACAAGGAACACAGAATCTATTGCAGAAAACCAAGGCAATAGACAATGACAAAGCATTTTTAAAGCAAAGAGGATACAAGTTACCCTATCAAGACTTGATCTACTCAGAGACAGAACTGCCGCTACAACATTTCAAAGTACAAAAGCCACCGCGCTACACGGAACCACTTTTGTACATGGCAGTGGTAATGGCAATGGGGTTGGCAAAAAGAAGAGAAGTCATCTGTGATTTTGGCAACTATCTCCTTGACAATATAGTGGAAGCAAACATCAAGGGAAGCCAAAAGAGCAAGTCATATATGAATGTTGGACCAGTGTTGACTTGAATTGATCACCGGGCATTAAGTATGATTGATGAACTATAATCTGTTGAAGCACAACTGGATCTGATCCACAAATCTAAAAGAGCAATAAAGTTAGTAGCAGGACCATCTACGAGGCCACAACCAGAGATCAAGCAAACAAGGCAAAGCTCAAGGAAACACGACACTGACAGCGAGAAAACAGAATCAAATGTGCCAAATAGCGGAGAAGCTAAGTCAAAGGACAAAGAAACTCCTTCAGAGTATCAGTCTTCAGATGAGGAACACAAAAGTAAATTTGCAATGAGACACACAAGACTGAAGAAGAGGCCAACCCGGGTGGCAGAAGCAATCCCTAGCACACAAGCACAAAGGACAACGGAAGAAGCACAGGTACAAAGGGAAAGACTTTGCCAACAAAATCATGAAGAAAAGAGAAGTCTTGGAACAGAAGTAGATGATGAAAGAGTGGACGAGGAAGATGTGCCACTAACACACAAAAAGTGTGAAGCTTTGGAGAGAATCAAACAACGTAAAAGAAAAGAGGCAGCGGAGAATCAAAACATTGAACATTGCCAGCAAATGCGGCAATGGATTTAGAATGAACTTAAGTGTAAAATGGAGCAAAGAGAAAGAGAGGGTGTAAAACATCCATGCGTTGATGATCTTGAATCATCCGACGAATCTACCAAGGCAGGGAAGAAAGCAGAAAACCAAGAAGAGGAAGGTGGTCTAGACAACATCGACAATCAAGTAGAAAACCTACCATCACTGAAAGAGGAAAAGTTACCTTCAGAGGTGGAAATAGAAAGAAGAGAAAACACCATGGACCCTCCACGAATGACAAAGTGATGTCACCCAAGCAGACAGTTCAAGAAAAAGAGACAGCACTGCCAAAGATCACTACAATTCCAGCTACTCGTGAAGTACAGATAACAAAAGAGAAAATGACGAATGAGGCTGGTACTTTTGACCAAGGACAAAGAAGTCAAAAACAACCAAGGTCGCCTCATTCGTAGCCTGTAGTAGATGAAGGAGCACAAATGATCATGTCCTTTGACATTGACGTCCATTTAGGCCAGATCAAGCTCCAGTTTCAATGCCGTTTCAATGCCAAAGAGCACTCTGCAACCTGCATGAACTAGAGTTGGAGGACTAAAGAAAGAGGCAACAAAAGCGGCTGAAAAAACACTGTAGCTACAAACCAAAATCGAGGAGTTGCAGAAAGTCCAATTAAACTCCAATCAGAATTACAAAGAGAGCAGGAAAATGTTGTGTATTACTTCAAAGAAGTCCAAGCATTTAACGAATCCGACACAAATATGCAGGTCGAGCAACAAAGGCTAGAAGAAGAGCAAGCTAGGGAGAAGGAACACAATGAGAAGCTACAAGAGTCTTATGCAGTGATTAGCAAGACTCTGACACAACTTTTAGCCTTGCAAGAGACGCCCAGTTCTACAAGCACATCAGCTAAACCGACCTTGCTGACAAAAGAGGTTCAGGATCTAAAGGATGCCCTTGCTCAAGAGCAGTACAACAGGCAAATCGTGATAGCCGGGCATAGAGCTTTGCAAAAAGCTAAAGATGAAGAGATTGAAAATCTGAGGAAGAAATTGGCAGAGGAAAAGGAAGAATTGAATGCTCAAAGGAAACACAGATGAAGCCAGTGCAAACAGTCCCTATGGCAGTCACACAAATAGAAGGACCGGGACAATGAAGATACGGCCATGACTTCAATCTGTGACACTGCAAAAGATGAAATTCAGCGGTGGATCTCAGAAGTCAACGACCCTTCACACAAAGAATATTTACAATATGAGCTCAAGGTGTTGGTGTCAGCTGCCCTTCTCATGATCACTCTTGACAAAGTGGTGAAAAATCTCGGGCACAAAATGGTCGCACTCCCATTAATGAGGAAGGAGGATCTTTTATGGAAAAGAAAAAAACTACTTGCTCTCAAGCCTAACCAAAAAGGAGATTACAGGGATGTTCCTGTCACAACCATACAGGTATAGAGGATCATTGACAATCAACCAACCTGGCAAAGGAAATGGTTTGAGCAGCACCCAACCGATGAAACCTATTATAGAAATTCTCCACAACATCTCCGGATCTACCCCACATATTGTCCCATTAACACACGACGATCCTGGGAAAGCTTTTATTCATGGCAAAGCAAGAGACCAGCAGGTATAAACTACCTGGCCATAACCAAGCCAAGAAATAACATCCTCCATTCAAAAAAGTATATGCTTCACAGGCTCAGAGCAGTCATCAACATGATGAAGGAAATACCAGATCTTCCATGCCAGATGCTTGTCAAAATTGCAAAGATGCTAATTATCTACATAACGGCATTCAATGATATAGAAGCAGCGGAGCGTCCTTGGCTGGTCTTTGTGGAAAGCACAAGAGGACTATGCTAGAATATGGAAACAGAGGTTCCTAGCAAAAACATCATCATGGGTTTCTCAAATTGTAATATAGTCTATCATTCCCTCTTAGTCTCTCTGAGCCTACAAACCATGTAAGTGGCCGAATGGCTGTGGGAAAGGGTCCCAAGTCAAAACCCTTAGTTTTGGAGGACACATTTATCATTATCTTGGGAATTATTGGGCATCGACTCAAAGTTGCATTGCTGCTACAATTTGTAATCAATCTTTCTCCTTGTCTAGTAATTAGAATTCAATTCAGAATATCACATTGTGTTCCTTATCTCTTGCTCTCTAATCTAAGTGTAATCATTCTCAATTCTGTTGTAGTTTGTGAAATCTTGTCTGTGAGCTAAATGCATTGATTTGAGGTCTTAAATCGTTATTTTTTTATGTTTTGACCTTGGAAGAGTATTTCTAAGCTTGAATGGAACTTTTTCATGTAGTTCTGTTTCAGTTGTCTATACATTTTTGGGATGGATCGTGATTTATGTACTTTCCTAGATGGCTGTAGAGCTTGGTAGGAATATTCCCTTAGGCATTGTAACACCTCTCCTTAAATTTCATTGCATTCCAAATTTGTTTGGATGTTGAAAATGCGTGATGGCCTAGAGAGGTGAGATTAGACATCGACTGATTTTCTGACTAGGAAGTGGTTGATTTGCTATTGTAGACGTATGAACAGTCCTTTAGGTTCACTTCAGTGAGATTGACAATCTCATTGAGTCTCCATGCCCCATCCCGAGTCACTTCCTTGCATATTGACATTATGTTAGTACCAAAAAGCTATGTTGCAGATATCCCCGTCACGGCAACCCACTAACACCCACCCTCTACAATATACTCTTGAGGATGGGAGAATTTATTATAGTAATCTCTTATGCATACTTAACGATGCCACCTTACAAAATGATATCTTATAAGAAGCACATCATAGCCCAGCTTCAAGACACCCACGCTTATGCCAAAAGCCAACATTGTTTGTAAAAGTTATTATTGGCAAGGGTAGAAGGGAGATATCCTTCGCCATGTCAAGCCATGCTTTTCATGTCAAAGGGTTAAAGCTGAAAGACTAAAGATGCGGGGTAGATTACATCCCTTGGATAATTCTCAAATGAAGTGGGAATTCGTCAGCATGTATTTTATTATTGGATTTCCCACTGTTCAAGCTGGCTATGACTTGATTTTGGTAGTACTTGACATGCTCACTAAAGTGGCATATCGTATACCAGTCAAGACTACTTCTATAGGTTCATATATTAGTTGTCTTTTAATGAAGGAGATGTTTTGATCTCATGGTTTACCAAGAGGATTATAACTGATCGTGATACCAAATTTACTTCAAAGTTGTGGGTATCATCGTTTCAATCCATTGGTACTTAGCTATGCTTAAGCAACACCTATCATCCTCAAATCAATGGCCAAACAAAAAGGATTAGTTAATTAATTGAAGATATCCTCCAGGCTTATTAAAATCAAGAGTCTCACAAATCGATTCAATATCTACACTTGGTTGAATATACCTACAACTCCTCTACTCACACGAGTATCCGGATGACACCCTTTAACGTTATCTACGGTCAAGAGTGTTTATCACCTTTGAATTTTTCAGACCCTACTATAAGGGTACAAGCATCAAAAGAATGTTAGAAGAGATGGAGGCCCATGCCAAAGCTATTCACAGAGATATTCAAGTGGCTCAAAACCGTCAAACAAAGTATGAAGATCTTAATAGATCTAAGAAGATTTCCAAAGAAGGCAACCAACTTTTCTAAAGCCCAAGAAAAGTAATTTATCCTTGGGAAAATACAAGAAGCTCAGCTACTGCTATTGTGGACCTTGTGAAATCATCAAGCTCATAAGTGATCAAGCCTGCAAGTTAAAGCTTCCACCTCATCTCAAAGTTCATGATGTGTTTCACGTTAGCCTATCAAAAAAATATGTGCCTAATCAAGATCATATCCTCAATGATGAGAAAATCATCTTAACTACCAAAGATATACTTCAGCTTCAACCGCATTCAATCTCGGAAACTTGAGAGAGGAAGCTCAAAAACATATCTATTCAAGAATACCTTGTTTTATGGAATATCTATTTAGATGTGACAATCATCTTACCTATCCAAGATGTACTTCATCTTTGATTAGATTCTATCTTGGAAACTCAAGAGAGGAAGTTCAGAAACATATCTATTCAAAAATACCTTGTTTCATGGAAGGAATACTTAGTTGAAGATGATACTTGGGAAGAGGAAGCAACACTCCTCAGAGATTATCCTAGCCTACTCTTGAGATGAGGACATCTCAATTTCTAAGTTGGGTGAGGTTGTAATGTACCCACTTTCTTTTCTAATAAATTTATCCTTCTTTTACAGCTAATGGAACTCCCAATTGGGTGAATTATGATATTTTATTAAATTTAAGTTAAGCATTAACCTTAGATGTTTGCAGATATTTTGGAAAATGTAAGGGATCACAAATATGAAATCCTATTGGCGAGAATGCATAAGATCTCATGGACTACACATGGAGTCACGTGGGAGGCAGTGTGGCTCTCAGATAAAGCATGGAAGTTATTGCAAGGCCTGGAATCCTAGAACTTGACAAATTGGGAAATGTAGAAGCAATGGGTGGCTTATAGGACCTCACTAGGCCTAGATTAGCATACTAGGGAAAGCTACTAAGCTAGAGTCTTGCTTTTGTAGCAAGGGGGCTTAACAAAAACTATAAATAGGCACTGAGCTATCACATATTTACATATTGTGTTGAGAATACTCTTTTGTAGTCAAACGTTTACCTCTCCCAAGAGAAGGAAATTCACAAGCCACTTAGAGATCAAAAATCAAGTGGATTTATAAGGTATTAATTTTTATTATGTTCAAGGGATTTATGAAGTAATTAAGGATTATTATGCTAATTTTCTCTAGAATCTCTATGCAATTATGCTAAGTCTTTTGTTATGCTAGACTCTTTATCAATTACTCACCTTATTTGACTAAAAAAGAGTGATTTTTTAAATCATGATAGTATATTATGCATGATTAAGCTTAATTGATTAATCAAGAAATGGTGATTATGCTCTTGTTAAGCGTAGAGCATCTTACTTATAATGAAGAAATGTATTGACGAGCTTAATTTTGCTTAGTAAAAATTAGCTAAACTATAGCCTATTTAGAAAAATTAAACTTAAAAATAAATTTTGTATAAGGTGATTAAGAGACCTCTATTATCAATTTTTTGTCAATTTTTAACCTCACACCTAATTTTTGGCCTACTAAAATAGAGAAAAAATTATATTTGTGCAAAATTAAGTTGAATCTAGTTTCTTCAAACCCCTTTCCAAGATTGAAAAGCACAATGGTACTATTATGTACCTGATTTTTTACTTTTTGTATTTTTTTAGTTAATTTTACAATTTTTAGGATATAAGAAATTGCATTAATTATTCATATGACCTTAAAAATGAAATCCTTATAATCATGAGTGTATTTTGATCTTTAAAAATTTTGGAATGTTTATACAAATTCTAAAGTTTTTTATTGCTAGCTTTGACCATTTTTAGCTATGATAATATTAAAATTAGGTTTTAAAAAATAGAAACATAGCTAAGACAAAATTAGGAAAATAACTAAGAAAAATACCAATAATTTAGATATGGTAATTCTCTATTAGAATAACCAAACATAACTAGGAGAATCTTGAAATGCTATTTCTAATAATTATGTTTAGAAAAGTTGTCCTTTTTTACACATAAATTAGATAGAAAAATTACAAGTTCATTTTAATTAATTATGGAATATTTATGGAGACATTGTCTAGATATATCTACCAATGGTTACTATTAGAGATCCTATTTAACTCACAAGAATCTATGAGTTAAGTATTTATGCTAACGCTAGCTATGAAATTTATGAATTAAATAGAGAAAATTACCTAAGGCTTATGAGAGTGCATCTAACAGCCTTAGTGCATTCTTGGCTATCCTTGATAAATAAAAAAGATTAATAAAGTAATCTAAATGTAGTAGCTATGGCACCTCATGGAAGAGTTCAAGATCAGGCCGCGAAAAATGATCATGAGGCCGATCCCAACAACTTAGCGACACTAATGGAGTACAAAGAGGCACGACTACCAACTATACATGTCACCATATTTCACAAGTTAGCAATATCATTCAAGTTATTCATACATTGCATACGTAACCCTAGAGAATCAATAGAAAAACCCCTTTTAAGAAAAGCATTGATCGAAACATAGGGTCCTTGGAAATACGACATTTGGTCGTAAATTAGGAAAGAAATATTAGGGATAGCTAATTGACTAGGAAAGAATGTTTGCCAAACCTTTTGGTACCATTTGTCTTAGACTCTCTACATACTAGCATTAAATATCATGTGGTAATTGTCATGACGTGAGAGGATGCCTAGGTTTCCCTGACATCATTGTGACATGAGTACGGCAAGGTTGGCCCGGCTAAATACTACAGAATTCTTGTTTTGTCATGGTGTGAGATGACGTCTAGGTGGAACCATTTTGAATGTTTTTCACATCATGGTAGTAGTTAGAAAACAAAAAGCAAAGTTGTTTAAGTACCGTGTGAAAAGTGGGAGAATGAAGCCACGGTAGTAACATGCTATGGACGGGTAGACCTAATGAGTCGGGCAGCTTTCCAAAGGTTTATTTTCTTTTTGTTAGCCTGGTCAGTGGTATGCCTTAGGGATTAATGAAACTTAACGTCTATGTCTCCAAAAGATATGGGATAAAAAGCGTCAAGGTTAGCTTATTGTTATTGTTTATGTGGATGATTTACTTCTCACTAGTCTAAATGAGACACATATTCTGAAGTTTAAGGCTCATTGATTTCCACATTGAGATGTTGAACTTTGGGCTTTTGCATCATTATTTGGCATTCAACTTAAATAGTATGATGAGGGAATTACGTTATCTCAGAAAAGTATGTGCAAACTTTGCTGAATGGATCTGGGGCCACATTTAAGTTTGAGGCTCATTGAAAACCACATTTGAGACGTTAGATTTGGGGCCTTTGCATTCATATTTGGCATTCAACTTAAGCGATATGATGTGGGTATGACATTATGTCGGACAAAGTATGTTCAAACTTTGCTAAGATATTTGGACTTGATAATTGCAAACCAATTGTCACTCCTATGGAAAGAGGTTTGAAGTTAAGTCTACATGATGCTAGTGTTACCCTCTAGTAGACAGCTATTGGTTGCCTCATTTATGTATATACTCAATTTGCAAACTCACAAAGTAGAGTTATGCATAGCCCAAGGTCTTAAGCATTGGCAAATAGTTAAGAGGATCTTTTGCTCTAAAGTGGCATATCTTGGGTTGATTTATCCAAAGGCGGGATTATTGCCACTAAATCTACATGCTTTTTTTGACTTGGATTGGGCTACGACACACAAGTGTTTGTGAGTGGTGTTTGTTTCATGCTTGACAGCTCAAGCATATCTTGGTTGAGCAAGAAGAAACCTTTTGTGGCCACCTCTAGTTGTGAGGCTAAGTATTAGGGTAGCTTTCATAGCTACAGTTGAGTGTGTGTGTATTAGACACATTATGGCCAATTTGAAAGTTGGATGGCACTCTCATCTATGTTGATAGTCATAGTAAATTGACAGTTGCAAGGAAAATAGTCTTTCATGCTCGCACAAAGCACATTGAGGTGCATTATCACCATGTTTGGGAGAGACTCTCAACTAGAGAGATCAACTTGGCTTATGTGCCAACATAACACACCTTGCGTATCTGTTCACAAATGCATTACCTCATGAGAAGTTTGAATATTTTCACTAGCGGTCCTAAAGTTCTATAGGGACCTATTTTGACATGTATTTTAATAGAGACCTGATTATTTTAATTAGTTAACAACATATGTTTGCACAAACTAGTTGCGGGCTTTTCAAATTAAAACTAGACTATGGTCAATGGACAAGAATAAGGCAATGAAAATATGTTCAACTACTTTCACAACAAGCTTAAGTGACACAACTTCAAAGATACAAATCACCTTGAATTCCTCAAACTACATTGCATGTGCATGGAGAAAGATTTATAACCCAAATCACGCATCTCAAGAACCAAAGTTCACTTTTTTTGATGATGGAAGAGCATGTAGAACAATGATCTTAAGATGTGGCGCACACACTCTCTCACTTGCAATGTGAAACACATAATATGGTGACTACACCTAGTCTCTACGCATGCATATAGTGTTGGGGTGCTATGTGAGAGATCATTTACAAGGAAGGAGAGGGACCTATTTATAGAGCGTAGACCTTTCATTAAGGTTATTGATAATCCTATTTTACAAGCTAACAAATCAAGATTATGATTTTTTGAATATAAAAATATGGCAGGTCTCCCTTATCTCCTTGAGTCATGGATCTGGGTTGAAGAGAAGAGAATTATTGATGGTAGAAGAAGATGAAATTTGAGAGAGAGAGAGAGAGAGAGAGAGAGAGAGAGAGAGAGAATGAATTTCACTATGTATATTGTTGAGGCTAGATACCTTTAATGATAGCGATGGTTATTTGTGTTATAGGTTAGTAACATGAGAGATGATTAAGGTATGCACACAAGGTAAATTAGATGGGAAATTACAATGGGTAAGTCCTGAAGACGGATGGGTAATCACATGGAGTGTGTGAAAGCTATGAAAAAATTGGAAATTTTTACCTATGTATATCGGTCGATGAAGCGATAAGCGTAGAGAGCTCTTGCATGGTTGCATTTGTCATTGAAGTCCTGTCAAGGTGAAGAATTTGGAATTCTTGATGCTGAAATTTCTCCCTTTGCAGAGGTTAACTTGGATATTTTTGCTTATTTTTTATGGTTTTGGAATGCGTGAAGAGGAAATGCTAAGATGGAAGCAATTTAGAGAGAGACACGGAGTTATATGTGTGTAGAAATGGTAAAGAGAGTGAGTGAAAGCATTGAGATTGTAGGTTTGAGTGAGGGATGGAGAGCCTGAGTGTCTATGTGTGAGTGGAAGTGTAGAAGGGGAAGATTAGACTAGGTTTCTTTGTGTGAATGAGGTGGGCAAACTAAGGTTGACCAAGATTAAGTCAAGGAGCTACATAGCTGATATCATAAAAGAGACAATTAATCAAGTAGGTACCCCCAATCTAGTACATGTGATCATGCGCAATGCAATAAATTACAGTGTAGCTGGTCGAATCTTGGAGGAGTGCTTCCCTAGCTTTCACACCTTTGGTTGCAATGAGAACAACTTGAATCTTGTGCTGCAAGGTTGGTATAAAAAACATGATATTGATTGGTTCAAAAGCATTATAGACAAATCCAGGAAGGTGGTGAAATTCATTTTGAAGAGACAATATATTATGGACATGTATTAGCAACGTATGTCCACAATGCTAAATCTACCGTGTAAAACGAGGTTCTGAACTAACTTCTACACTGTGAAAAGTCTGTTGAAAAACAAAATTGTTGTTTTAGAGACCTTTGTGTGTGCTTCTTTCTATGAGATGGAAGTTGAGCAACCAAGAAGAGTAACTTCCATCTTGAGCCTACATAAGGCCACTATGCTAAACTTGTAGTCTCTCTCTCATTCTAATCAATCATGTAAGTTTTATTTCACTCTATTGAGTACACTCGATCTAATCTACTCTCTGCCTATTGCTATGGTGCTCACACAACAATGAATGCCACATTGGTCTATCCACCATAGTGTGTACTTGTGGTATTGGAGTCAACACATAATTAGCACTTTTAATGAAAATGGTTAGATCCCTATACTAGACTTAGTTCTCTCTCTCTCTCTCTCTCTCTCTCTCTCTCTCTCTCTCTCTCTCTCTCTCTCTCTCTCTCTCTCTCTCTCTCAGCATTATGTTAAATCATAACTCTTTAAACTAATTGCTACTCCATTTCAATCATCTTTATCATTGGTTTTTGGGCATGTCTTTAAGACCACTACCATTGCCAATGACTAGCGAGGTAATTGTATTGAGCATTAGGTTGTGTGCAATTTTTTTCTTCTTCATTAGACTTTCTTGATTATGTGTGCATTGATTTTTTCTTTTCTCGTCTTCTCGGAGCCAATTTACCTCGTTGAAAAGCATGAATTGAACATTGGAATGTATGTGAGTGTATAGAGGCTTCAACAAACTTTGGATTGCACTAATTTGTGCCACTTTTGGCCTAAGCATCAAGAGGTAGCATCTTGATTCAATCCCATGATTTATGTGCTTAAAAGAGCTCCTATTTTTTTCTAATTTCCATTTGATAAAAGTGTGTGTGTGTGTGTGTGTGTGTGTGTGTGTGTGTGTGTGTGTGTGTGTGTGTGTGTGTGTGTGTGTGTGTGTGTGTGTGTGTGTGAGAGAGAGAGAGAGAGAGAGAGAGAGAGAGAGAGAGAGCGTGACCTTTTTTTATAATGCATGTGACATTGTCTTCAATGCACGGCCATTTATCATAGGACCCCATACTCGATAGCCTCTTGGAAGCACTTCATATACGGCCAAAAGTTACCCACTTTCTGCCAAGTTTCCCAGGCATGTCCGTTAGTTGCTCGGCATAACCCTACCTGCCCCAGGTGCTCAGCTCCATTAAGGGTTTCTCCCATAGCCATCAAGCTCCTCCTTCAAGCCCAGACGTCAATCCCTTAGCCTCAACCCCATTGAATCCTACGTTTGTTTCTGCCAAGTAGCTTTGATAACATTGTACGTGTGCTCAAGGAGAAAGATCCCATCCCTGCACTTAAGATGTAGTCAATTCACTTCTAGAAGAAGATAAAAGGCTTGTCACTTACACAAGGTCTCAAAATACCGCAATGGTTGTAAAAGTAAAATGTTTCACATTGTGATAAAAATAACCATAAATCACAAGGTTTCTTCCACATTAAGGTGTGCCCTCATTGCAACAAGAAGCAACAAACAATGCTTCTTCAAAGATAATGTTGAGCCAAAAGAATCCTCAAGATTCCAAAGGTGAAATACATGTTATAAAAGAAAAAGAAAAAGGGGATGTCAAATCTATCTACTATGAGAATGTTTTGTAATGGGTTTAGACGCTACCCCAAACCCAAAGTTCTTGTATTAGATTCATTTTATGAGTCGTATATAGTTACACAATGTAACCCATATTAGATTTCATGATTAAAATGAGATTTAAATCCATGCGTCTAATGTAAGTTTGCTTATGGGGATTTCTATTAGGGGTAAGTCTTTCACTTATCCTTTATATATAACCAATCCCTAAAGCCAAGCATACTAGCAGGCACCCTATGTACAAGTATACAACCTCCTACATAGGAATCCCCAACACATGCTTCTCATGGTATGCACACATGTTACACATTACAGCCACATGCTACGTGTTGTAGCCCACATGCTACTTTCCCTTTATCATTTGTGATGGATATCCCTCTCACCTTTATTTCCACATTATATTTTGAACTTACATAATTCCACTACACTAAACTTGTATTCTATATCTCTTTCTAAACAATCAAGAAAGTTTCATTTCATTGTATTGAGTCCACTCTGCCTAATCTACTCTCTCCTGATAACTATGGTTCTCATACGACGATGAATGCAAAATTGGACCATCCACCATTGCACTAACAATGTATAAGGCATTACACATTGGTGTTTTGTCCCACAAACAAACAAAAATTTCTCTTGACGTATATTCCTCCACTCGATCAAAACAAAGAGTACCCATAGAAAACCAGATACTTTTTCAGTCAATAGCAAAAATTGTTTGAAGCACATAAACACTTTGGACTTAGCCTTAAGCGAATATACCCATGTATGTCATGATTAATCATCAATGAAATTCATAAAGTTAAAATAATTATCATAAAAAGGAGTGTGCATTGGATTGCAAACATCATTGTGAACAAGGTACAAACATGGATCGCAAACATCACTGTGAACAAGTTGCAAGTCGTGAGTAGTCCAGATTGAACCATATTTTAGAAACCTAGAACCCAACATTTTCCCAAGATATAACCTTCACAAACATGCTTAGATGGTTTCTCTAAAGGGGCAATAGGCAACCATATCAGATTTTTGCAAATGCATCAAACTGATAACATTTAGATGCCTAAAATGTACATGCCATAGTTTAGCATTTGAAACAACTTTAGAATCCTTAACTGCATTTGCAAAGTTTTTCACATACTTTTTATAAGAATTGAGCTTGTATGGCCCACAAGATAAAGTTCCTAATGTCACAAAATCACCTGAAGTGAACACATTACGATGGGATGTAATGTGCTTTGTGGCACCACTATCAAAATACTATACATGTAAACCTGCATCCTCAATCGTACATGCATCGTGGGCAGAAGGGTCTTACTGACACAGCGCACTAAAAGTGCATTCTACATCAGGGTAAGCAACTTTTTCTTTTCTCTTTCAATATATTTACCATATGCATTACTATTATGCAATGCATGCATCATAGATGGTTTGCTATCTGAAGAAGGGACATTGGAAGTAGCAGCATTGTTATTGCTACCTCTTCTTTGTGTAGCAGCAAAAGCATGATCAACAACACGTTTCTTACCCGTGTTTTTCTTGACATAGCCTCTTGTAGCAACAAAGTGACAAACCCATCAAACTTAAATGCAGTATCATTAGACGAAGCGAGCAATGGGTACAATCTCCCCCTTGCAAGAGTGAGCATGTCCCTCTAGAGGCCATGCTCAAAATTGGTTACATCATTTCACACTTGGGTATGAAATTAGTCACTCCTCATAAAGAGCTCAATCTAATAATGGAATAGACATTTCAGCTTATGAATAAACCAAAAAATCATGACGATTGCCATGGGATCCCACAGTGGTAGCTTTATTCCAATCCACTACTATCGCTTAATTGTTCTGCACGTACCAATTCACTGATCTAGCACAACACCCAAGTGATCACATTTCCACAAATCAACTTAACATTGAATGCTCATAAAATAAATCAAATAATCCATAAATATTTATCAAAAATACCAATTCCATTACATACTCCAAGCTGAAAGGGAATTGTCCTCCGCGGTGGCACCCGCTGGTAAAGTGGTCCTGTGGTTGGTGTTGCCTAAACTCGCAAATCTACAATAATGAACGTGATGTCTAAATCACCGACTCTACACTAAAGCTGCTTAGATCAACGAATCTCCATTTAATTTTGTGATGCCTAAATTGATGAATCTGTACTAATGTTGCCCAAATCAATGAATCTGTATTTAGCTCCATGTTGTCTATATCAAAAAATCTACAATAATGCTACCTAAACTGGCGAATCTACATTTTAAGTTCGTGTTGCCTAAATCGGCGGATCTACAGTAGTTTTGCCTAAATCTGTGGATCTGCACTTAAAAGAGAGGCACTTAAATCAAGTAATTTGTACTAATTCTACCTAAGTCAATGAATCTGCACTTAGTTATGTGTTGCCTACATTGGTAAATCTGCACTAATGCTACCTAAATAGAAGAATCTGCATTTTAAGTTGTTGTTGCCTAAATCGGCAGATATACACTAGTGTTGCCTAAATCAAAAAAGAGAGGCACCGCTTAAATCGATGAATTTGTGTCTCTAGGTGTGTGGTATGCAAGTATCAAGTGATAGTAGTGTGGACGTAGCAATGCTTTAGAAATCCATTGACACTCTTCAAAGAATGATTTTTATATTTTGCCAAATATCTTCTGTACTAGTTTCCTGTGTAGGTAGTGGTGTGGTCATGGTCTAAAATTATTTCAGGATTTAAAATTTCTTCCTCATCTCCAATTAAGGGGGGGTCAAATATGGAAGAGATATCGGGAATAGGTCCCTTTTCTAGACTCAGTAAACTAACATGGAAGGAGTTGCATATTTTTTAGTGTGAGGGAATGCCCAAGCGGAACACAATGTCATTGATCTTTTTAAGGATTTTGAATGGGCCATAGAATCTAGGGACCAATTTTACTTTGGCATGTTTTTTTATACTTTTCAAGCGTCGTTTTTCTATTCTAAGCCAAACAAAGTCATTTTCTTTAAAAGGTGCAGGTCTTCTTTTCTTGTTAGCTTGTGTAGTGTACCTTTGTTGTGCTCTTTTAATGCAATCAATGGCTACTTGTAAAATATTTGTGTGGTCTCTTGCTAAGGTGTCCGTTGTTGGGACATGAGTACTAATATTGGATATAAGGACAGGGAGTTTCTTACCATTTCAAAGGGTCCTCAGTTTGTGGCCGAGTGGGGTGTGTCGTTGTATGCAAATTGCAACATGGGGAGGTGTTAGTCCCAATTCGCCGTATTTTCAATCATGTATGATCAAAGAAGATCAATGATGGTATTGTTTGTTGCTTCTATTTGGCCATTACTTTCAGAGTGAAAGGAACATGTGAAGTCCATTGTAGATCCTAGGTTTTTAGCTAATGCAACCCAAAAGTGATTGCAAAAGCAGCTATCTTGGTCAGAGAGGATGACCTTGGGAAAGCCATGGTAAGGGAAGATGAGTTTAAGGAAGAGTTTTGAACCTGTGCTATGGATAAGGTCTTTTTGTAAGGTACAAAATATGCTTGCTAGCTAAAATGATCAACTATAGTCCAGATCATATCATTTTGAGAGGAGGTAGTGGGTAGATATGTAATGAAGTCTATGGAGGTTTTCTCCAAGGACCACTAGGAATGGGTAGGGGCATTAAAACACCATAAGACTTAGCATGATGATGTTTAACTCTTTGATATATTAAGCATTTACATAAAAATTTAGTTACAACATGTTTTATGTCAGGACAAAAGAAATGATCTTTACATGCAAGTATAGATTGTATACTTCCATGACTCATATAGGGTGGTGCATGCATTTCATTCATTGCTAGTTCTCTAAATGATTGTGTGATGCATAGTTTTTGTTGAAAGTAAAGAAATCCATTTGCCAAAGTGTAATGCTCAAAAGAAAGACCATTATTTTGATGTATTTCAAACCATGCACATGTAAAATCAAGATCTATAGCATATGTGTCAGGCATAGAATCGAAGGATTGCACTTCACTTATTAAATATGATTCAAATAAATATGCTTGATCTTATCAAAAACATAAGAATGAGTAAAAGATATTTCGTTCACATTAGGTTTTCTACTTAATGCGTCTGCTACTATGTTTGATTTTCCCGGTTGATATTGAATCATCGGATGATGATTTTGAATAAAGCTAGCCCATTTTATGTGATGGTCTAAAATGTAGATTGTGTCAATAGATGTTTGATTGCTTGTTGGTCGGTTTTAATGAGCACGTCAGATCCCATAAGGTAATGTTTCCAAATGTTAAGGGTGTGGACTACCGCCAATAGTTCTTTGTCGTATGTGTTGTATTTGGTTTCAGATGGTTCCAATTTTCTACTTTCAAACACGATGGGTGATCATTTTGTATTAAAACAGCTCCTATACTTGAACCACATGGATCGATAATAGGGTCAAGAGGTATTTCAAGGTGTCAAATGATTTCCTCGTTCAAGTCCCCATTTGAATAGTGTTTTTTGGTGAAGTAATGAGGTCATGGGTAAGGCAATGCGAGAAATGTTTTTTTGACAAACTTACAATAGAAGCCTGCTAAGCCCATAAGGATTTGATGCCACGTACTATTTTGGGGGTGGAGTAGGTTTGAATGGTTTCAATCTTTTTAGGGTCAATAGAAACGCCTGTTTCAGAGACAATCTGGCCTAAGTAATCAATTTCGTTTTTAAACAAAGGGCTTTTTGTCAGGGTAAGCAAACATTTGGTTTTGTCGAAGCGACTCAAAAACATTAAGAAGGTGATCTCTGTGTTCTTGTTCATTGTGATTGAAAAATAGGATATCATTAAAGAAAACAATGACAAAATATTGTTAATTTAAGAAAATTTAATATATCATCCTAGTAAATGTACGGGGGCATTGGTGAGACCAAAAGGTAATACAATGAATTTATAGTGCCCAAATTATGTACGAAAAGCACTTTTAAAAATTTCATCGGGGTGCATGCGTATTTGAAGATAACCTAATTTTAAATCGATTTTGTTGAAAATTTAGCACCTCCTAAACAATCTAGAAGGTCATCTACACGTGAATGGGGTATCTGTTTTTTACAATGACTTTGTTTAATGCTCTATAGTCTATGCATATACAAAATGTTTTGTTTTTCTTTTGGACAAGGAGTATCGAAGCACCAAAGGGGGATGAACTAGGACGAATGAGACGTTTGTCTAGAATTTCAGCTATTTGTTTTCGGATTTCATGCAAGTGTAAAGGACTTTGTCTATATGGTGCTCTGTGTGGGGGTTGTGATCTTGGAAATATCTCAATTTTGTGGTCTAATTCTCCTCATGAGGGTGGGAGAGAGGGGGGTAGTCATCAGCAAAACAATCACCATATTGTGAAATGAAATTAGTGTGTGTGTGTGTGGGAAGTGGTTGCTTAAGCTCCATATACCACATATTTTTTGTCATCTTATATGAGAGGGAGCATGGTGAGAGATGTGAGGAGAGAGAGAAATATTTTGGCCTTTGAAAGTGAAACGCATTGAGTGTGTGAGATAATCAATTTGGGGGTTATGTTGCAATTTGCAACAGTGCGATCACACTTTTTTATGTAATTATCGATAGTAATTTCAAGTGATTTTATTTCACGTGTTTTGTTGTACATAATTCTTTGAAAAGCAAAATTCACTTTGTATGCAGATGGTATGGTGGTTAAATTTAATTTTCTTACTAGTTCTTTAGAAATAAAACCATGTGAACTACCATCACCATGCAAACTAGAGACACTAGAGTTTTGAATTTGCCAATTTTTATGAAGCAAGGCATGAATTGAAATTTGCTTACCTGGTTCTGAGTTTGGTTATGTGTATGTCCAGTCACCTATGTAGTCGTCCATGTTCTCCAATTCTTGTTCGAGGTTGTGCAAACGAGCTGTGGATTGTCTAGGTCCACATTGGCGTTGATTGGTACAATTTGCTTCAACATGGCCATATTAGCGGCAGTTAAAGCACCAAACACCGTTTCGATTGGCAAGGGAATTTTGGGTGTGTTGTGGATTTGGATTGCAAGGTGCAATGTGTGTAGGTGTAATTGAATTGTGTGGTGGGAGATTGTTATTTTGGTTTTTGCGGAGAAACGGAGGTGAGCGATTTTGTGTGTAGTTATTTGTACGAGTGATATAAGTATACATGTTGAAGTTGTTACCATTTCCACTGTGATTGCGGTTGCGGTTGTCCCATCGGTTGTGTTATTGAAAATTTGGGCGGTTGTTTTGTTGTGGGCACGTGTGGCATACCTCTTGTACGATGGAATTTATCTCTTTTTCGGCATCGTGAACAAAAGAGATAGCTTCATACAGTGTAGATGGTTTGAGAGAGAGTTCAACTTTGATTGGATAACGTTGGGTAGACCATCTTCATACTTATGTTCGAGAGAATCGGTTGGGACTTCTTCTACCATACGGAGGAGTAGGAGACGCTCCCAAAAACCGTTAATGTAACGGGAACATTGTCGTCTTGCATCCATGAAAACTTGGCCCATGCACGATGAGCATCAAGACTCAATTGAGGAGGCAAAAAGGAATCGGTTACCGTTGTTGTAAGCCTTCCCAAGTTGATGGTGATTCTACCATTTTGCGAAGTACGCTCCATTAGAGTGAAGCTTGATCAGAAAGGTGATTAGTGGCACACTTAATTTTATTTTTTTCAATAAAAGTTTAGTCAATGAAATAATCAAATTGAGTTAACCAAGAAAGCATAATTTTATCGATTTTTTTAATCATCGAACTTGAAAAATGTGAGATTTTTTACTTTGCTTTGCTTCTTTGTGGGATTGTTGAGCTTCAAACACGGCCTTCAGAATTTCGATCATTTGTTTGTCCTCAAGGTCTTCATCGCAAACTCGTTTGTCGATGCTTTCTGCCAAGCACCGATTCACTTCGTCTAGCTCTAGGTGAAGTAAATATACATGTTGCTCAAGAGTCAATGCCGAGAGGGGTGAATCTTCGGCCCAATCAGAGGAATTATTGATGTTGGACTCCATTGTGAGGGAGGATGTTGATGATTACATTGGTTTGCTCCAAAATAGACGGTTTGCATCAAACAAATTCAACGATTTTCTTATCGTGCCTTCAGATGGTGTAAAAGAGTTTGTAGGTCCACCGCCAAGCGTCGTGGAGCTCCCTGTACTTGATGGCGAACGTGACGTTGATGTAGAAGCGTTGCAACTTTGTTGTGCATTGTTGGTGCACGGATTGACCAAGCGGCATATTGGAGCTCTCATGTGATGTCGATAAGCAAGGTGAAATGGTGTAATTTTTATGAATAGTGAGGAGATCAATTAGAAGGGATGATAGGTCATATAATGTGAGTGTGTGTAGCAGCTGCAGGTAGAAGAAGAAGGTGAAAGTCCACTCCTTAGCTTGGTTGCTCCCAAAAGTGTGTCAATGTGAAAAAGGATTTCTAAGGTTATGATATATATTTAAAAAAAAAACCAAAACCGTTTGGGATGATTTTCCACGGCAGGCGGCTGTGCAGCCTTACGATGTAAAGAAGAAAAAAAGCAGGCACCGTTCGAGCATGGAGGAGCTCAAATGAAGACACTACGTAGCCTAGCTATCTGCAGCGAAAACGCCAACGTGAATGGAGCTTCGCTTGCCAAGATCGGCGATGCTTACAGATTTCAGTGTAACAAGAAAAGTGGGGTGATTAGAGATGGAGCTGCCAGCATGGCTTAAATCGTTGGTCCACCACAATCCCAGCCACACTAGGTGATGCCGCACAAGTATAAGCGCAGAGCTGTTCTATTATTTAGGGGTTGACGTGCTCTGAACAGAATCTTTGCGCAACTATTCCCTTCAAGCGGTAGGGACGCAACCCTAGGTAGGGGGCATGGCAGGCATGAACGTCGTCCACTCTGCAGACACCACAGCACCTTGCGCGCAGAGAGAGAGAGAGAGAGAGAGAGAGAGAGAGAGAGAGAGAGAGACGTTCACCCTTGGCCCCATTCCACCAGAGCCCGCCACAACTCGAACTCTCCAGTCATAGCTTGCTCAGCACACGGAGAGAGAGAGAGAGAGAGAGAGAGAGAGAGAGATCCACGCACACCACTTTTCGACTTTCCTCCAGGTTTGAAAACTGAGCATCCTTCACCTCCTTAGGGTAAAGGGACCAATTATAAGGCCACTTGAAACATAGGCGCCAATAGAGGGACATTCTTATTTTATATAGGGTTGATAGTTGATACTAAAAGATAGGTCATATAGCTCTTGCCATTCTCAATGTCATCCCAATCATAATTCCCATATATTTTGTTAATATTTTCCATTTACTTCTTAGGTGGCCTTGTTTTGGACCAAGGTCCCTTATTGGCCCCTTTACCCTAGATCAAATGTTAGAGATTATGACTTGTTATGTTGCATTTGGGCCCCAATTAGTCCCAAGGATCAAAGGCTCAGAAGGTCTAAACACACTTTAGGCCCTCCCAAACATAGAGAAGATTGCTCGACATATTCCACTCGAGCTGTGAGATGGTCTAAAGGGACCACGCTCAGTGGACATGACCAATTACAAGCATCATCCTAGGTCTATGGCGACAACTTGGGAGTCGACAAGGTTGCTTAGGAGTTACTTCCTGAATTTTATTGCCCACGTAATTACCAGTGAAAACATTTTACGACAAGGCGTAAAACTAATGAATCCATAGGTGAGGGTTGTTAACTTTAGCTATAGATGTGCTTCTGAGATCATTTGCAACCTATGTTGGGCTACTACCACATGGATTATAGACCACGGACCCCAAAATTATGGGTTGGGCTCCTAAGGATAACGTGTGCACCGGTGGTTCGCATATTAGGTGGGGCACTAGGCTTGAGGGGAGATCCATAATGCTCAATGGCTAGGGGAAATTTCAATACTGATCCCTTACATTTTTAGCAATGCATGTGTCATGATAATGGCATCCTACAGGAGCACTGACACAAAGAGGCCATGTCAAACCATTTTAACACTTGGTAGTAAGTATCCATGATGCCATTGGCAGTATTACTTGGTGTCCCATGGCTACTCGGTGAAATGCTGGCTTTGGGTGTTTCTCGACTATTGACTATTTGACTCCTTTCCCACATTTATAGGGCTAGCCCTTCAGTGCTAAAGCGTTCTTTACGGTGGTGTGCTCAGAGACTGCCAAACAGAAATTGTCCGCAGGTTTGGATTTTTTTGCTGCAGTTCCAAGACAACACGATTTTGATGAAAAGAAATTGCTTGGTGCATTTCTTATTGAAGAGCCTACAGTTGATGCTTAAGTCCAATAATGCTTATAAACAATGGAACCTTATATTAACCCGTGGAAAGGCTACATTCACAAAATTTGATCCTATACAGAGTAAAAATTTAGGAGCGAGGAAACCCAAAGGAAGTTCAAATGTGTACATGGTCTTTACTCATTAAAGTCAGGTCTTGAAGAAACCAAGGTTCAGTGTATTTTTGACCAATCAAATTTGCAAAATCCCGGATAGAATTTGAGCTCCTCTTGAAGACAACATTAAAACTTCACGAGTTCTAGTATATATACCAGCAAATGCTTCAAATTTAAACCTCAAAACTGGAGTTTTAAGTGTGCATTTTTCCTCTTTCCTCTGGTTAAAAAAATGTTTTAAGCGAGCCCTGCTTCTATTTATGAAAGGATAAACATGCAACTCAAATTACATAAAAGAAGGCAAGAAACCATCAGTTCCAAAACATGCGAGGCAGCATAGTTCTCTTTTCTGCATTAGAAAACCAAACTCAGCTGGAATAGACAAATTATGTAGACGCACATTGAAAATGCACAGACCTTTTATTTTCATTATTCTAAAGGAAAAGATTTACCAAGAAACTCTCCCAACTGCGATCCTTTTCAAGCTATCAACTTTACGAAAGAAAGATTGTTTGTCATCAAAGAGAGACAGAAGGGCAACAGGGAGGGAGATGGCGGCAGCGATCTCCTTTGTACAAAACCGTCTGTGTGCATAACCTACTAGATTCAAAACAACATGAAAACATCAGGAAAGTGGTGTTTTCCAGAGCTGAAATCTGATCCCTTCAAAAACATTAGAAAAGTGGCGTTTTCGAGAGCTGAAATCTGATCCCTTCAAAAAAAAGGTTTACGCTACTGCTGGCCATATCCGGTGATGGCCATGTAGAAATAGTTGCTTGAAATCATTTGGTTGTATCATACTTCCATCCGAGAGCTGCTTCAATCATTACTGGAGAGTATGCATAGTATGTGAGATACATTGACCAAACAAGAAACGTCAGATTCCTCGCCAAGGGCTGCACCCACACATATGGATGCAAAATTAATATCAAGTTCTTCAAGGACCATGATTAATATGTTCCATGCATATATATCACTTGTTTAAAAAATTGGTAGCTCAGAAATTTTGCCAAGAAAAGGTACCTGCAGATGGACTGGCACATGGCGATAGGTAATGAACGCAGAGGCCGGCCACAAAAGGAGTTCATTCTTAAGAATAGCTGGAAAAAGTGGTTCAAGTTCTGATGCCATCTGATTTACTGTCTTACCTGCAACAGATTGATCTTGATTAAAGTAAAATTCCAAAAAACCACTTCTGTAAAAAGAAGACACATCTTTGAGAGAGAGAGAGAAAAAGAAAGAGAGAGAACTAGTGCGTACAAATTTCTGACAACCTAGCGTGTGCACAAACCCTAACCCTAATCACAATGGTCCTGCCACCCTGCCCTTCCCTTCCTGTCTCCTTCAACCCTACCTCACTGCACGTTCACACAGCCCCAGATTGCCAAGCATGAGTGGCTCTGCTGTTTCGCGCGCTGCCTGCAACGCTAACCCGCCACCTGGGCGTGTTGCTCCCAGCCCTTTTCCGCCGCCTGTTACTGATGCATGCTGTCCCAACCCTAACCGCTACTTCTGAAGGCTAAACACACGCTGGATTTCCACCCATAGCTGCCTGCTGCTTCCCACCATTGCTCTACCCTCCCGCAGCCCTTCTTGCCATTCTCTATCCTCCCGCATCATGCTTTACCAGAAGTAGCCAAAGCCAATCCTCCCACCATAGCCATTTCTCCTGCCGCAAGCTATCCTTAGCCCACTTACACACTCTCACACACACATACCTACGCCCACACACGCGTACGCTTATACACTTTTTTCTCTCCCACACTCCCATCTTTAGGGGAGATTGAGAAGTGAGGCGGGTTCGGGGTTCTTCTCTCCAAAGTTTCTCTATCAAAGGCGTCATCGGCCACCTAGTTGGATGTTCCTACCCTCGGGTCTCAATCCGAGAGTGGGTGAAGTGTTGTTGAGCCGCTGCAGATGAAGGCCTGGTGGAGGACATCATCCTTTTCGGCAGAGGTACTTTCTTGCTATTTTACATTAGCTGCTTTTGAGGATAGATATCAGGTCCCAAGTAACCTGTTAGAATTGCTTTTCAAGTGCTGCCACACAATCTTGGTTGCCAAACATGTTGAGGAAGATGTAAAAATTGCTTTCCAAGAGCTACCTGCACAGATTTGGTTGCCGAACATGTTGAGGCAGATGGGCTCTATTTTTGGCATATGTGCTTAGTACAGACTCAGACATTTGTTACAAGTTGGTGATGTGGCATGCCCAGCCTGAGGAAATGGCCCAGAGGACAAGCGGTTAAGAGTTAACCGAAAAGAATCCCACCAACTTATTGAGCACCATCGAGGAGCCTAAAACCCTAAAAAGACAGAGCAAAAGGGCTAGGGTAGATTTCCATAAATTGCGTTGACATGCTAGCATGGCAAGCTGTACGGATCTCCGCATTTTGCGCTGGTGTCTAACTGCCTCAAGAAGAAGCTTGCTATCCTTGAGTTTAACCTCCTCAAGGGGAAGCTTCCCACAAGAAAAAGTTTCCAGGAATTTTCCCAATAATGGCACAAGAAGCATTCGGAAAAATCTCTTGTCACGAGTGTGACAACCATTATATATATTTACCGATTTCTTTCCCTTAATTTTTATTTAATTTTTGGGACTCTCTTGTCAAAATCACAAATGCCTGGACATTGCATGGCCAGTGCGAAACGACCGTTGGCTAAGAGTTTCACCCGCAGTCAGAAAGGGCAGGTCGCCAGGAGATGGTCGGGCCAGTCAGCACTGAAATCTGAGCAGTAAAGGGTTGGCTAAGCTCAGTTCAAATTCGTTTAGGCCCCTCGGCAAGACTTTATAAGTTGGTGGGTACTAGGAACTTCAGCCAAAGGGAGTCAAATGAACACTTGGCAATAGGGAAGCTGCATATAGGCCACCCGACACTTTCCAGAAGCCTCAGCCAAGAAGGGACACCCAATTTTGAGTGGGGGCTGATTTTTGGACTTCATAAGTGTGCTACATAGTGTGTGTGTGAGTAGTGGTTGCAGGTGATCACAGCTTTAATGGAAAGCTTGCCTCCTCTCTTACTCTATATAGCGCGACAATTTGCTCTCCCGCATCTCTCTCTCCTCTTTACACATATGGTAATGCCCCTCTAGTTGGACTTCTCAGATGACCATGTACAATTCTGGGGGTTTTATGCGCGTTTGCCAAGGCAAGAGCCTTTTGTATAGGAACCAGATTAGCTAGTTGCTAATCCCCTTCAGGTATGCGCAGTTCCATCACGAAGGAATACGAAAACGGAGAGTTTTCTCGCGTGAAAACTTGTCCAATTTATAGGGGAACTGTCCCATTGTGTGCGGGAGCTTTTGAGACACGCGTAGACGTGTTTGCTCCGCTCAAAATGATGCGAAATAGGAAATTACAGCCTGCTGTGTTTTTTTGCAGGTTTAGGGTTTCACACCTAAATTACAAGGTAATGCCAAGGAAGCCTCGGGAAAGCATTGGGTGCTTGTACATGACAATTTAGAGAGCACGAGGAATCTCGTTTAATTCAAAGGGCAAGTGACCCTACAAGTGCAGAAGCTTGAGGGCTACCCACAGATGTGATCGCACACGAATCGGAGCGCAAAACAGAGAATTACAACTACTTGTGAATTTTTTGCAGGTTTAGGATTTTGGCCAGTTTTGATGCCTACAGATTCCAAGAGCTTCGTGGAAGCTAGAGAATCACCTAATAGGTGTTTTGGTGCAAATTGGAGGCCAAAAACAAAGATTTCAACGTGCTGTAATTTCTCGCCAGGTTTTGTAAAGTGCTCTAGAGTGCGTGGAAAGTCACTGTTTACTTGGGATTTTGTCCGTGGAGACTTCTATTGTGATTATGCTACCAAAATCGGATTAGAGTAGGGAAATTTCAGCCTGAGAAAAGTGGAAAAGCTTATAGAAGTTTACAGTTTTTTCTCAAGTGCAATAAGAATAAAGAAATACCGAAAGGGGCGTCAGTCTTTGGGCCAGCAGGGTGTTGTTGTCTGCTTGGGAGAGCTCTAGCTGCCAATCCATGCTTTAGTTGAAGTGTTAATTCCAGTCACAAGCTTATTTGTAAAGTTCCTTCGTGTTGTAAAGTTCAAGTAATGTTTATAATGTAAAGATTTGGGTGAAGGCTAAAGTCTACGGCCCTACGGGCCGGTTTCATGGTTCCATCGCCGGGACAAAATCACTTTTTCTTCAGAGAGTGAGCCTTGGTTGGTTTTCAGCGAAGACACAAAGCACATGAACTTGGAATTACACTATGGCTGACAAGACAAATGACGCCAGGGAAGAGGGTTTCTCTTCGCGATACAGACAAGTTGTACCTCCAGTGTTCAAGGTTGGCGAGAGTTCACAGATCACCACTGTCTCTGCCTTTTGTTGATGTAAATGCTTCACAAGTTCCAGGGTTTATGACTGGGCAACTTGAAGACGATGCGTTCAAGAAACAGTTGGTTGTTGTTGTGAATGTGTTTTCTTGGTTGGCCACCTATGTCATAACAGACAAGGCAACTTCCTCATGCAAGAGAGCCCGTTGAGGCTCAAGGCCAGGTCCCTTATGCGTCCCAGTAAGGCAGGGAGCAATCGCATGTTACGGAGTCAATTGGGGCTCCAAGGCAAATTCCTTCTGTCTACGAACAGGTGGTTAAGCTAATTCCATAGGCTATACCAGTTCAGCCAGCCACCTTTCACAATCCAAATGTTGTTTTAAATGGACAAGAAACCAATTTTCAAGCTATGCGTCAGGTTTTTCTACCACCCACGGTACATACTGGGTATTTCACGGGTGGATCCGTGTTCCAAAGTATGGCTGGTTATGTGCCTGGAAACCAGCAGTATATGCCAGAAACAGTCTTTGGGGGGTATGCAAGGCATGATACCAAATCCCATGTATGGTAACATTGGCATCTAGCACCGGTTTCAATGCAATAGAAGTGTACATCGTTTGACAAAAGTATGAAGGTCTCATTAAGTCATTTGTACACATGTTTGATGGTTTTTCATGCGGATGCGTGCGATGATAAAAGGGTGCTTACCACACTAAATCATCTATGGCATGTACAATCACCAAAGTATTGCAGTGTTACCTTGAATCTTTTGGTTTACAACCCACGTATTCCCCAACTCAGGTCACTTCACTAGAGCAAAGGTCAAAGGGTTGGCACATGCTCAAAAGCGGGGTGATGATAGAGCTAGCACTTCACATGTACGTAAGGATTTAGTGCAATAGAAGTGTACATGGTTTGACAAAAGTATGAAGGTCTTATTAAGTCATTTGTACACATGTTTGACAATCTTTCTTGCGGATACCACTAAATAATCTATGGCATGTATATATAGCATGCAATCGAGAACGTTTGAGATTTTAAGGGAAAGGGGGGGGGGGGGGGGAGGGGATATATGTCACGAGAGTGACAGCCATTATAGATATTTGCCGGTTTCTTTCCCTTGATTTTTATTTATTTTTGGGACCCTCTTGTTAAAATCACAAATGCCCGAACATTGCATGGCCGAGAGTTTCACCCGTAGTCAGAAAGGGCAAATCGCCACGAGATGGTCAGGCTAGTCAGCACTGAAATCCGAGCAATAAAAGGTTGGCTATGCTCAGTTCGATTCATTTAGGCCCCTCGGCCAGACTTTATAAGTTGGTGGGTACTAGGAAACTCAAGCAACACTTGGCAGTAGGGAAGCTGCATACAGACCATCACACACTTTCCAGAAGCCTCATCCAAGAGGGGACGCCCATTTTTGAGTGGGGATTGATTTTTGGACTTCATAAGTGTGCTACACAGTGTGTGAGTAGTGGGTGCAGGTGATCACAGCTCTAATGGAAAAGCTTGACTTCTCTCTTGCTCTATGTAGCGCGACGACTTGCTCGCGTGCATCTCTCTCTCCCCTTTGCACATATGGTAATGCCCCTCTAGTTGGGCTTCTCAGATGACAATGTACAGTTCTTGGGGTTTTATGTGTGTTTGCCAAGGCAAGAGCCTTTTGTATAGGAACCGGATTAGCTAATTGCTAATCCCCTTCAAGTATGCACCATTCCATCGCAAAGAAATGCAAAAACGAAGAGTTTTCTTGTGTGAAAACTCGTCCCATTTACAGGGGAACTGTCCCATTGTGTGTGGGAGCTTCGGAGACACGCGTAGACGGGTTTGCTCCGCTCAAAATGATGCGAAACAGAAAATTACAGCCTGCTGTGTTTTTCTGCAAGTTTAGGGTTTTGCATCTAAACTGCAAGGTAATGCCAGAGGAGCCCTGGGAAAGCCTTGAGTGCTTGTACAAGACAATTTAGAGAGCGCGAGGAATCTCGTCTAATTCAAAGGGCAAGTGACCCTACAGGTGCGGGAGCTCGAGGGCTACCCGATCAACACACAAATCGGAGCACAAAACAGAAAATTATAGCTTGCTGTAAATTTTTTGCAGGTTTAGGGTTTTGGCCAGTTTTGATGCCTATAGTCCCAGGAGCTTTGGGGAGGCTAGGGAATTACCTAACATATGTTTTGGTGCAAATTGGAGGCCAAAAACAAAGGATTCAGCACGCTGTAATTTCTCGCGAGGTTCTGTAAAGTGCTCTAAATTGCATGGAAAGTCACTGTTTACTTGGGATTTTGTCCGTGGAGACTTCTATTGTGGTTATGCTGTTGAAATCATGTTAGAGCAGGGGAATTTCAGCCTAATAAAAGTGGGACAGCTTGAAGAAGTTTACAGGTTTTTCTCAAGTGCAATAAGAATAAAGAAATACCGAAAGGGGCGCGGCGCCTGTCTGTGGGGCCCACAGAGTGTCGTCTGCTTGGGAGCGCTCTAGCTGCCAAGACATGCTTTGTTTGAAGTGTTAATTTCAGTCACAGGCTTATTCATGAAGTTCCTTTGTGTCGTAAAGTTCAAGTAAAGTTTATGAAGTAAAGATTCGGGTGAAAGCTAAAGTCTACCGCCCTAAGGGCCGGTTTCATCTCTCGTCCCCTATTCTCCATGAATCGCTTGCAAAATAAACATACTCCTGAATGGAAAGCCCTCTTACCATGTTGTGCTCTCGGAGGGTACTGCCATGTCCGAGGGTGGGAGCTCCCAAGGATACCCTCGTACGAACAACAACCAAGAGATAAGCTAAAACTTGGAACACCCAGCAACCATGTGACAGTCGCTAGCATTAACCTCCACACACGAGAATGTGTAAATCACCAAAAAGGAAAGAGAGGACTTACCGTAGATTCTAACGATCAGCTTGCATGTGACCCACTTGCTCTCTTCTCTTGCTAATAGCATCCCGTACCACCCTATGCAAGAGGGTAAGCGAGGCTGTCAAGCTAGCCGTCACGGCCTCATGAGCTCTTAATGGTTTTTTGCACGTTGCGATAACGTATGTAAGACCAAGAAGAGGCTCTGATACCAATGTTAGTCCCTCTGTGACAAGTCAGTGACGTGGTACCACCAAGTTCAATCAATGGAATAGATCCTGACCGAGGAGCCTAAGCCCTAGCAAAAGAAGAAGAGGCAAAAGCCTTCACCAACTTATTAAAGATAGCTGAGAGGCCTAAAGATCAAAAGGGATTAGGACTAAAAAATCCTAACCCAACCAACATAGAACCTTGGCCAAAGAACCTTGGCCAAGGGGCCTAAACCCATACGGTTGAGAATTTGGATATGCAACAAAAATCAAACTTGATCCTCTCGAGGAGCTCTACGCATTGGCACAAACAAAATCCGACAACTTTCGAAATTTAGGGTTTTCAACAACAAATTCTGGTTTTTGCAGAAAATTTTAGCATGAGTAAAATTAATGTTTTTGGAAGGTCTTGTTATTTGTGTACAGATAGCACGTAATAGGAGCGAGGAACATGCATCTGAAAGCGTTTGGGAGCGACGGCGCGACTAGGAATAAATCTGATAATTTTTCTTAATGATAAGCACCAAGAGTTTTGTTTTGTTTCATAAAATTTGAATGAATGATGAGGAATGATGAATGTTGAATGACGCAATGAGATTCTAGTGCATCAAGATTCCTATCTTGATGAGATAACTCGATACTGCTGTGAGCGCACTAAAAGTTCCGAAAGGATGAGATGGCTACATAGGGACCTAGGTGCCTCAAGACTTCTGGACGGATGAGATGGCTAGATTGAATGATTGAAAACACAGTGCTCAATGTGAACGAGTGTGACACTTGTGAGCGGCATGTTCTGGGAATGTACTATCTTGAGGACTCTAGTACCTAGGTACCTAGAATTAGTGTCTATTAAAGAAAGTTTTTGTCCTCTAGTTGTTTTGCAGGGACGATTACTTTTCTTTAAGATAGGGATATGTGACAAGTCAGTGACGTGGTACCACCAAATTCGAACAAATGGAATCAATCGGGGCCGAGAAGCCTAAACCCTAGCAGAAGAAGAAGACACAGAAGACTTTACCAGCTTATTAAAGACAACCGAGAGGCCTAAAAGATCAAGAGGGGCTTTATTAAAAAATCCTAACCCAACCAACTTATAGAACATTAGCCGAGGAGCCTAAACCATAAATAAAGCAAATGCTTTTAGGCTTCAGTCCTTTTCATGTGAAGCTTTTAAGTTTCGGCCAAGGGCCTTTAAATATGTAACTAGGGGTCTCTCTCTGGCATTGTTCTACCGTGTGGAGAAACAGAGAAGAGCCCCGGAATTGTACCTTTGCGAATCAATAAAAAAAAAATATCGAAAGGGGCGTCAGTCTTTGGGGCCACTGTCGCTTAAGGGTGAAATTTCGCCTCTCCGTGTCTCGCGCGGACTTTCTCTCTCCTTCAAGTTGTTTTGAAGTACTAAAAGTGATGCCAGGTGTGTAGATTGCAATTATCTCTGTGTTTCGTCCGATCACTCACCATAAGTGATTACAACCTCGTCGGATCTGTACTACACACATGACATGACACAAGCCATAATCACACAACGACAAACATAGGTAGTGGACATCAGACTCGGCTCCCAACCATAGAACCAATATGGGCTCACCCTCGAGCCTGGGAGCCTGCAACTATCGGGCTCGCCTCTACCGCAAGGGCTAGTGTCCCATACCACACCAGGCGGGTGTGTGGGTAGAGCTGCCAAGGGCCTAGAGTCCAAGTGTGGTGATCACACAAGATGTCTCACAAATGAGACCTCGATCCTATTTATAGGACTTCTTAAACTCCCTTCAACTAAGGATGCGTCCACATGCATGTCGGTTCACACGTACCGGACATAGCTCAAGTGCCCATCTTGATGTCTAGGGACTCAACAGTGGAGTTGGCCTCTAAATGAATGGATATTCCAATGCATGAGGGGTATCAGTGTTCGGGGCCTGATCATACGGTGGACATGCTCGAAACTTGACCTATCATGATTTTCTTTTTTGTTCATAGTTGGCATGTACATCATGTTTAATGCTACAATAAAGTGTCTTTCTTATAGCATCAAAGGCCTCTGTGATCGAAATAAATGAAGGCTTTTTGGGCAATCTGTAAATAGCATGCATCTGCCTGTAGTATGTTTGCAAGAACATAATCAACATGTATTGACAGGTCCAGATGAATCTTTTACGGAATGTGATATTTTTTGTCACAAAGTGATGATGTGGCATGCCCAACAGGAAGAGAAAATGGCCAAGTGGACAAGAGAAAGTAGACTAACCAACGCAAAGACTTTCTAAGCAGCGACCGAGGGGCTTAACCTATAAATCCCAAAGCTTGAAGTTGGAGGCTGATTTCCGTAAAACACGCTGACATGTTGATGTGGCAGTCCGTACGGATGATGATGTGGCAAGACTATACGGATTTTTTCTGCAAATAGCATTGAGGTTGCCGCGTGGCACGCTATACGTATTTCTGCAAATTACACTAGCTTTTGGGAGCAGATGCTTTTGGGGATTAGTGCTTTTCGCAGGAGTGCTCTTGGGGCTCTGGTCTTAGGCCATAGTCACAGGGGACGCCCATTTTTGGGCTTCCCATCCCCACTTGGCATCCCGCCCTCTTTTTTACACAAAAAAGCCATTTGAGCCACGTCCCTCGTCCCCACTCCTTGGGACGCGTCCCTTGTGACTATGTCTTAGGCATCCCTTGCACTATTTATAAGTGCCCCTAGGCGCTCACTCTGCAAAGCATCTGGATGCAAAGTCTAAGAGCGAAGGACCCTCTAGAGTTGTACGGTTGCAACGAGCAATAATAAAGAAATACCTGAAGGGGTGCCAATCTCTGGACCCAATGCATATGGGGGCAGAACTCCACGATCATCCGTGCCATGTCGACTCTCTCTCTCTCTCTCTCTCTCTCTCTCTCTCTCTCTCTCTCTCTCTCTCTCTCTCTCTCTCTCAAATTTGAATGATTTTGCAGTTTTTGTTTGTGTTGCTATTGATTTTTCGCTCGGAGTGTCAAAGCCCGTAACAGTGGTATCAAAGCTAAGAAAGATCCTTCTTCAACGGAAAATCTGATCCTTTTTGTAGCACACATGGGTTCTCGCGGAAAATCTGACAAAGACAACACCTATCAGCAAGGCGGCGAAGAAAAGTTGAAACCCGACGCGGTGTTAGAATTTTTTTGGAAATTTCTTTTGTATTTTCTTTACTGGAGGGACAATGGCAGGTGTATCTGCGTGTGTTCCTGCATGCATCTTCCCTTTTACTTTGACAACCGCTTACAGAGAACTCTGTATTTGTGTAATGGAATTTGCAAACTTCTTTTGGGATACACTAATGTAGCTGAGTTCTTCGAGCTTCAATCTTATTTGATGGTGAAAAAGTCATGGTATTACTTCATGCACACACTTCATCGGGTTGCATGCTTGCCAATGAGATGGCATTCATCACAGTTTTTGCATCAGTTGATGGGCCTACTCATGTAGCAGATGGAGTTAAAATAATGAGGTAGTGTGTACATTTTAATAAAAGAAATGAAACGAGACCACAAATAGGGTGGTGACTACAAGAGGACGTTTTTGGCAAGTGAGGTGGTGGCGAGCAGAGAGGAAGCGACCAGCTTTGGGGCAAGTGGGCGAGCGGACTCAAGAGGGGAGGTTTTGCGAGCTGAGGGCCCATGGGAAGGCAGCAATGGAGCAGAGGGCTCTCAAAAAATGATCTCACAAGCTAGTGTAGCAGAGGGAGCCTGAGTTCAGAAGGGGCAGCCGATTCTAGAAAGAGGCCACGAGGCTGCCAGGAAAAGGAGAAAGGAGTGCGTAAGCACCCAAGAGCAGGAGTTTGAGGGCGGGCTCACTAGGTTCCGCAGAGGAAACCTTGAGTGGAAGGTTGAACGAAGCCTGCTCGGCAAAGAAGGACTAGATGCAGAGGCTGCCACCCTCAAATGCATCCAAAGGCCTGAATCAGAGAATCCAAAGGAGGGTTGCCCTTGGCCTGTGAAGCTGGCCATGTAGAGGGAGCTCAAAGGGGAGTAGCCTATGAGTCTGTGATAGCGCCAAGAAGAGAAGTCTCATGCCACCATTAGACGAACTAGAGAGAGCAGAGAAGAGGGCATGAGGCTTCTCATACTTTTGGGGGGGTGCATTCAAAAGGCAGTAAAGGTGAGCTCTCTATATCTATCGACATACAGAGCCAAGAGCTGCACCTGGTGTGTGAAGGGTTGAGCACAGCAGAAGAGGGGTGTGAGTGTTGAGTAGCTCCAAAATAGGCCTGTTGGGCCGTAAGTTGAAAGCTGCAGGGACGAAATCAGCTACTCAAGCAAGCGACGTGCATGTGTTGAGATTGAGAGCCCAGCTTGGGCCTTGGTAATGTATTTTGGTTGTTGAGGCTGAGCCCTCTCGTTGTGGGGATTATGTACATGACATGTGGAGTTGTTAAGGCTGGTTATGCGTTTATGGCGAGTCCATGAGCTATCTCTAGATCTACAAGCTTTGTATTTTGTTATTGAGCTGAGCCCGCGCAGCAATACAGCTAGCAAGTGTTTGGTGCTAGGCTTGGGGACTCTTTGTTCTTGCATGAAGGTTGCAGGTGTTTGAGTGGATAGGTTTGTGATCCCTTGTTGAGCTTGAGGTTGGCATCTGCTATAATTTCCTCATGGTCGAGGGCAATCATTGATATTTTGGAAGGAGTCTACAAGCGATAAGTGCAGGTGTTTAGAGACATCGGTTTAGTTTCTCAAGCTGCAAGGGAGGCATAGCTATAGAGGTGTTTCATCTTTGCTGCGCCTTGTCAGCGGGAACTGAAGAATGTGAGTGCAGGTGTGCAGAAGCGTGAGAGAGAGAGAGAGAGAGAGAGAGAGAGAGAGAGAGAGAGAGAGAGAGAGAGAGAGAGATGGTAAAGAGGGGGCAATCAGCCCCCCATGACCATTGACTACCATGAGCAGAAGACCCTCAGTACAAAAAGTACGATGGAAGTGGGTACCCCCTCGCCCCATAAATAGGAGCCCAAGAGGTAGGGCAAGGCCTGATAAAAATCCCCACGACCCAACAAGAAATAAATGAAATATGAGGGCGCCCGGACAAGGTGGGCGACCAGCCCAAAGTGGGCGGCCGGACAATGCAGCCTATATGCATATGCAAAGGGTGGCCAGCCCGAAGGCACACTAGTCATACATGTATGTCCTAGACCTGTGAAGCAACAGTGGTGTAGATCTAACACCCCCTCTCAGCACCGAATGCTAAACAAACCCCATGAAGCCGAAGATGTGAGGCAAATGATGAAGATGTCTGTTGTGATGTCCACTATGGGACAATACTCTGGCGAACTCTACGAGTGTAGCAGCAGTCTAGGGTGTCTCGACTGCCAAGGAATCTCCATGGAAAGATGCCCTCACGAGCAGTGTAGCAAACTGCTATACTCCACCGATACAGGGTGAAGATACTACGTAAAGGTCCCGAACTGAAACTCCTTGTCGTGAAGAAGTGCCAATATACCTGCAAGTGTCGTGCCCAATAGGATTTGTGGTGTCTGTAGTCAAACTGTTTGGAGAAAATGGGGAAGCCAAGGAATCGTCATGAGAATGATCGAAAGCTTGTCAATGCATGAACCTGTAACCCAGTGTGGCCAGGTGGCTAAGCTGTGTAAAACTCCAAGAAGGCCAGATGCAACAATCTGCACCGTAAACGTCCTCCAAAACAAGGAAAGCCAGACTAAGCAATCTGCATTGTAGAAGCTACCGTAAGCTGCAACAATCACCAAAAGACTGCACGAACCACCACCGGATGGTGTCCTGTCAGTAGGTAGGGTAATCCAAGATGAGGGGAAAGCCAGACTCAACAGTCTGCGCTGTGAAGGGCCTCTGAGAAGAGGTGTGGTCAGACCAAGCTGTCTGCACCGTAATCATCCTGTATGAATAAGGGAAGCCAGACTGAGCAGTCTGCGCTGTGAAGATCCTCTGAGAAGAAGAAACTTGAAAGGCCAGACCAATCTGTCCACGCCATCTTGCCTGTATCTCTTGCCTCCAGTTCTCCGATGTCAACCAAAACAAAATCCACGCCAACAACGCCACCAAACTGCAATTCGGTGTGGCTCTCAATGTGAATGAGTGGCCTACTGCCCAGGTCGGGAGATAAGTCTGTTTTAAGGTTACCGAGGGTGAGTGTAAGCAACTCTGAAGGTAGCAATCCAGATGATCAGGAGAGTAGAAGAGCAATTGCATTACCATCCAAGCCAAGCTCCAGGTGACTCCGGATGTAGTCGTGGGATGCCTGATCTCCCGCATCTCGCACGTAAACTCTCCAAGAGAGTCCAAAGAACTAAAGTCCTACTCCAGTCTGTAGATCAGGCAATGAACCTGTCCAAGAAGAGATCCAAGGTCCATGTAGATGCTCCTATGTAAGCAAGTGATCTGACGTGTCGAGGTCAAGTGGTAATTTTCTATCCACCAAAGATGGTGGTGTCTTCTCTGGGAATGTCGGAATCCCATATACCATGAGCATGGCCATATCTCGTGTGAACTCCTCTGATGAGTGCATAGGTGTGTGTCCATAGCAAACCACAAGTCACCACCCCCTCTAGAGTGCGCAACCGCCCAATGATGGCTGGAATGAATGGATCTCCCAAGGATCGTACGCCCGTAGATGATCAAGCCGATGTCGAAGATACCGTGTACTGCAACAAACACTGAGAGACCGCATGGACCACCACCGGATCGTGTCCTGGCCGGAGATAATTTCATCCTATGTGAAAAACTCAAACCATGTGGTTGTTGTCCACCCAAAAACTCAACTGTGAGGTGATGAAAACGCTGCTGTCCAGTGATTTCCAGCATGCTCATACGCTCCCCATTGGGTCCGGAGCTGTGCAGAGGAGTATGGGAAGGGTGGTGAATGACTGTCCCTCCCACAGATGGGCTGAAAACAGAGAAAATAGCAAGGGTTAATGGCTGAAATCTAATGAAGACGAAGAGGATACAGGACCGGTAAGGCACCAGATGCCAAGCCGGTGTGGAAGGCAAGAACTGGAGACTCCCTTTGATGCCAATGCTCAGCGTTTTGCTGAAAACGCAGCAGCAAGGAAAAAATGCAAGGCTGCCAGAAAAACACAGATCTAGCCTTGAAAAACGCAAGGCCGATCTGATGCTAGTTGGTTCGATTTTCGGCAGGGAGGGGGGGCGCCAAGAGATGGAGCAGCAGATCGCAGCAAGCAGGGCTAAAAAAACACAGCCTGAACCAAAAACGTTGATGGTGCTGAAAACCGCTAGGCAACTCTGCACTTTTCCCGCGACAAAAACTTGCAGAAAGCTAGCGCTTGGCCTTGTAGAAGGAGATCGTTGGCTGAACTTCTGGTTCTTGCAAAAACGCAGGCAGATCTGATCCTTTTGTAGAGGATCCTGATGCGGGGATGCACCTTGGAACACGGCAAAGCCTGAAGCTGCTGAAACCATGTGAGTGTGCGTGTGCGGAAGCATGAGAGAGAGAGAGAGAGAGAGAGAGAGATGATGTTGTATTTACGTCCTTCGGGGGCCAAAATGACCCATGGGACCACAAAGAAACCTACAAGTTGCTCCCCTCATGTGTGTAGAGGGCGTAGTGGGCTAGTAGCTTTCTTGTGTGTTAGTGTTGTGTGATGATCCAATACTTTGGCAAAGTAGATGCCTAAAGCTACTAGGGAGGGGTGTGTCCGAGAGAGAAGCTCCTCAAAGGTGACACCCACTTGCAATAGCAGTGGGAAATCAGCACGGATGTGTGCGTATGCTGGGCACTCGATGGTGACATGGGCCTCGCTTTCCACTTTGCTTAGATTGCATTGTGTGCATGTCCTTCTATTTTCCTTAATATTCAGCCACCCTCCCATTTCAATCTTGAGCATGTGTGATCACGTCCGCATCAAAGTAATGGCCCGTCTTGCCCGGTGGGACATAGGTGTCCTGATATGCATCTGGGTGTCCCCAGTCTTGTAGGTCTCCCAATATCGTGTATTGATGTGTTTGCCGTAGTATTCAAATTTGGACCTGTGTACTGCTGTACTCCATCTAGTGTGTAGGGCTTCAAGTATGCTTCTGTCAAAATTCAGCCCATGCTCATGTTCAGTGCCTTCCTCTATATGCATGTCCACATGGTCTCCCACATTCCATCTAGAGAACCATTTCCCTCTGTCTTCTACGAGACTGGATGTGAGAAATTACTCTTGCAATTCTTTTGCGGTTTACATCCGGCTTGCCATGCCATGTGGGGTAGACGGCTCTCCGGCATCATCTTAACTTTCATGAGGTATCTGTGTACCCTCTGTAAGGCTTGCATTTCCAAGGGTCTCTTGCCTGTCTCCAAAAGCATCACTGAGTATGGGGTGGTAGTTTTGATCCCCATGTGTCTACAGAGGAATTTTTTCTGTATCTTTTCAATGTCATTCCAAGTGCTAGCGGGGATACTCCCCCCCATACCTCTACACCGTAAAGTATTGTTTGGACGACGCATACATCAAATGCCATAGACTTGATTTCCCATCGCTTTGTGACACTTTGCTTGCATATGTTCTCAAATTCATAGTATTTCACTTGTCCTGCATCAATATTTTGCGCGCAACTTCCCCATGCATGGTTTGAAGGTACATAGATGCCCAAGTACTTGAACCTCTCAACCGATTGGAGTGTTTGCCCGTCATACGTGATGATGGGCTGATTCTCATTTCTACATGTGTGGACTGACATAACCTTTGTTTTGGCTACATTGACTGACAAACCCGTTGCATTGCAAAATGCATGTATTGCATCCAAAAGTTTCTGTAGAAGGAGAGCCTTGTGGGCAAAGAGAACCACATCATCGGCATATATGAGGAGAAGAAGCGTGAAAGTACCAATACTAGGGTGATCTCCCCCCTCTCCCATAGCCTTGTTAATGAAATCATCAAGCTCATCTATGAGAGAGAGAGAGAGAGAGAGAGAGAGAGAGAGAGAGAGAGAGAGAGAGAGAGAGAGAGAGATGGTGAAGAGGGGGCAATCAACTCTCCATGACTACCATGAGCAGAAGCCCCTCAGTACAAAAGTATGATGAAAGTGGGTACCCCCAAGCCCCATAAATTGGTGCCCAAGAGGAGGTAGGGCAAGGCCTGATAAAATCCCCACGACCCAACAAGAAATAAATGAACTATGAGGGCGCCCGGACAAGGTGGGCGGCTGGCCCAAAAGTGGGTGGCCGGACAATGCAACCTATATGCATATTCAAAGGGTGGCCAGCCCGGAGGCACACTAGCCGTACATGTATGCCCTAGACCTATGAAGCAATAGAGTGGTGTAAATCTAACAAAGAATACAATAAAGATTTGTGCAAATTTACGGCGGAGAAGTTTGCCCGAGGGGAGTGCAAACGTCAACTGCAAGTTGACACTTGTGTGAAAAGACTATTCAAGTATTCTAGAGACCCGAAATTTGTGAAACATCTAAAGAATTACCCGATTGATGAGATTCACTCGAGATGGCGTGAGACCCTAGACTCTCCTCTCAGGTCGGGAAGAAAGCTGAAAGGACAGACGAGTGCAGAAAAGCAGAAACTGTATTTGCAGAAAGAGCTGGACAGAGCTCTTGAGAAGAAGATGAACCCGATAATGAAAGCCTTGGAAATCGGAAGATTTCCCCTGCTATTTGGGCAGGAAGTTGGCATTCAAGGTGGCGAGCAGATCCAAGAAGCGTATTCATTTCGAGGATGACCCAGATTTTCCTTCGTCTTGAGAGAGTTCCGACAATTCGTCGTCCTCTAGTTCCAATGAGGATGAGAAAAGGTGGAAGAAGAGGAGAAAAAGCAAGAAAAGAAAATGAGGATGTCTAGAAGGCATGGTAGGCCATCTACTAGTTCAGAGGAGGAGAGCTTGTATGTCACAAATGGGTGACGTGGCATGGCTTGGCTATGGGCAGCAGATGCATACACACCCCGATTGGCCAGAAAAATAGTCCCAGAAATTACATTGCAGGGCCGACAAGGCAGCATCATACGGATCTCCGTGGTTTGCGGGAGAAAAGCGGAAAGCTGGCTGACGACAGAGCATACGAATTCCGAGGATTTGCGGGCCTATACCGAACCTACTTTTGCACAAGAAATTCTACGCAAGTAATTTTTTTGAGAACCTTTTGGGCTTTGCTTTATTTTAAGCCTATTTTTAAAAGTGAAAGCTTTTGGGGCTCTACTTTTGGGCATCCCTTGTAACCTTTAAAAGCAACCCAAGGGGGCTTTCTCTGCAGAGCATTTGGACGCAGAGTCTGAGAGAGAGCACCCACGGGAGTTGTACCTTGCTTGCAGATTAATATAAAAAGAAATACCAAAAGGGGCGCCACTCTTTGGGGCCAATATCTCTAGGCACGGAACTCCACCGGGCCATGTCGTCCTTTGTGAACTGTTTTAAAAGTGAATCTCTGTTGTGTCGCGGTAGAATCTTGACTTGGAGTGTCCAACTCTGTTACAGTGGTATCAGAGCACAACCGCCTTCTCTTCTACCGGGAAATCCGATCCTTTTTCCGCGGCACTTACGGATTCAGACAGAGATCAGTCTACTTCCCCTGCATCCGAAGATGCAGGAAGAGATCACTAAGAAGATTCACGCAAGGACGGCCTGCCTTGGCCTACTCAGGCGGAGCTTGAAAAGATGGAGCGTCGACGATTGATTGACGATGCAGCAAAGATGATGCTAAATTTTACAAAGGACCCGAAATTTCCAAAATTTATGACCCACACCTCCTTCGACGAGGTGCATTCACAGTGGCAGCAAACCACAGAACCACCCCTCAAACCGGCACTCAAGAAACCTCCTACTCCAAGGATGTTTACAGAGGAAGAATTAGAAGAGGTGGTTGATACACGGATTTCTCAGGTTTTTGACGCGCAGAACAAAGCCGAAAAGCACGACAAAAAGCAAAAGAAAGGCACTGACTTCCCGGGTTATTTGGGTCGTCAACTACATTTGCCTCGGCAAGAAAGCAGAAGAAGCATGTGCGATTTGGAGTACCCAGTTCTTCTTCTTCTTCTTCTTCTTCTTACAGTTCTTCTTGCTCCTCTAACTCGAGCGAAGAAGACAGAAAAGGGATAAAGCGAAGCAAAAAGCAAAGCTTCAGAAAGGGCAAGAAAAAGGCAAAGAAGCCTAGATTTCACCCAGTTTCTGACAGTTCTACAGAGGACTCGTCTTCAGACAGTTCGGACTCCTATGATCATACATTCTATGCAAAGAAGAAGAATTTCTATAAAGCCAACCAATATGACTTTCTGAAGGATAAGAGCAAGAAAGTCCGAGAGTTTAAAGAAGGTGGATAGTCAATTAAACTTGACACGTTTTCTGGTTATTGAGATGCTTCGAAGGCTTTGGCCTTCATACAACAATTTGACATAGCTTTCTCTCAAGGACGTTACTCAGAGCACTCCAAGATTCAGAGGGCTACCTCTTACTTCAAGGGAAATGCTCAAACTTAGTGGTCCACGCTTCTATTGAACAAGACAGCACCAGTTAAATGGCTGAAATTTAAAAGGCTTTTTATTTCTTCTTGGTTGACTCGGGAGTACGAACGCGACATACGAACTGCTTGGAACCATCTTCCGATGACCAAGAAGGATACATTGGACGCATATTGCGAGACATTCTGGAGCTCTTTTCTACCAGCCTCTTCATTCAAGAAGATCTCGTTCAAAGAACAGATTGAGCAGTTTACTTTGAGACTTCCTACAGACATCCGAGATCATTGCTTAGAGCAAAAGTCAGATTCCATTCAACAACTAATGAGTCATGCGAAACGGGGTATTGCCATTCATTCAGACAGTTTGCCCTACTCCACAGATGAAATCATGACGCAAAGGACCGAACAGACTTCGAACAATGAAAGTAGAAAGAAAAAGAGCAACCCAGAAAAGAAAGAAAAGGATCCACGACCCCAGCTCACTCTTCAAGAGAGGGTCAGCTATATCAAACAGGGGAAGTGCTTTGGATGCGGGGAAATTGAGCACATCTCGGCGAAGTGCCCTAAAAAGGTACCGAATAAACAGGATGAAGAAAGGTCAAAGAGTTTGAAAGAAACTGAGAAACGTGGCAGAAAAGGCAGATGAAAGCAGAACTGGTACCACATTGCGTGGGGCCCGAACTGAATCCAATGAATGAAAGTACAAAACTTTGCCGCTTTTAGGGCAAAGTGAAAGATCAAGAAGCCCTCTTTTTCTTGGATGAAGGAGCCAAGGCCAACTTCTTTTCACTTGAATTGGCGGCTCGATTTGGAATTACGCCTAGCAGGCGGAGGTAGTTCTAGCGGCCCCTGAACGGGATGTTGCCATTACACCGATCATTGGCAAACTTCGTTTGCAATGTCAAGGGTGTTTAGGGCACGAGGATTTCTAGGTTATTCCCTTGGGAGGTTGTGACGTCCTACTTGAAATCCCTTGGTACCACAAGAACAACGCCGTGGTTGACTACCGGGCCAAGAAAACGACTTTGACAAATGAAGGGCACAGAGATTGTACTTGATAAACTTCAATTTCTTTACTCGATTTTCCGGAGAGAACTGAATGATGATTGAAGGTCGAATATGTTTTGACCTGAATGAAGAACGCCACGATTTTTCTCCATACTCATGCCGATTGCTTTTCAGAGGGCCTGCTAGGTGAGTTGCCGCCAGCTCATCCTGAGGATCATACCATTAATCTGATACTTGGAAATACACCACCGAACTAGCCACCTTACCGTGTGAGCCGAGCCCAGAGATACACATTGTCTCAGCAGTACGAGTGCACATGGACCCGGCCAACATAGAGTTTATCCGTGATTGGCCCGATTTGAAGAATGTCCATGAAGTTAGAAGCTTCTTGGGCTTATGTTTTTACGACCGGCAGTTCATCAAAAAGTTTGCAAAGGTTGCTTACCCCTTTGCCTAAGTTGACATAGAAAGGAGTCCTTTTCTCGTGGGGACCCAGAGAAGTGACTGCCTTTCAAAAATTGAAACAGAATTTGACTACAGGACTAGTTTTGACTTTGTCCGATTTGCAAAAGTCGTTTGAAGTATATTCTGATACTTGTGGTCGTAGTCTGGATGCAGTCTTAATGCACGAAGGCCATGTCATTGCCTACAAGAGCCGATTGTTCCCAAGGCCGGAATTGAAAGCACAGAATTATGAGAAAGAGCTTTTGGCGGTTATCCATGCTCTTACTCAATGGCGACATTACCTACTGAGAGCGGATTTTACTGTCACAGAAGCAGCTATCGGAAAAGCAGATGCGGTGGGCGAACATCTTGTCACAGTTTCACTTCCAGATTGTCCATGTGCTAGAACAGAAGAAGGTGGCAGATGTATTGTCCGAGAAACTATTGGTTCTGGCTATTTCCGCGATCCATCATAGAAGCTTCGAGGATATGGTCGATCAATATGCCACAGATACAGATTTTGCAGATATTTTCGCTCGGATACGGGATGGGGAGATAGTAGCAGGATATTCCATTCGGGATGGCTACTTGATGAGGAAAACCATGTTGTGCGTTACACAGCCGTTGAGGGAAAAGGTTTTAACCGAATGCCACTGTCCACCTTTTATGGGTCATCGCGGCATAGCTACCACCTTGAAAGGTGTGGAGAGATACTTCTTTTGGTCGGGACTCAAGAAGGATGTGGACGATTTTGTACGCAGTTGCTTGGTATGCCAGAAGGTCAAGTTTGACAGGCATAAAGCACAGAGATTGTTACAGCCTTTACCCATACCCACCGGCCCCTGGGAAAGTATTGCAATGGATTTCATTTTTGATCTCTCGAGAACACAGAGTGGTCACGATGGTATCTGGACTGTTATTGACAGATTTAGCAAGCAAGCTCATTTCATTCCAGTGAAGAAAACAGTCAAGCCGGATCACTTAGCGAGACTGTTTGTGGCCCAGATCTTCCGATTACATGGCATGCCCAAGACGATTGTCTCCGATAGGGACCCCAGATTCACGAGTTTGTTTTAGAAGGCTATTTGGGAGAACATTGGCAACGGTTGCAGTTCTCGTCATCATCCTACCCGTAGGCTGACGAGAAATTAGAGATTGCCAATTCAGTGGTACTAGATTTTATTGAAGTTTTACATCTCAAATTAGAAGACTCAATGAGAAAAGTATATACCTTTGGTAGAATTTGCCTATAATAACACGATACACTCTTCGACGGGGAAGGCGCCATTTGAGATTATTGAAGGTGCTACGAAGGTTCCACCCTTCCTAAGCACGAAAGATAAGATTTTTGAAGGCGATGAGTACACACGTGACCTGGACACGGCTTTTGCCAAGGTCCGCGAGGCTTTGCAAAAATCTCAAGAAGGACAGAAAAAGGCAGCAAATCGCCATCGTCATGATTTGAAATTGAAGGAGAACGATTGGGTGCTCTTACGTTTTGAGAAGGCACGCTTGAGAAAGAAAAAGGAAAAGGAGAGGCTTTTTCTTAGCATGAGATACCGAGGAACTTTCCAGATTTTCCGAAAAGATAAATGATGTCTCCTTTGGATTGAAGCTGCCTGATACTTGGAGAATTCACAATGTTTTTCATGTGAGTCTCTCGAAGCCTTTCGAAGGCGACGTATCCGATGATGGGGAGCCAGATGAGCAACCCGAAGTGGAAGAAAACGAGCAGATACTCGTTCCACAACAAATATTAGCACAAAAAGATAGAAGGTAAAGCGATAAGACGGTTCTTGGTTAAATTCAAGACCTACTCCGCATTGAATGCAAAGTGAATGGAGGAGGAGGACCTGGCAGATACTCCTTAGATTGTGAATTTTTACCTTGAAGCATTTGGATTAGTATAGTCTATTCTAAATGGAACCCCGAACTCAACTTGGGCGGAATCTGGTGCAGCGGGTATGCACAAGAGGGGAGTCGCTCCGCTCCTTTGTCAACATATTGCCTCGATTTTTGATACTAAAGTCACTGATGTCTCTTTTGAGTTTCAAGGATACTGTGAGCTGACAGTATTGTACTGTATGACTTTATGAACTGGAATTCCCGAACATGATACTGACTTGTTCTTGACTTCTTTAAGTGCAGGAACTGATAGACGAAATGACTGTAGCATTTCGGTCTGAAAGATCTCGATAGACATGGTTGGGCATCTATGAGGTCCCGAGTGGATCTAGATGCGATTGCTAAATACGTTGCCGATTAATCATGGTCTGAGATCCGAATGAATTTTGAATGTGATTTGTCATGTGATGTCCTAGGATGTCAAGTGGGAAATCCGGCCTTCAATAGGGGTAGACAGTAGCCTCAGATTGTTGGCTCAGAAAAGTTACGTGCGTCCGTGCGAGCACAAGAATGAGATGGGGTCCTTAGAATAGTGATTCTAAGGCAATGATTATTTTTAATAAGGCGTTAGAATAAGCTAATTAAACTAAGTTTAATTATTCGTGCCCGGACTAAATAGCCGGACAAGTGCGAACAAGTGATGAACGAGCAGTGCCGATACGGCATTATGCCGGCGAGCATCTCATGTTTTCAAAAGTAGCATTCATTGATCAATTGTGAGTTAATTGCACATTTCATTAATGACCTAGGAACTTTTAAAAGTTAAAAGTTGAATGGTTTTTAAGTTACTAAGCGTGCCACTTGGCACACTTACCCATGCAACTCTCTCTCTCTCTCTCTCTCTCTCTCTCTCTCTCTCTCTCTCTCTCTCTCTCTCTCTCTCTCTCTCTCATCTTCCAGCACCCACTCTTCTTGATGCTATAAAAGAGCAGCACCTCCCTCACTAGAGGGATTAGCAGTGCACCCACCCCCCCTAATGTGAGCGTGCTCTACGCACTAGAGCTCTTCATTAAAGCTTGAGGATCAGCCCTTGTGGTGTATGTGGAGACCTTGAGCTCCCGTCACCTAGAACAAGGTTTCTCTTGATCATAGGCTGTTGTGGAAGAAGATTGGTCGCGAGAAGTGGAAGGAGACTTCTTCTCTCGCGATTAGCTGCTGTAAATTCTCTGTTTTCAATCCCTAATCACCTCTATTAGGGTGAATTTCAGCAAAGCACTCGTAGAATCTCAATCTCCTCAACCTCCCCTACGCATACACAAAGTTCGGTGCAATTCCACCGCGAAAAAGGCCTACCCTTTGGCATTGGTGCGTGCACAAGTAAGAATTTCAGGTTATGTGCAGAAAATTACAACAAGCGTATGTGCGCACGTTTTGCGTGTTTTCTTCCTCGTGTTCATTGCAGAAATGATTAGATATGAAAGGGACAAGTTAGCAGAAGATAGCCTCTCTTCATTTGTGGAAGATAGAAACTCATTTTAGAGAGCTTCCAAAATCTCTCAGAAGAGGGAAATAGCCTCTTAGGAGAAATAGTCCTCTCACACTCTCAGTCAGAAGCAGAAAAAGGACAAGAACGAATGGAGGAGGGGCATTTGCCTCGTTCCTGTGCTTGTAAAAATTCTACCTTAGTAATAAAGATATTCTCTTTATTTGGGGGGGGGGACCAGGCCATCTTTCGGTCCCCAATGATGTGTCAAGCTTTCTCTCTCTCCCCCCAATTCTCTTTAGTATATGAATTGTATTTAAAGAGCTCCTGTCAACAAGGAGTCTAAACATAGAAACAAGGAGCATCATAAGAAGAAGCACTGCATCCAGAAATCATTTTTTGTTTTGTTTTGTTTTCGGAGTCGGGTAGGGCACGCCCAGCCGCTCCCCTCTATACACTAAAAAAGTATACAAGAAGAACGACCAGGACTATGCACCCAGAAACCGAAGGCAGACGCTTTTGTCACTAGTTTCCTCTGGACTACGAGAGTTCAGAATTATCTACACTCTTAGGGCCATGACTAATCCCTTGAGAGACCCACTCGCCACTTTAATTTGGGCGTGACAACGACCAAGTACCTCTGTTCAGAGGCCCGGGTACTGCAGGATTTGCTTCGGTCTTCCCTTTGGAGTTGCCTCCTCTAGGTAACTTATCGCTCACCTCACTAAACTGCCTTTGAAACCCGACGGTTTTCCCCTAGGAAATTCCATACCCGCTTGGAAGGGCATCGGCTCACAGGTGGCGTCCGTTGAGGTTGGTGATGTCTCCCTTTTGCACCTCCCAACCCTTTTAGGTCATAGTTACCCGGAACGCGGAACGGGAACGGCGACGGGATCCCCGCGGAACGGGGGAACGGCTAGGGGTCCGGAACAGGAACGGCGCGGAACAGGAGGTATTAAAAACACCCCAATAGTGCATTTTTTAGCTCCTTGTGTTTAAATACAAGGAGTATTAGAGTGCTTTGACTTTAATACTCACAAAAAACTCGTTTTGAAGACCATTCAACCTTGCTATGACTAGATGATGAGAGAGAGAGAGAGAGAGACTCGAGAGAGTGAGAGGGAGAGGGAGAGATTTGAGAGAGTGGGAGGGAGAGGAAGAGAGCTTGAAGGCCTAAAGCCTTGAGCCTTGAGAAAGAGAGTCTTGAGAGGGAGAGATCTTGAGAGTGTGAGAGGGAGAGAGCTTGAGCCTTGAGGATTAGCTTGTGGAGAGAAAGGGGGAGGGGGTGCATTTTATGAGTCCTTGAGGCCTTGCACACTTCAAAAAGAAGCCCAAACATTTACTTCAATTTTTGCCAAATTTGTTTGTAGCCATTGGCCGTTCCAGGGGAATTCCGGAACGTTCCGGAACGGCCGTTCCGGTTTGCACTGGACACCCGAAACGTCAGACGTTCCGGGACGTTTCAGAACGTTCGAGAAGGGAACTGCCCCCCGGAACGCCGGAACGGGGGCTAGGGGGCGTTCCCCGGTAACTATGTTTTAGGTGAAGTTGACCCCCCCGAGGGGGAATGGCACTTGGGCGCTCTTGTAGCTCATCTGGCTTCGCTTGGGGAGAATTACGTCATTTCCCTCGGAAGGCATCCGATTCAAAATAACAGCATAGGAAGGGGAGCATTATCTCCCCATCCACCTATGCAGAGCACCCAAATACCGGGGTACAACTTCATCGAGGAACTTCGCCACAGGCACGTGCCCTGCGGTTCCGTCCCTCGAGTGTGGATCACGGCGTACCCAGAAGGGCATCCGCTTCCCGCGAGCCTCCCCACCAAGGAGGATAACGGTCCTTTCTTTAGGGTCCAACGAAGGGTCGATTGCGTTGAAGGTGGAGTTGAATCGGTTTAGCCAGCGCCCCCTAGATTCATCTACCGCCAAACAACTCATCAGCAAATGTGAAATCGAACGACCCTCTAGCTGGGAGCACAGCGTGCAAATGCTATGTCCGCGCATGTAACTATCAGCCAATTTAAGCCCCCCTACTCTCGCGAGAGCCAGCAATATCTCCTCCTTTCTATTCACTATAGTGCTCTTATTGAGCTGCAGCGGGTATCCACGTGTTTGTTCAAAGCCGGCCTCCTTATAGGGCTCCATACAAGTCAAGTGACAAAGATGTAAAATTTTATTCCTACAACGGACGGCAGGACAACAACAAAGCTCTAGCTTTCATCCGCCAGTTTGAAGGCATTTGCAGAACGGAATTTTAAAGAAAGGTCTAAGCTTCGCCATGTCAGTATGTACCTAAAGGCATAGCCAACACTTGGTGGCTGACTCTGATCCTCGAAAAACGCAAGTGTCACGTGACACATCCAATCCTATGTGTTCGTGGACAAGCTACAATAGCAAGGGTTAAGTCAGTCTAGTCAGTCTAGATTAGAAGTGATCTTGCACTTTTGTGAGTCTATTCGTAGACCGTGCATGCCCAGTCACTTAGTGTAGATGCATATCCTCTGATTGCGCACAGCATGATCATAAGCATTCCCATCAGATTCCTTCAGGGGAATTTTCCAATGCATTTAGCCTATTTTACCTATTTTTGCATTTTTCACTTATTATTTTTAAGTGACTTTTGCTGGAAAGTAGGTAGGGCAAATTGAGTAAGTTTGTATATAAGCAAAACCAAAGCTAGCACTAAATGGCAGAAGAGGCATCAAGAGCCAAGCTCAGCAAGCAACTTCTCAAGCAAGACCTTGGTGGACTTTCCCTCCAAGCGTTTTCTTCAACAGCCTAAGCCTAGCGTTTTTGAAGGAGCATCAGCCTGGCGTTTTTGCATCAGCAACCATCGCCACAGAAACCCCCCATCAGCTAGCGTTTTTGGAAACCCTTGCCTAGCGTTTTGTATCAGCCACTATCGCCAGCAGAGACCCAGCATACCTAGCGTTTTTGACAGGTTTAAGCAGGGCGATTTTCAGCAGACACAATGCAGCGTTTTCAGCAATGAAAGACTTGCATATTCAGCCCTAAAGAGTAGCAGATTCAGCCCGGACAGACCATCAGTTTTCAGCCTTAAGAACCTCAGTTTTCAGCCCTAAACCTGCAGAATTTCAACGACAAAGACCCACAGAATCAGCCCACAAAAACAGCATTTTTGGACTAGCCGCAGATTTCAGTCCATAGCGTTTTTGGACAGCAGATACCAGATTGCAGATTTCAGCCCTTAAAACGGTGTCGTCATCCCCGTCGTCATCGTCGACATAGCCTAGACTTGCATCAGTCACATGCATTCCCATTGTACCAGTTTGTGCAATCACAAGTAGACAACTCTCGCCGACGAGAGTGGGGCCTTCGGAGGAGGGTTTTACAACGTCTCTGGTGTCGTATCTCTCTTCTCTCTCTATCTCTCAGTCTCATACACTTGCACGCACAGTGTCCATTTAGTTTATTTGTGATCATAGCATTCTCTCATTAAGAACGGAAGGCTCTCCCTTCCATAAGAACAAAAGGAACCTTGAGCACAGTTCGGAGCACTCATCTTGAGCAAAGCGCAAACATTCATTCCACTGCACCTAACAGCAAGCCTCAAGATTGGATTGCCTTCAAGAAGGAATTTATGCTCAATTCCTTCCTCCAGATTATGAGGAAGAAGTAAAGAAAGAATGGAATAAACTTTAGTTAGAGAACGAAACTGTTCCATAATATGTGGATAAGTTTTGGGCATTCTCTTGAAAGTTATCCCATTCAAGAAGATTGAAGATTCGGAGAAGATGAGGAAGTTTGAAGCCGGGTTGCATGAAGCCTTGCAAAAGGCTATGAAGCTTTATCCACGAGGCAACTAACAAATACTTATGGAATCAGCTCGCATAGCTGATGCTATACACCAGAAGGCCACCTTTAGGAAGCTGGAACAAAGCACTTATCATCCTAAGCAGAAAGCTCTTAACAACAACCCACTGCTATTTCTTCTTCTCAAAAGAAGAAAAGAGCTGCCTCAGATGCAGAAGCAAAACCCAATTAGCCCAAGAAAGGGAAATTTCTCTCTCCTGCACAATTGAGAACCTATATTAGAGAAGGGAGATGCTTCAAGTGTGGAAAAATTGGGCACATGAAGGGTGATTGCCCCACTAAAACCCCGCAACCCCCTTCTTCTAATGCAATAACAGATGTGCAGGGAAATACAACAAAGGATGGTAAAGAACAATCTCTTCTAAAAGATGGGGCAACATCAACAACCAGCAGACACTTATATTGTTCGATCCAGGTGGTACGGACAACTTCATCTCTACAAAACTTGCTGAAGATCTCAATTTACAGCCCAACTACTTTGGAGTCTCTATTCAAGCATCATCTGCTTTCAAAGGCCAAAACTCCAGTTCTACAAAGAAGTTGAATTTAAAGGTAGATAACTACAAAGATCAAGAATCTTTCTTACTAGCTTTACTTGAGCGATGTGATGTAATCCTGGGAATGCCTTGGCACTACAAGATGCACCCCATCCCTCATTATGTTCAAAACACCCTGTCCTTTGATCATAAAGGAAAGCAATATGTTGTAATTGCAGATGTAGGTGAATGGCGTATTCCCATCGCCAACCACATTCGATTAAAAAAGAAATGAAAAAAAGTGTATTTCAATGTACTCAATGTTTGCAAGAGAGAGAGATGTGTCTTCTTCACAACTTTCTTTCTCTTTAGAGTAAAATAGAATTAAGTTGTTAGAAAGTTTTAAAGATAGTTTTGCTATGAACTTCCAAATGAGCTTCCACCTTCTCGACCTGGGGATCATACGATTGATTTGATCCCAGGGAGTTCACCTCCAAATCAGCCCTCTTATAGAGTCAATTTAATGCAACAAGAGAAGCCTCAAGCGGGTTAATGAACTTTTGGAGAAGCTTTTAATAAGGATAGAATTTTCCATTCATATAGAAGATTTACAAGAGTCTTCTTTGATGACGACTTAAACTTCTCAGAGACGGAAGAAGAACATTACAAACATCTTGCAACAGTGTTCCAAGAATTACACAAACACAAGTTAAATCTATCAAAGATAATACACTCTATCATCAACAAGCTATATGCATAGCTCAACCCTTCCGACATTAGGTGACGGAAGAAGCACATAATTCTCCCTGTGCAGGCCATCGAGGGATTTTTGCAACTACTACTGCTCTCGAAAGGTTTTTCTCTTGGCCAACACTCCAGACGGACATTGAAAACTATGTTCGAGAGTGTTTGGTATGTCAAAAGTGAAATATGACAGACATAAAGTTTATGGCAAGCTTCAGCCACTCCCTGTGGCTGATACGCCATGGGAAAGCATTGCCATGGATTTTATCACAAACCTTCCTAAATCAAAGAATGGAAATGATGCAATCTGGACAATTATAGACAGATTCAATAAGCACATTTCCTTTCAGTTAACAAAACGATCAAAGTTGATCACATGCCTAGAATCTTTCTAGCTCAGATTTTTAAACATCAAGAATTGCCAAAAACTATTGTCAACGATAGAGATCCTCGCATGACTAGTTTATTTTGACAAACATTATTCGAGAATTTCGCAACTACGCTTGAGTTTTCGTCAGCTTATCATCCTCAAACAGATGGTCAAAGCGAAATCGCTAATGCCACTATTTTAGACCTTCTGAAGTACTATGTTTCGGAAAGACAATCCAAATAGGAATGGTACCTACCTTTGGTTGAGTTTGCAACTTTGTGTATAATAATACCATACATTCCTCAAATTGGTAAGCTCCCTTTGAAATTATACACGGGAAGCCAGTTTCACTTCCTATTTTGGTTACCAAAGAAAACGTCTTTGCCGCCAACGAATTTGTGACCGCCTATCAACAAGTAAAACAAGCAATTCTTCACACTTAAGAGCAACAAAAGAGAAAAGCAGACAAGCAAAGAAGAAATCTCAACCTTGCAAAAGGACAGTATGTCCTACTTAAGTTTGAGAAAGGTAGATTGAAAAAGCGGGTCAAAAAGGAAAGTTTAACTTTCCCATAGATTTTACAGCCCTTTCAAAATTATAAAGTCAATGAAGTGACTTTTCTATTGAATTTGCCTTCTCATTGTCGCATCTATAATGCTTTTCATGTAAGTCTCCTCCGACCATATGTTGGTTCTCCTCCCGTGGCTCCAGTACAAGAAGACCCTCCAAAAGTTGAATAGACTGAGGAAATCCTTCAACCAGAACAAATAATACACCACTCCGAGCGACAACTAAAGTCAGTGAGACTACATTGAAAGTATTTAGACAAGTTTAAAAATTACACCCCTTTAGATGCAAAGTGGATGACCCAGTCAGATCTCAAGGATTACCCAAACATCTTGCACAGTTATATTGACGCTCTACAATTGAGATCAACTCTTTAGCACCAAGAGGGATGTAACTATGTCAGTTTTTGTAAATGATTAATTTAATTACTAGAAAATAATTATTTAAATAGTTATGCACACCAAAATAGAACCAGTAGTTCTAAGGCCTTAGGTGCACCTAAACGTGGACCACAGCACCTCAAGGAGACTAGAACTACTAGAACAAGAGCCTAAACGTGGGCCAAAGCACCTCTCTCTCTCTCTCTCTCTCTCTCTCTCTCTCTCTCTCTCTCTCTCACACACACACACACACACACACATTCATCTTCTAGCACCCCCTCTTCTTGATGGCTATAGAAGAGTAGCAACTCTCTCATTAGAGAGGTTAGCAGTGCACCCACCCTCCCTAATGTGAGCGTGCTCTACGCACTAGAGCTCTCCATTAAAGCTTCAGGATCAGTGTATGTGGAGACCTTGAGCTCCTATCACCTAGAACAAGGTTTCTCTTGATCATAGGTTGCTGTGGGAGAAGATTGGTCGCAAGAAGTGGAAGGAGACTCTTCTTCTCTTGCAATTAGCTACTGTAAATTCTTTGTTTTCAACCCCTAATCATCTCTATTAGGGTGAATTTTAGCAGAGCACTCGTAGAATCTCACTCTCCTCTACCTCCCCTACGCATACACAAAGTTCGGTGCAATTCCATCGGAAAAGGGTCTCCGTTTCGGCATTGGTGAGTGCGTTGTTGGGGGTAAAGGCCCCATGTGGCCCCCCTCTTGTATAGTGTACACATACTTATACTTAAAACTCACTTATAAGTGAGTACACACATTTTTATTAAGTGTCCGGCCACTTTGGCCAGACAACTTATAAGTGTACTTAATAAAACAAAGAACCCTCACAAAACACAATCGTGGGTTTCTTACGTTTGAGCCTTCTCTCTCTCTCTTTCGATTTGCTGCGCATCCTTCTTCCTGCATTGTGTGCCCATCTCCTCCTGCTCTTGCACACTCCCTGCACTCAACAAACTGGTATCTGAGCAAGGCTACGTGCCTTGGGCAAATCTCTCGCGCGTAAGGAGTTTCTCTCTCTTGAGCAGATTTTCTCTCTCTAGAAACAGCAACGCAGCAGCTTTCTCTCTCTTCTCCAAGTACGGTACGTCAACTATCATTGCTTACACACTGAAAACAGGGAATTACAGATCCAAAACAGGTGTTTTTGGGTTGCTTTTGACTAAAAACAGGCCATTTTCTGCATATTCAAGTGTGTAAACAACAAAAACAGGTTTACAGGCTGTCACACAGGGCACTTTGGGGAACCCAATTTCACGTCTGGAATTGGGGCTGTCTACCACTTCGTTGAAATTTGTCAAATTTCAGCAATTATTCGCGACAAAACTTGGGGCTTTTGCTAATTTCAGCAAAAACTACCAAGTTTACTCCTTACAGGTGCAGGTGACGAAGCTACAGTGGAGAATTGAGCAGTGAGAATTTTGGGGATTTTGCTGAATTTTGACAAATTCGGCAAAATTTCACTTATGTACTTACATTTGAGGTAAATTTGAGCAGAGAGATTGAGGCTTGTGGAGCCTACAGGTGTTTATTCAATTATTTGAGCAACTTTCACCTCTTATGTGTATTGCCAAATGTACTTTATGCAGTGAAACTGTGGCATGTACAACATTGGGGTCATTGCAAATGCATTTGGTGATGTATACTTGATGTGAGGTTGTTCTATGCGTTGAGTTTGACATGCTCAATATGTCATCCTGCTGAAAATTTTACTTTTGAAGTAAATTACAACATTATATTTGCTCTTGCAAGCACTTTTACAGTGTATATTTGCATTTGCTTTTGCGGTACAGTGATTGTACTTCTTGGCTGAAAATTATCAGTTTTGTTTTGCCTCATTATGACTGACACTTCGTCATCCTCGGACTCTAAGAGCCTCTTTGAGATCCGTAGGTTTGATGGTACAGGTTTTGATTTGTGGAAGGATCGCATATAGGGGATTCTTTTCTTGAAAGAGTGAGATGATGCATTGTCTGCAAATAAGCCAGAGGGTATGTCAGATGCAGATTGGACTAAGCTTAACAGGAAAGCCATTACTTACATCAAGATGGCTGTGACTGATGATATCCTTGTTGATTTCAAGGGACTTGACACAGCTATGGCTGTGTGGGATAAGCTTAAAGCAACTTATGAGAATACGACTCCTGTAAATCAGGTCCATCTCATGAGGAAGCTTGTAAGCTTAGAACTTGATGAGTCCAAATCTGTTTCTGATCACTTAAATGCCTTTGGTGGGATTTTGAGTCAGTTAGGTGATTCAGGTTTGTAGGCTTTTGAGGATGATAAGCTCAAGGCTATCTTTCTACTTATGACACTGCCAGAGTCTTGGAAAGCATTGGTTGTTTCTTTGAGTAACAACCCCAACTTGACCTGTGATGGTGTGCGTGGTTCTATCCTCAATGAGGAGATTAGACGCAAGTCAAGTGGGAGTGGTAGTGGATCAACCTATAATGTGCGTGGACGCAATGAAAAAAGGAAAAATGTTGCAAATAAGCAAAGAAATCGCAGCAAAAGCAAGGAAAAACAGCAAGACATCACTTGCTATCAATGCGGAAGAAAGGGGCATAAAAAGCCCGATTGCAGGTATTTTAAGAAAGAGCAGGAGCGCAAGAAGCAAATGAATACAAAAGGCAAGAAAAATGACAAAGAGGACAGCTCTACCCCTAAGGAAAGTGAGCCTGAAAAGGAAAATGTGATCTCTAGTGTTGTCATTAAAGAGATTGATGAAAATGAAGACACTAGTGATCTTTGTGTTGCATCTTTAGATCCACATGTCATGACTGTTGAGGATACGCATATCACTAAGCATGATGTATAGATGCTTTGCTTTCTACTCATGATGGCCTGTCACAATCTTGGATTGTTGATAGTGGTGCCTCTTTTCATGTGACTCCCTCTTTGGAGTGTTTTGCCTCATACACTGCAGGAAACCTTGGAAAAGTGTATTTGGGCAATAACTATGCTTGTGACATTGAGGGAGTTGGCACCATACACCTGGCACTTGATAATGGCTAGGAACTCACTCTTCATGATGTTAGATATGTGCCTGGTATCAAGAAGAGTTTGCTTTCAGTTGGGCAGTTGGATAGCAGAGGCTTCTTCACTACATTTGGTGGTGGCATGTGGAAGATCCAAAAGGGATCTATGCTTGTGACTAGAGGCAGTAAGAAGGGTACTTTATACTATCTGCATTGCAAGGCATTACCTGATCGTTTTGTTGCAATTGCAAAAGTGCAATCACACATGGAGCTTTGGCATAAGCGTCTTGGACATATGAGTCATAAGGGACTGCAAACTCTTTCCTCCCTTGGTAGGATTGATGTAAAAGGCTCTAAACTTGATTTTTGTCACGATTGTGTACTTGGGAAGCATGTAAAAGCTTCTTACTCTCATGGAGCCTCTAAAAAGGCTGGTATTTTGAATCTTGTACATTCTGATGTATGCACAATGCCAATATAAAAACTCATGGTGGTTCTCGTTACTTTGTCTTTCATTGATGATTGTTCACGTAAGCTATGGGTTTATTTGCTCAAGGAAAAGAGTGAGGTTTTAAATGCATTTAAAAAGTTTTATGCCTTTCTTTGTACTCAAAAGGGTTTGAACCTTAAATGCATACGTACAGATAATGGGGGGGAGTATGTTTCTAAAGATTTTAATGTTTTTTGTGATGAGAATGGGATTAAAAGGGAGCTCACTGCCCATTATAATCCATCTTCAAATGGTGTGGCTAAGCGTATAAATCGCACGTTATGTGAGAAGATTCGGTGCATCTTGTCTACAGCTAATCTCTCGCAATTGTTTTGGGGAGAGGCACTTAAAACCGCGGTGCATATATGCAACCGATCTCCACATCGTGCACTTGATGGTGGCATCCCTGAAGAGGTTTGGTCTGGCAAACCGGCTTCATATGACCATTTGAAAGTCTTTGGTTGTGAATGCTATGTACATGTGCCTGTTGACTTGAGGACCAAACTCGATATGAAATCCTTGAAAGGCATCTTCTTGGGTTATGGAGATGAAGGTGAAATGGGATATAGAGTTTGGATTCCGAGGTCACATAAGGTAATTCGCAGCCGGGATGTGGTATTTAATGAACCTAAGCTGCTGAAAAATACCACATCCAGTGACGTTGATAAGAAAAAGGTGAAATTTCAGCATGATCAGTCACTTCCACAGCCATTTTCTACTGAAAATTCAGCTCCTTTTGATGCTGGTCATGAGGGTCGGCGTGTTATCATTGAGCCCGATGATAATGGACAGCAAGGGGATGCTAAAATTCAGCCTGAGGGTCAAAATCAGCATGCTGAAAATCAATTACAGCAGCCTAAAAATCAATTACAGCAGGGTATATATACTGAAAATCAGCCTCTAATTGATGAGGTTAATGTTCCGCATCATGTAGAACCCTTGCCGGTTAATGTAGATCATTGGGTGAGGCGGTCTACACGTGTAAGAAGACAACCAGAGAGGTTTCAGCCCTCTTTGGATTGTGTCTTGTTGACGGATGAGGGAGAGCCTCTTACATACAAAGAGGCCCAATCCTGTGAAGATAAGAGTAAGTGGGAGCTTGCTATGAAATCTGAGATGCAATCACTGTATGCAAATAATACATGGAGCTTGTGCCTTTGCCCAAAGGAAGGAAGGCTATTCCTAACAAGTGGGTTTATAAGGTCAAATGTGTTGATAAAAAACCAAGTACAAAGCACGTCTAGTTGCTAAGGGTTATGCACAGAAGGAAGGCATTGATTTCCAAGAGATTTTTTCATCTGTGGTGAAGATGTCTACTCTCCGTGTGCTGTTTGCTTTATGTGCTATCTTGGATTTGGAGCTGGATCAAATGGATGTGATCACTGCTTTCTTACATGGTGACTTGGATGAGGAGTTGTATATGCAGCAGCCTGAGGGCTTTGTCATTCCAGGGAAAGAGCATTTGGTATGCAAATTGAAACGTAACTTGTATGGGTTGAAACAATCCCCTAGACAGTGGTACAAGAAGTTTGATACTTTTATGCTCAACAATGGGTTCAAACGCAGCCATGCAGATCACTGCCTTTACACTAAAAAGGCTGAGGATGGAAGTCTTATTGTGTTGGTCCTTTATGTGGATGATATGCTACTTGCAGGAAAGCATAGAGAGACATTAGCTGCATTGAAGAAAGAGCTGAATTCAGCCTTTTCTATGAAGGATTTGGATGCAGCTGAAAATATTTTGGGCATGCGCATTAAGCGAGATAGAAAGAAACGATTGTTGTTTCTCTCACAAGACAAGTACTTCAAAAAGGTACTTGAACGTTTTCATATGGCTGATGCTAAGCCTCTTGGTGTACCTTTACCGCCACACACAAAGCTTAGTAAGCTTGATTGCCCAAAAGATGATGCTGCCAAACAAGTCATGAAAGGGATTCCTTATGCATCTGCCTGTGGTTCTTTGATGTATGCCATGGTTGCTACACGTCCAGACATTGCTCATGCAGTGGGAGTTGTTAGCCGGTTTATGTCCAACCCTGGCAAACCACATTGGGAGGCAGTGAAATGAATCTTTAGATATTTGAAAGGTACACAGAACATATGTATATGCTATGGTGGAAGTACACTTGCGCTGCGGGGTTATTGTGATTCGGACATGGCAGGTGATCTTGACACTAGGAAATCTAACAGTGGGTATGTCTTCACACTTGCTGGAGGTGCTATTTCTTGGTGTTCAAGGTTGCAAAAGATTGTGGCACTGAGCACTACAGAGGCTGAATATATTTCAGCCACAGAGGCTTCTAAGGAAGCCATATAGCTTGGCAGGTTGGTCAGGGATTTTGGTCTTCCTGCACATGCTCCAGTGCTTGGTTGTGATAGCCAGAGTGTTGTATGTCTGGCTAAGAATGCCATGTTTCATGCTCGTACCAAACACATAGATGTGCGGTACCACTTTATACGACAAGTCTTGGATGATGGTCTTGTCTCACTGACAAAGATCAAAACACAAGACAACCCTGCAGATGTCCTCACTAAGAGTCTTACAAAGTCTCAACATGAGCATTGCATACGCTTAGTGGGAGTTGCTTAAAGGTACCACATTGGCCCTTTAAGTGGGAGGTAGTGCGCAGGTAAGAATTTCAGGTTATGTGCAGAAAATTATAGCAAGCATATGTGTGTGCGTTTTGCGTGTTTACTTCCTCGTGTTCATTGCAGGAATGATTAGATATGAAAGGGACAAGTTAGTTGAAGATAGACTCTCTTCTTTGAGAGCTTCCGAGGAGATTTGTGGAAGATAGACTCTCATTATAGAGAGCTTCCAAAATCTCACAGAAGAGGGAAACGGTCTCATAGCAGTTAGAGAGTAATCCTCTCACTCTCTCAATCAGAAGCAGAAAAAGGACAAGAAAGAATGGAGGACCGGCGTTTGCCCCGTTCCTATGCTTGAAAAGATTCTCCCTTAGTAATAAAGATATTCTCGTCTCTGCCCATCTTCTGGTCCCCAATGATCTCTCTCTCTCTCTCTCTCTCTCTCTCTCTCTCTCTCTCTCTCTCTCTCTCTCTCTCTCTCTCTCTCTCTCTCTCTCTCTCCAATTCTCTTAAATATATGAACTGCATTTAAAAGTTAGTTTACGGTTCAGTTTTTGTGACAGAGCTCGTCATTTTCTGATAGTGAATAGACGAGCAAGAAGATTAAGGAGTTCAAGGAAGAGGGAAAGGCCATCAAGTTTGACACCTTTTCGAGCTAGTAGGACACCCATCGAGCCCTTCAGTTTATACAGCAATTTAATGTCGCCTTCTCAGGAGGTCGGTTCTCTGAACACTCCAAGGTGCGAAGGCCAGCATCTTACTTGAGAGGAAATGCACACACATGGTGTTCTACTCTGTTGTTACATAGAGAAGCACGTACGCCGTGGGTAAAATTCAAGACAATTTTCACGTCAAGTTGGATATCAAACGAATATTAGGAAAATGTCATCACGGCTTGGCATCACTTGAGGATGACTAAGACAGACATGTTGGATGATTGCTGCCGGTACGTATTTGCCAATGTCCTTGTTTCGAAACATTACTTTGAGGGACCAGATTGAGTTGTTTTGTTGTGGTTTGCCAAAAGAAATTTGACAATATAGTCTCAAACAAAATTCTAACTTTACTCAGAGAGTTATGGGATATGCTAAGCAAGGATTTTAGAATGTATGCCGGCTCATTGACTTATCCTACGAATAGGACCATATCCACCTCAACAAGGCAAGAGTCTTCTGGTACAGAGAATGAATCAAGGGAACCGGATGACAACTCATGACAAGATTCCGGAGCAGTTAGGGAATCAAATGGTAGTGCATTCGAGGGTTCCGACAAACCAAAGGAACCAAATGCAAGTTCATCAGAGGATTCCGGAAAAGAAAGAGGATCAGATGATTGTGCATCTCAAGGTTCCGACAAATGAAACTGGCGTGCCAACATACAGGGCAGGCGAGCGACGCTACCCACAAGTCCTAGGGCGTTTGGGAAGAACGTAAAGAAAATCAGCTAATAGATTAAAGAATTCCACAAATCCAGACTAAGGTGCCAAGGACAAGGAGACCAGCAAAGGTACCAAAAGGTCAAAGGGCACAAGAAAAGAACGGCAAGGTAAGCTAGGTCCACCATATAATTTGGTCAAGGGTACGTTTTAGCCCTAGATGCAAAATGGATGAAGGAGGAGAACATCGCAAATTCTCTTCAGAGAGAGTTGTACCTTAAAGCTTTTGGACTATTAACAGTGTCTATGCCAAAAGTTACCGATGAATCAACAAGTTGAATCTAGTGCAGTACGAACTCTACTCCTTTGTCACAGATTGCATAGATCAAATAAAGTCACTAATTTCTCTTTGAAATGTCAAGGTACTAACAAGCTGACAATATTTTACACAATGACTTTATAAACAGATGTGCACTAAATTGGAGATTTCCTTAATTGAATTGAAACAATGTGCTCTTTCATGTGTGCATTGTAAGAGACATGTAGAGAAAGATGAAATGTCTGCAGTATTTTGTCTGATGAATGATGTAATAGACTTGGACACTCCAAGTCGAGAATCTACCGCAATACTACAAATAATCAATTCAAAACAGTTCACAATTCCCAATTGATTCGACACTGGCCCGGCGGAGTTCCGTGCCTAGAGATATTGGCCCCAAAGACTGGCGCCCCTTTCGGTATTTCTTTTTGTATTAATCTGTTTTCAAAGTACACGAGTGTAGGCAGGTGCTCACACTCAGACTCTGCGTCCAGATGCTCTGAGTTGTGCGGCCCTGCCCACATATTTAAGGATTACAAGAGATGCTAAAAGCAGAGCCCAAAAGCTGAAAATCAAAAGCTTGGATATATTTTTAAAAGCCCTCATAAAAATAAAGCAAAGGCTCTTTCTCTCTCTTTCTCTTATGCTTTAATAAAATAAAGCAAGAGCTTCTCTCTCTCTCTCTCTGAAATTGTGTAGCCAAAAGCAGAACGCTGGCTGCCATAAAATCCGCCGCGATTTGTGGGTTGCCACGTCAGCAGCAGTATGGAAATGCCACGTGTCAGATTTCCCACAATTTGCGGGGCTGCCTACAATCAGCAACGTCAGCATTTCAGCGTGTCTGCATTTCCCCGGGCTTGTCCATGCAGCTGTGTGTGTATACTGGGCAGTCACGTCACCAGTTTGTGACATATCCCCCACTTGAAAGCATTGTAATTACCCTCGATTACGCCTGCAAAAAAAAAAAGGGCAAGCCATAAACTACCTTAGCAGACACTAACTGTTAGTACAGACGCACTAGGAACACACATCTAGCACATGTACCAATCGAGAGTCACATCACACGACATCACAGGTAATCACTCGACATCACATGACCAATCACATTCAACATTCATTCGGATCTTAGACCATGATTTATCGGAAATGCAATTAGTAATCGCATCTAGATCACTTAGGACCTCATAGATGCCCGATTGACTAACCCCTATTGCAACCATGTCTATTCGAGATCATTCAGACCAAAATGCTACAGTCATTTCGTCTATCGGTTCCTGCACTTCAAAACAAGTCAAGAACAAATCAGTTTCATATTCGGCACTTCCATTTCATAAAGTCATACAGCAAAATACTGTCAGCTCTCAATATCCCTGAACCTCAAAGAGACATCAATGACTCTAGTATTCAAAAAATCGAGGTATCTGTTGACAAAGGAGTGGAGTAACTCCCCTCTTGTGCAACCCACTGCACCAGATCTGCGGCCAAGCTGAATTCGGAGTTCCATTTGAAGTAGACTATGCTAAACCAAAAGCTTCAAGGTAAAGTTTCACAATCTGAGTATCTGCTAGGTCCTCCTCCTCCATCCACTTTGCATCCAATGCAAGATAGTTCTTGAATTTAACCAAGAACCGCCTTCGGACATTACCCTTATTCTTTCTGTCCTTATGTGCCAAAATCTATTCCGGAGTAAGGATCTCCTCGTTTTCTTCCACTTCCGGTTTCTCATCAGGCTCCCCATCTTCGGGCACATCACCTTTAAAAGGTTTCAAGAGACTCACATGAAATGCATTGTGAATCCTCCAAGTGTCAGGCAGTTTCAGTCGGAAGGAGACATCAATGATCTTTTCGGAGATCTGGAAAGGTCCATAGTATCACATACTAAGCTTTGGAAAAAGCCTCTCCTTTCCCTTCTTCTTTGGCGTGCCTTCTCAAAACGTAAGAGCACCCAATCATCCTCCTTCAATTTCAAATCGCGACGATGGCGATCCGCTGTCTTTTTCTGTCTTTCCTAAGATTTTTGCAAAGCCTTGCGGACCTTCGCAAAAGCCGTGTCTAAGTTGCGCGTATACTCATCAGCTTCAAAAATCTTATCTTTCGTGCTTAGGAAGGGTGAAACCTCCACAGCACCTTCAATAATCTCAAATGGCGCCTTCCCCGTCGAAGAGTGTATCGTGTTGTTGTAGGCAAATTCCACCAAAGGTAGATACTTTTCCCATTGAGTCTTTTGATCCGCGATATAAGACTTCACGAAATCTAAAACCACTAAATTGGCAATCCAGATTGCCCGTCAGTCTGCCGGTGGAAAGATGACAAGAACTGCAACCGTGTGCCAATGTTCTCCCAAATTGCCTTCCACAACAAACTCGTGAATCTGGAGTCCCTATCGGAGACAATCGTCTCGGGCATGCCATGTAATCTAAAGATTTGGGCCACAAACAGCCTCGTTAAGTGATCCAGCATGACTGTTTTCTTCACTGGAATGAAATGAGCATGCTTGCGAAATCGTTCAATAACAGTTCGGATACCATCGTGACCACTCTGTGTTCTCGGGAGGTCAAAAATGAAATCCATTGACATACTTTCCCAGGGGCAGGTGGGTATCGGCAAAGGTTGTAACAATCCATGTGCTTTATGCCTGTCAAACTTGACCTTCTCGGATACCAAGCAGCTCCGCACAAACTCGTCCATATCCTTCTTAAGTCTCGGCCAAAAGAAGTATCTCTCTACCCTTTCAAGGTGGTAGCAATGCCGCGGTGACCCGTAAAAGGCGGACAGTGGCATTCGGTCATAACTTTTTCCCTCAATGGCCGTGTACCGCACAACATGGTCTTCTTCATCAAGTAGCCATCCCGACTGGAATATCCCGCTACTTTCTCCCCATCCCGTATCCGTGTAAAGATATCTGCAAAATCTGTATCTGTGGCATAACGATAGACCATATCCTCGAAGCTCCTATGATGTATCGCGGAAATAGCCAGAACCAACGAAACATCTGCCACCAAATTCTTTTGTCCCTGCACATGGACAATCTGGAAGTGAAACTGTGACAAGATGTTCGCCCACTGCATCTGCTTTTCCGATAGCTACTTTTGTGACAAGAAGTAGCGTAAACTCTGATGGTCTGTAAAGACAGTAAATCCGCTCCGAGTAGGTAGTGCTGCCACTGAGTAAGAGCAAGGATAACCGCCAAAAGCTCTTTCTCATAAATCTGTGTTGTCAATTCCAGCCTTGAGAACAATCGGCTCTCGTAAGCAATGACATGGCCTTCTTGCATTAAGATCGCACCCAGACTACGACCACAAGCATCACAATATACTTCAAATGACTTCCGCAAGTCCGACTAAGACAAAACTCGTCCCATAGTCAATTTCTCTTTCATTGTCTGAAAGGCAGTCACCTCTGTGCGTCCCCACGAGAAAGGGACTCTTTTGTCAAGATATGCAGAGGGAAAGCAACCTCTGCAAACTTCCTAATGAACCGCCTATAGTACGAACACAATCCCAAGAAGCTTCTAACTTCATGGACATTGTTCAAATCGGGTCAATCTCGGATAGTCTCTATCTTGGCCGGATCCATCTGCGCTCCTGCTGCTGACACAATGTGTCCGAAAAAGTGTATCTCTGGTAGAAAAAATTCACTTTTCTTCATATTAATCACTAACTTGTGATCTCGTAATCCCTGAAAGACATAAAGCAGATATACTCTATGTTCTACCTCATCCTTGGAGAAAACAATGATGTCGTCAAAGAAAGTGACAACAACTAGTCTATACTCTCGAAAAATCATGTCCATCATCCGGTTAAATGTCGCACGAGCATTGGTTAGGTCAAAAGGCATCACCAAAAACTCAAATAACCCAGAATTCGTCCGAAAGGCTGTCTTGTAGACATCTCTCGGCGCAATTTGGATCTGATGATATCCACTTTTCAAGTCGATCCTGCTAAAGCACGAGGATCCCTGATGTCGGTCAAGTATATCATCGATTCTAGGAATTGGAAATCTGTTCTTGATGGTGATTTTGTTGAGAGCTCTATAATCGATGCACATTCTCCAAGATCCATCTTTCTTCTAAACCAACAGCACTGGAGAGCAGTACGGTGAAGTACTAGGCTAGACAAGACCCTTTTCTAAGAGGTCTTTCAGTTGGTTTATAATCTCTTCGTTCTAAGCTAGGCTCACACAGTAAGGTGGCCGGTTCGGTGGTGTGCTTCCAGGTATAAGATCAATGGTATGATCTTCAGGACGAGCGGGTGATAACTCGCCTGACAGGCCCTCTGAGAAGCAATCGGCATGAGAGTGGAGAAAACCTTGGCGTTCTTTATCAAGTTCAGACATATTTGTCCTATCCTCCTCACTCAACTCTTTCAAAAAGATCGAGTAAACAAACAAACTGGATTTCATTAATTTTGAAATGGCCGAAGCCGATACAATAGGAACAGACTCGCCCTTAAGTTTTACATCGAGTACAATGGTTATGCCCTTCTCTGTGGTCAAAGTCGCTTTCCTCGCCTGATAGTCGACCACGGCGTTGTTCTTGTGGTACAAGGAATTCCCAAGAGTGCATCACAACCTTCCATAGGCATTATGTAAAACTCCTCATGCCCCAAATACCCCTGACAATGCAACCGAAGTTTGCCAATGACAGGAGTAATGGCTACGTTCCTACCGGGTGCACTAGAATTGCCTCCGCAAGTGGTCCCATTCGATCGGGAGTGATCTCGAGCCGCGCCACCAATTCCGGTGAAATGAAGTTGGCCTGGGCTCCTCCATCAAAGAAGATCAGGGCTTCTTGGTCTTTCACTTTGCCCCAAGCTCGGCAAAGTTCTGTACTCTCGTCTATCGTGCTGGGATCGGTATCCACGCAATCTAGAACCAGTCCTGTTTTCATCTTGCCTTTTCTTCCACGCTCCTCAGCTGCTCTCGAACTCTCAGACCTTTCGCCGTCCTTGTCGTTCTGTTCCTTCTGTGCCTTTTTAGGGCACTTCGCAGAGATATGTCCAGTTTCCCCGTATCCAAAGCACTTCCCCTCCTTGATGAAGCGAGCCCTCTCTTGAGGAGTAAGCTTGGGTCATGCATCCTTTTCTTTCTTTTCCGGATTGCTCTTCCTCTTTCTACTTTCATTTGTCGAAGCCTGTTCGGCCCTTTGCGTCATGCTTTCATCTGTGGGGTAGGTCAAATTGGCCGAGTGAATGGCAAAACCCCGTTTCGCATGACTCATCAACTCCTGAATGGAAGCTGACTTTTGTTCCAAGCGGTGATCTCGGATCTCTGTAGGAAGACCCAAGGTAAACCGCTCAATCTGTTCTTTGAACGAGATCTTCCTAAATGAAGAGGCAAGTAGAAAAGAGCTCCAAAATCTCCGCAATAAGCGTCCACTGTATCCTTCTTGGTCATCCGAAGATGGTTCCAAGCAGTTCGTATGTCGTGCTCATACTCTCGAGTCAGCCAAGAAGAAATAAAAATCCTTTTGAATTTCAACCATTTAAATGGCACTGTCTTGTTTAATAGAAGCGTGGACCACCAAGTTCGAGCATTCCCCTTGAAGTAAGAGGCAACCCTCCGAATTGCTCTGAGTAACGCCCTCCTGAGAAAGCTATGTCAAACTACTGTATAAAAGACAAAGCCTTCGAAGCATCTATATAACCAGAAAATGTGTCAAATTTAATTGATTGTCCACCTTCCTTAAACTCTCAAACTTTTTTCTTTTGTCTTCCAAAAAGTCATATTGGTTGGCTTTATAAAAATTCTTCTTGTTTGCATAAAAACTGCTGTGATCAGAGTTTGAACTATCTGAAGACGAGTCCTTTGTAAAAATCTCAACCACGCGGAAAGATTTTGGCTTCTTTGCCTTTTTCTTCCCGTTTCGAAAGCTTTGCTTTTTACTTGCCTTTTCTGTCTTCTTCGCTCGAGTCAGCTGAGCTAGAAGAACTCTCAGAAGAAGAAGAAGAAGTACTCCTTCAAATTGAACACGCTTCTTCCGCTTTCTTGTCTTTTCAAAAGTAGACTGACGACCCAAATATCCCGGAAGTCAACGTCTTTCTTTTGCTTTTTGTCGTGCTTTTTAGCTTTGTTCTGCGCGTCAAAAAGTTGTGCAATTCGTGCATCAACCACCTCTTCTAATTCTTGCTCTATGTACATCCTGGGCGTAGGAGGTTTCTTGAGAGCCGATTTGAGGGTGACTCTGTGGTCTTCTTCCACTATGATTGCACCTCATCGAAAGAGGTCTTGCTCATATACTTTGCAAATTTAGGGTCCTTCGCCAAATTGAGCATCATCTTTGTTGCGTCGCCGATCAATCGTTGACACTCTCTATCTCTTCGAGCTCCGCCTCAGTAGGCCGAGGCGGGCCATACTGCTCGTGTGAATCTTCATTGTGATCTCTTTCCGCATCGCCGGATGCAGAAGAAGTCGACTGATCTTTGCCTGAAGCCATACGTGCCGCATAAAAGGGATCAGATTTCCCGTAGGAGAGAAATTGGCCTTGCTCTGATACCATCATACAACTGTAACAGACTTGGACACTCCAAGTCGAGAATCTACCGCGATACCACAAATAATCACTTCAAAACCATTCACAGTTCACAATTGATTCGACACTAGCCCGACGGAGTTTTTCGTGCCTAGAGATATTGGCCCCAAATACTGGCGCCCCTTTTGGTATTTCTTTTTGTATTAATCTGTGTTCAAAGTACAAGAGTGTAGGCAGGCGCTTACACTCAGACTCTGCGTCCAAATGCTCTCGGTTGTGAGGCCCTGCCCACATATTTAAGGATTACAAGGGATGCTAAAAGCAGAGCCCAAATTGCGAAAAATTGGACATGTGGCATTTCCGTGCTGTTGCTGACGTGGCAGCCCGCAAATTGCGGCGGATTTTACGGCAGCCAGCGTTCTGCTTTTGGCTATGCAATTTCAAAGAGAGAGAGAGAGAGAGAGAGAGAGAGAGAGAGAGAGAGAGAAGCTCTTGCTTTATTTTATTAAAGCATAAGAGAAAGAGCGGGAAAGAGCCTTTGCTTTATTTTTATGAGGGCTTTTAAAAATATACCCAAGCTTTTGATTTTCAGCTTTTGGGCTCTGCTTTTAGCATCCCTTGTAATCCTTAAATATGTGGGCAGGGCCCCACAACTCAGAGCATCTGGACGCAGAGTCTGAGTGTGAGCCCCTGCCTACACTCTTGCCCTTTGAACACAGATTAATACAAAAAGAAATACCGAAAGAGGCGCCAGTCTTTGGGACCAATATTTCTAGGCACGGAACTCCGCCGGGCCAGTGTCGAATCAATTGTGAACTGTGAACTGTTTTGAAGTGATTATTTGTGGTATCGCGGTAGATTCTCGACTTTGAGTGTCCAACTCTGTTACAAATGATTTAAACATAGTGCATCTAGACAGTTAGAGATCAGCGAGATCTAGATGTGATGGCTAAATGAATGAAATCTAAATGGAACCTGAATGAGATTCTAGTGCCTCAAGTTGTCTATTTGGATGAGATGACTCGATACGGCTGTGAGTGCATCAAGAGTTCTGGACGGAATGAGATGGCTAGATTGAATGATTCAAACACGGTATTTAGTGTTTGCATGCTATGTGGGTGTATTCTCTTGTGGATGGTCATGGGCACGGTTTGCTTGCTTGAAACGAGAGGATATGAATATGATAGTAACAAGATTTAGTAGATCGACACATCCGTAAACAAATCAGCGAGGTTTGGATGTGATTGCTAATGGTTACAACGATCATTATTTGTATCCGAGACCCTCGACAAAAATGTGGTTGCTCAATGATTGATGTCTTTGTAGGAGCACTGCATTAGTGGAGTCCGGTGCATGAGTATATAGTGTCTACTAAAGAAAGGTTTTTGTCCTTTGGCTGTTTTTGCAAGGGCGATTACCATTCTTTCAAGGGGGGAAAATGTCACAAACTGATCACATGGCATGCCCAACTGGAAGAGAAAATGGCCAAGTGGACAAGAGAAACTAGACTACCCAACTTAAAGAACTTCAAGGCACCGATCGAGGGGCCTAACCCTAAAAATCTCAAAGCTTGAAGTCGAAGGCTAATCTCCGTAAAATGCGTTGAATGCTGATGTGGCAGTCCATACAGACGATGACGTGGTAGGACTGTACGGATTTTCGTGAATTGCGTTGAGGTTGCTACGTGGGTTGCTACGTGGCAGGCTATATAGATTTTCACAAATTACGCTAGTTGTCTTTGGTTGATTTCAGTGCTAGCTTTTGAAAGCAGATGCTTTTAGGGATTAGTCCTTTTAGATCTCTGCTTTTAGGCATCCCTTGTACAGTTTATAAGCGCCCTGAGACCTCACTCTGTTGAGCATATGGACACAGAGTCTGAGCACAGAGGGCCCTCGGGAGTTGTACAATTGCAACGAGCAATAATAAAGAAATATCGGAAGGGGCACCAGTCTTTGGGAGCAGTGCGTTTGGGTGCGGAACTCCGCCGTGCCGTGTCGAACCTGGCGCGGGAAGTGAAGAAAACAATGAAGATTTGGGCAAATTTTTGACAAGGAAGTTTGCTTGAGTGGAGTGCAAACGTCAACTGCAAGTTGACACGTGTGTGAAAAAATTGATCGAAACACCTAAAGAATTACCCGATTGATGAGATCACTCGAGATGGTGTGAGATCGGAAAGAGAGCTGAAAGATCGGAAAGAGAGCTGAAAGAACAGACAAGTACTGAAAAATGAAAATTGTACTCGCAGAAAGAGCTGGATAGAGATCTTGAAAAGAAGATATATCAGATAATGAAAGGCTTGTAGCACTCTCGCAAGAAGAGGAAATCAACAGATTTTCCATGTTATTTGGACTGGAAGTCAACATTCGAGGTGGCAAGCAAATCCAAGAAGCGTGTTTGATTCGAGCATGACCCAGATTTTTCTTCGTCTTCAAAGAGTTCTGACAGTTCGTCATCCTCTAGTACCAATGAGGATAAGAAAAGGTGAAAGAAGAGGAGAAAAATCAAGAAAAGCAAATTTCTAAAAAAATCTAGCAAGCGTGGGAGGCCATCTAGCAGTTTAATGTGCCTCCTTACGAGGTCGGTTCTCGAGACACTCCAAGGTGCGAAGGACGGCATCTTACTTGAGAGGAAATGCACAAACATGGTGGTCTACTCTGTTGTTACGCAAAGCAACACCTACGATGTGGGTAAAATTCAAGAGAATTTTCCTATCAACTTGGATATCATACGAATATGAGGAAGATGTCATCACTGCTTAGCATCACTTGAGGATGACTAAGAAAGACACGTTGGATGACTACTGCCGATACTTATTTGCCAGTGTCCTCATTTCGAAAGATTACTTTGAGGGACCAGATTGAGCTGTTTTGTTGTGGTTTGTCAGAAATTCGACAATATGGTCTAAAACAGAAGTCTGACTCTATTCAGAGAGTTATGGGATATGCTAAGCAAGGATTTTTTAATGCATGCCGACTCATTGACTTATCCTATGAATAGGACCATATCCACCTCAACAAGGCCAGAGCCTTCCGGTACAAAGAATGAATCAGGGGAACCGGATGACAACTCATCACACGATTCTGGAGCTGTTAGGGAATCAAATGGTAGCACATTCGAGGGTTTTGACAAACCAAAGAAACCAAATGCAAGTTCATCAAAGGATTTCGGAGAAGAAAGAGGATCAAATGATCGTGCGCCTCAAGACTCCGACGATTGAGACTAGCTTGCCAACGAACAAGGCAGGCCAGCGAGGCTACCCACAAGTCTTAGGGCACCACAAAAGAAAGTAAGCAGAATCAGCTAGTATATCAGAGAATTCCACACATCCAGACTGAGGTGCTGAGGACAAGGAGGCCAGCACAACTGCTAGCAGGTCAAAGGGTACAAGAAAAGAATAGAAAGGTAAGCTGGGTCCTCGTCAAGGGTACTTTTTAGCCCTAGATGGAGGAGGAGAACATCACAAATTCTCTTCAAAGAGAGCTGTACCTTGAAGCTTTTGGACTATTAGCAGTAACTATGCCAAACGTTATCGATGAATCAACACGTTGAATCTGGTGCAGTGTGGACTGCACAAGAGGGGAGCCACTCCACTACTTTGTCACAGATTACATAGATTGAATAAAGTCACTAATTTCTCTTTGAGATTTCAAGGTACTGACAGGCTGACAATATTTTGCGGAATGACTTTATGAACAGATGTGCACTAAATTAAAAACTTCCTTAATTGAATTGAAACCATGTGCTCTTTTATGTGTACATTGTGAGAGACATGCAGAGAAAGATGAAATGTTTGCAACATTTTTTCTAATGAATGATTTAAACTTATTGCATCCAGACATTTGTTAGAGATCAATCATCAACGAGATCTTGATGTGATGGCTAAGTGAAAGAAATCTGAATGTGAACTGAGTCAGATTTTAGTGCATCAAGAGCTTCGGAAGGATAAGATGGATGCACAGTGATCTAGGTGCATCAAGAGTTCTGGACGGAATGAGATGGCTAGATTGAACGATTGAAACACGGTGTTCACTGTGAACTAAGTGTCTGATTTTGTGGATTGCATGCTATGTGGATGTACTATCTTGTGGATGGTCATGGGCATAGAGAGATGCGTGAGAGCAAATCATCGCGCTACATGAGACAAGGAAGAAGGCAGATGTTCCATTAAAGCTGTGATCACCTACACCCACTACTCACACACACACACTGCGTAGCACAATGTTCAAAAATCAGCCCCTAGCCTCTAATTGGGTGCCCCCTCTTGGATGAGACCTTCTGGAGTGAGTTTTGACCTGTAGGTTGCTCTGTTACTGCCATGTGTCCAGTTTGCTTCTTTTGGTTTAATTCCTCGTACCCACCAACTTATAAAGTCCTACCTAGCCACTTCTTTACTGGTCGGATTCCTGTGCTAATCGGTCCAACCATCTTGTGGCTGTCTCGCCTTGACTCCTGCGGGTGAAACTCTCTACCAACGGCCGTTTCAAGGTAAAACTGCAATACATTTGGTGACTCTATCAGTTCACTTTCTTCCATCCACTTTGCATCCAAAGGTGGATAGCTTTTGAACTTCACCAAATACCGTCTTCCAACTTTTCCCTTAAGTTTTCTTTCTTTTGGCCTGTCCTTTAGAAGACTCGACTGAGTCTTTAACCTTCTCTGCATTTTCTGACCCCTGGGAAGCTTTAGGAGTCGCTTTTGCAAAGAACCTCTTTGCTGAATTTTTCTTTGACTAGCCCCCTTTCACGTTGCACTGGAATCCACTATCTTCTCCCTTCAACAAGGCATGACCAGTGCTGGCAACTTCCATGAGCTGAGTAAGGGTGGTCACGCGATTCTTTGTACAATAGTCTCAAAGCCCTCTAGGCAACCCACAACAATACTTCTCAATCTGCTCTGTCAGTAGCACAAACCTGTAGGAGGTTACTGAGAGCAACGCTTTACAGAACCTCCAATTGTACTCCTCTAGGCTCTTCCAAGTAGCCGCAGTGAGTTGGTGCCAATCCGTCATGACATTGACTTCAGATTCATTTGACAGCCATGCAGATGGAAACATTTGCTTGAAGTAAACCCATGAGGTGGGCATAGCAACTACGATACGGGACGGGAAGTTTAATATGCGGTGTACATACGCGTACTAGACGTATTTTTTAGATATGATACTTTAATAAGAACAAATGAAGCGGTTCATGGACCTCCTCAATGACTCTTCAATATTTAGCCATAGCATACATAAACAAGCACCATGAAGCTCTAAAACACAATTGATCAATTAGAGAAAGACATACGTTTTGAGCAAAAAAACGTTAGAATAGAAAACGTTATGAGACATATTGTACGTTTCAATACGAGACGTCGTGTATTCTAAATAAAATACGCGTATTTTAGCTGCTATGGTGGTGGTGTTTGTCCTTGCATCAATAAAGTCGTCCACCATGAACGCGCTTTTCCTTTCAAAAAGGTGGCAGCTTTCATGACCTTAGAGGCCTCTGTAAAATCCCCCCAGCATAAGCAGTATCAAACAGTTGGAGGAAAGCAAGAGCCTTCGTCTTGTTCTCAAATCCACTGAAGGAATCCAAGCACTCTCAAATTATCATAGGGAATTCTGCAACATGGGTACCGTGATAGGTATCATCTGTGCCCCCTTGGCCATTGACATTTTGGCTCCCTGATGGCATATGTGCCTATTGGTCTGAAAAACCAGCCATACCAAAAGCGGTCTGCGGCACCCCAAACTAGCCCTGACTGCACTGAAACCCTTCCTGGATGATAACATTACCATACATGGGGTTTAGCATCATGCCTTGCATACCCTCAAACACTATTCTTGGCATACATTGCTGGTTTCCACGCACATAACCAGCCATGCTCTGAAACACCGATCCAGCCCCAAAATACCTAGCATGTACCGTGGGTGGTGGAACAACCTATTGTTGCATAGCCTCGAAATAGGTTCCCTATCCATTTAAACCAACATTTGGACTCCGAAAGGTGGCTCGCTGAGCTGGTAAAGCTTGTGGAATTGGCGTCCCAACCACCTGTTCCCAGACAAAAGGAATTTACCTCGGAGCCCCAATTGACTCCGCAACATGTAAGCACTCCCTGCCCTGCTAGAATGCATAAGGGACCAAGGCTTGAGCCTCAACGGCCTCTCCTGCATGAGAAAGTTGCCTTGTCTGCTATAACATTGGTGGCGCTTGCAGAAATTCCACAAACCTAAGATTCTGCACCAACCGACAAAACACATTCACATTAGCAACCATTGTGTCCTGAACGCATCCTTGTCTAGTTACCGAGTCATAAACCCTTGAACTTGTGGAGCGTTCACATCAACAAAAGGCACAGACAGTGGTGGCCGTGAACTCTCGCCAACCTCAAGCACTAGAGGAGATTCCTGTCTGTCCTGTGACGCTGGTGTCATTTGTCCTATTAGCCATAGTGTAATTCCAAGTGGCTAGCTTATGTTGTCGCCGAAATCCAACCAAGACTCACTCTTTAAGGAAAAAGTGATTGTATCACGGCGACGGAACCATGAAACCTGCCTGTAGGGAGTAGACTTTAGCTTTCACCTGATCTTTACACTGTTTAACTTTACTTGAACTTTATGAAAGGAACTTCACGAGTAAGCATGTGAGTGGAATTCAACACTTCAAAACAACACACGGCTTGGCAACTAGAGCGCTTCCAAGCAGACGACGACACCCTGTTGGCCCGCGCCCCTTTCGGTATTTCTTTATTTTTATGACACTTGAGAAAAACATGTAAACTTCTACAAGCTGTCCCACTATTATAGGGTTCAACTTCCCCTACTCTAACCCAATTTCGGCAACATAACCACAATAGAAGTCTCCACGGACAAAATCCCAAGTAAACAGCAACTTTTCGCGCACTTTAGAGCACTTTACAAAACCTGGCAAGAAATTACAGCACACTGAAATCTTTGTTTTTGGCCTCCAATTTGCACCAAAATACCTAATCGGTGATTCCCTAGCTTCCACAAAGCTCCTGAACCTATAGGCATCAAAACTGGCCAAAACCTAAACCTACAAAAAATTACAGCAAGCTGTAATTCTTTGTTTTACGCTCCAATTCGCGTGTCGATCACACCTGTGGATAGAGCCCTCGACTCCCGCACCTGTAGGGTCACTTGCCTATTGAATTAGACGAGATTCTTCACAGGAAATCTCTCTAAATTTTCATGTACAAGCACCCAAGGCTTTCACAAGGATTCCCTGGCGTTACATTGCAATTTAGGTGTGAAACCCTAAACCTACAGAAAAACACAGCAGGCTGTAACTCTCTGTTTCGCATCATTTTGAGCGGAGCAGACACGTCTATGCGTGTCTCAGAAGCTCCCGCATGCAATGGGACAGTTCCCCTATAAATTGGACAAGTTTTCACCTGAGAAACTCCCCATTTTCACATTCCTTCACAATGGAACTGTGCGTACCTATAGGGGATTAGCAATTAGCTAATTCGGTTTCTATACAGAAGGCTCTTGCCTTGGCGCACAGAACTGTACATTGTCATTTGCGAAGCCCAACTAGAGGGGCATTACCATAGTGCAAAGGAAAGAGAGAGATACGCGAGAGCAAATCATCGAGGCTACATGAGACAAGGGAGAAGGCAAGCTTTCCATTACAGCTGTGATCACTTGCACCCACTACTCACACACACACTGCATAGTACAATGTTCAAAAATCAGCCCTCGGCCTCAAATTGGGCGCCCCCTCATGGATGAGACCTTCTGGAATGAGTTTTGATCTGCAGGTTGCTCTCCTACTGCCATGTGTCCAGTTAGCTCCTTTTGGTTTAATTCCTAGTACCCACCAACTTATAAAGTCCTCCCGAGGGACCTAAATGACTTTAATTGAGCCTAGCCACTTCTTTTCTAGTCGGATTCCAATGCCAATCGGCCCAACCATCTCGTGACTGCCTCGCCTTGACCCCTGCGGGGTGAAACTCTTGATCAACAACCGTTTCACACTAGCCACGCAATGTCCGGACATTTGTGATTTTAACAAGAGGGTCCCAAAAAATTCAAATAAAAATCAAGGAAAAGAAACCAGCAAATATCTATAGTGGTTGTCACAGTTCGTGACACCCACTCTTCTACTTGCTAACTCTATTGTGTATGCATGTTGCTAGTGGATTCTATGCATGAGCATGCTTGTCTTTTTGGCGATGCACTCTATGGCTATTCTTTCCCTTGTGTGCATGTGTGTATAGAGGTAGAGGTGTGTGCATTGTCATGCCATAGATTTGTATGCTAATCTAGTCTATTCCATGTGTGCGTGCTTGTTGAGAGGAGTGTGTATGGTAGAGAAGGAAGAGGTATGCATTTGTGTATGTGCTTGAGTATTAGAGAGTAGTAGATTGCAGGAGAAGTAAAGAGGGAAACCTAGCTATGGCTTCATTCTAGCTTCCATGCTCCAATGGTCTTCTTCACTAATCTTAGTTTAGAGAGCTCTCTCACATTGTGAGATTCCTCCATCCTTTAGCCGGGTAAATTTTGCTAAAGTTACCAATTTTATTTTCTCGAGATCATATATTATTAATGCAATTGAAGCAGATTGATCAATAAAATTTTGAGAATTTTGCTTGAAGTTGTGGAATTTGGCAAAATTGATGCATGAAATGCATTTTAGTGCCATTGTTGAAGTAATCTTGGTGTTGTAAGCAGTGGGATTATCTCCCACTTGTGAGTTTTTTGAGAAATTGCAGAGAATCTTCGGAGTTCTATATATCAGAATTATTTTGGTCACATATGTATGCAGTATGCATGTTGGGCAGTTCCCATTGAGTTGATGTATTCCTAATTATTCATGTTGCAACAATCTTGAAGATCATTTGCAGATCTAGGATACAGACGTATCTTTGGAGCATCCTTTCTACTGCTGCGAATATATTTGGTCACTGTAAGTAACACAGTGACTCTAAATCTTGCTCTTCTTTGCTAATATTTTGGGTTGAGTTTGATTGAATAATCAGCTTATCGTTTGTTGTTATAAATTGCAGCATTTCTTTGTGTATTGCTGAAGAATGGCCACCAATGCTTCTAGTAGTAGTGACACTAAATCCCTTCTTCAAATCAAGAGGTTAGATGGCACTGGCTTTGATTTTTGTGGAAAGACAAGATGCAAGGCATTTTGTTTCTCAAGGACTGTGATGATGCTCTCTTGGAAACTAAGCCTACAGCTGACAAATGAGGATTGGGCTAGACTCAACAAGAAGGCTACATTAAAATGGTTGTGTCTGATGATGTACTTAAAGACTTTAAGCGTATTGCTATTGCTTATGCTATATGGAAAAAGTTAACAGATACTGATGAAAATACAACTTGAGTGAACCAAGCGCATCTCATGCACAAGCTTGTGAACATGGAGTTGGATAAGTCTAAGCCAGCATCTGTGCATTGAGTGCTTTCACAGGGATTTTGAGTCAATTGCACGACTTTGGTTTGCAGTCATAAACTGAAGGCTACTTTCTTGTTATTGAGTTTGTTTAACAGTTAAGAGGCTGCCTTGGTTGCTTCACTTAGCAACAACCCTGCTTTAACCTTTGATGGTGTTAGGGGATCTATCCTCAATGAGGAGATCAGAAGAAAGTCCAATGGAGAAAGCAATGGTTCAACCTATCATGTTCGAGACAGGTCAAAGAAGAGGGATAATGTTGCAAACAATGGACATAAAAACGCGTTTCATGCAGATGAAACCCCGAAACCTATGAAACGTTTTGCCGAAACGCATGAAACGGACAAGCATTTTTTATGAAACGTTTAAAATTGGGCCTTTTTTTCCATTTTTTTGAGGTCTAGCTCCAGTTAACAGATGATTGCGGTCCCTAAAACTCATGGTTTGTGACATTGAATTAAGTTTGAACTTTGTTCAATAGAAGTATTTTGCTAAATGAATCAATGATGCATCAATTATGATTCATGAAACTAGTGGCTGTGTTTTAACTTTCATCAATACTGAACATCTCTTTGACCGTGCTCGCTTGAAGTCGCTTCTAAGCAGTGAGCACGTCTCTCTCTCTCTCTCTCTCTCTCTCTCTCTCTCTCTCTCTCTCTCTCTCTCTCTCTCTCTCTCTCTCTCTCTCTCTCTCTCCCTCTCTCTCTCTCTCTCTCTCTCTCTCTCTCTCTCTCTCTCGGACATTAAAGTCTAGAGTCATGTGTGCTACATTGTATACATATTTATCATATTTTATTAATATATAATTTAATGTCGTTTATGAAACCTGTTTCATGTTTTTGACGCTATGAAACGAAACGTTTCAAAACCTCGAAACCCCGAAACAACCGAAACCACGAAATGTTTCATGTCACACTGGTTGCAAATAGAGATAAGAGTAGAAGTAAAGCAAGGGCAAGCAGCAAGATGTTACTTGCTATCAGTGTGGTCCCAAAGGGCCTAAGAAGCCCAAGTGCAGGTGCTACAGAAAGCAAAAAGAAAGAAAGAAACAGCAGGGAAAGAAAAAGAAAGATGATAAGAAAGAAGATGACAGCTCTTCCTCAAAAGAAGTTGCATCTTGTGTGATCATTGAAGAGCTTTCTGACACTGAAGAAATATTTGTTGCAGTTCCATGCATTGATGGAGATATTATGGCAGCAAGTAATGATATGCACATCGCCAAAAGGGAGGCGATTGATGCCTTACTTTCAACCCATGTTGTCCCAATCATGGATAGTGGACAGTAGTGTTTCTTTTCATGTTACTCCCTCTCTAAAGTCCTTTTCTACATACATGGCAGGTTGCCTAGGCAAAATTCATTTGGGCAACAATTATGCATGCAAAATAGAAGGTGCAGGCACTATTCACTTGGCCCTTGAAAACGGTCAAGAGTTGGTCTTACATGATGTTACATGATGTCAAATATGTACCTGGCATAAAGAAAAGTCTATTGTCTATTGGGTAGCTTGATGCAAGAGGGTATTTTACTACCTTTGATGGTGGATCTTGGAAGGTTCATAAAAGTTCTATGCTGATTTTAGAGGCATCAAAAGGGGGACTTTGTATTATTTACTTTGTAAAGCATTGCCTGGCAAGTTCTTGGTTGTGGCTGAAGTTCACTCTCAAATGGAACTTTGGCACAAAAGACTTGGCCATAGGAGCTAGAAAGGCCTTTAAGTTCTCTCCTCTTTAAGGAGATTTAATGTAAAAGGCCCTCGTCTTGACTTTTGTAATGATTGCATATATAGAAAACATGTCAAGTTTCCTTATTACTCTGGTGTCGTTAAGAAGTCCATTGCTCTTGATTTAGCAAACTCTGATGTGTGCACCATGCATGTTAATTCATATGGGGGGTGCGCAATACTTTGTGATGATTTCAGTAGAAAGTCATGGGTGTATATATTGAAGAGCAAAAGGGAAGTGTTTCAAAAGGTTTCATGCTTTTGTTACCACACAGAAAGGGCTTAAGTTAAAAGCCATAAGGATGGATAATGGGGAGAGTATGTCTCTAACAAGTTCAATAAATTTTGTGAGATGCACGGCATTGAGAGAAAATTGCCAATCCCTTACAATCTTGCATCAAATGGCACGGCTAAAAGATATAATTGCACCCTTTGTGAGAGAACTTATTCTTTGTGCTATCGATCTGGTACACTCAATATCTTTGCGTTACTTCCCCCGACTCTTCTCTACTGCTCACGATTCCGTCTCGCACTCCACCTGCTCATTCACTCAAAACCCCTTCATGGGCCACTCGGCCATAATCTGCAAGTTGGTTAAACTTCCTCTGCTTCTTCTAGAGTGTTTCAGACACCCCTTTGTCAAGGCTTTGTCCTTTAGGCTATGCCACATCATCACTTTGTGACTTTGTGACGCGGGAGGGGGGGGGGTTTAGTTTATATGTTAAATAATACAACATTCCTACGCACGCATTCATCAACACATACAAAATGGCAATAATTCTCTATGCTAGGAAAGTTATTAGGAGAGCAGCTTGCTCCACGTGCGTTGTATTTCTCATCCTCTTCTCCTCCTTTCACCAGCAAGATATGCAAGCTTACAAACCATCTAGAACATCATACTAGAGAAAATCCTCAATTAAGGCCTTCATTCTTAAAATTGACGCTTTATTGGGTAATTGATCATAAATACATGTACCTTGCACAAAAACAGAAAATGCTAAGACAGTCGCTGCCGATATTGGTGCAAGAATCAGCTGCTCCAATGCCATCTTTTTGAAAGTACCCATGAAAGTTCGTGCTGGAATAACTTTTGATGCAAAATTGTACCAGAAATGTGCTGTGGGACCGGCTATGAACAAGCCTATGGCTGCTGCTTTCATCAATTTTTTCACATTCCATGGAATCTCCTCGGGATGCTGTGCCGTTCGATACCGAACAATACCCTGTGAAAATAAATTCACCATTATCAAAAGACATGCTCCAAACCAGCCTGAAACTCAAACATTGCATGTAGAAACTACTTCATTTTCTATATATACCTATATACCTTCATAAGTTCAGAATAGTCTGAACTCACGAATTATAAGAGGGAATAAAGCACTCATAAAACTATAAAAGCAAGGGACACACGAAAAGAAAAGAAAAACAAAAACAAACAAACTAACTAACTAAATCACTTTGATTGCTTCGAAACAAAACTAGATAAAACAAAACATTATTAACTTAAAAATGTTTTCAGAAAAGGCATGTGTAAAATAAGTTGACGCAACTTACTTGGCTTAAAACAAGTACTCAACTTTAAGCAAAAAAAGGATAAGACATCTTAAAAACTTAATCCTAGAAATCAAACTTCACACAACAACCTATAACGGAACACATTCTTAAGTCCTCAGGTAAGCTAAATATGAAATCCAAAAATGAATACTACTACAAATCTACAAAGAGCAAAGAACCAAACTTGACAATATGTGATCTCAACTTCACTGCTTGTCCAAACAGGAAGAATAAGATTATCACCTTTATCATGCATAGCTTGGACAACAGCTATGACATCCCTACTCACGTCGTCAATGCCCAAGAGTAGGTGCAGGTTTATATAGAGGTCATTCATGCTTTGAACGTACTCTACAAAACCAACGAGCTGAGTTTCTATCACCCTCTGGAGGTGATGGGCATACTCAGCCATGATAAAGGCAGAAACAGAAACATCAAAATCAGAGTGCTAAATTGGAATGAGCAGTTGAATAGATGCTGAAGATTAAGCCTCCAACATGATAATTCGCATAGTCTTCAATGTCCCATTTGCTGAACGAAGAGAGGGCCCTAAGCTGGACTACTGAATGACCATTCAGAAAGATCCAAACTTACAAATTGCGGAAGGAGATAAAGAAAGGCAAACACTGTGTTTAAAATCAGGGACACATCCATCTCATCCTTCCGGAACTCTTGATGCACTCACAAGAGTATCCAGTCATCTCATCCACATAGAAATCTTGATGCACTAGAATCTATCACAAGACGGGCACCACGTGCCAATAGAAAAGAACAGATTGAACACACTTTTAGCACTTCAATAACAACTGAACTGAAAGAGAGAGAGAGCACACGCGACACGGAGTGGTGGAATTCCCCCCAAAGTGTACTGGCCCCACACCTTGGCGCGCCTTTCAATCATTCTTTATATTACTTGAACTCAGTACAATGCCGATACTCGTGCTCTGCACCTTTCTCACCGAGGTGTGCCAGAGAATGAGCCCTTTGCACATATTTAAAGGCCTTGGCCTCAAAAGCAGTTACATGAAAAGCAGTAAACTCAAAACCATTTGGTCCAAAAGCAGGTGCTAAAAAGCTGCCAGCATAAATCACAGAAATCCGTACATGCTGCCACGTCAGCAAGCAAGCACAAAAAGCGAAAATCTGTACAGGTTGCCATGTCATCAATCAGCACGAAATCCGGAGATCTTGTATTGGCTGCCACGTCATCAGCTTTTACGCTATTCTTTTTTCGTGTGTGTGGGTCCAGCTTTGTTTTAATGCCTTGTCCTCTGGGCCCCATCGGAAGAGGTCCCAAAAGTTGGTGGAACTTTTACTTCTTCTGTTGCTTCTCTTTAGGGTTTAAGCCCCTCAGCAGGGATCTGAAGGTTGGCTCCGTTCTTCAGTGGCTTGATGTAACATACTTTTTTTGTCCCGAGAAAAAGATCCTTCTATTAGTTAATGAAAGTGCCCATAGGGCTACAACCACCTCTTCAAGAGAGTGCTACAACAATCATGACGGGGAGACTCTCCCAATGAAAAAAAAGCATATGTACAATGAGGCTAAATCAGGAAATAGAAGAAGGGAAAAGCCACACAGGTGGACGGTAGTGCCATCTGATTACACCCTGGACCATGGTGAAAAAAGGCCCACGACGCCAGAGTCGAAGGAAAGCCTCTCGGCGCTCCCGCATGCGGTCGGAGCTTCCCTGGAGTCTCTTGAGCGGTCCTCTGAGAGTATGGATCAGCTCTAGCCAAAGATCGCAAACAGTCTCTGCTGGTGGTACAGGGCGAGCCTCAGAGATGCGGAAGCAACGGGCCCGCCAGATGAACCAGAGTGTCAGGCCACTGATGAGCTCCCAGCACTCCTCTCTCTCACTGCACCACTCCTGTGGAGTAAGTTCTTTGGCAGGTTGGAGTGTAGGTCGCCCCCCTTGCATCACTATCATCCAGCTGGTGAAAGATAGCTCAAACTCAAGTGCCGAGCCCGTGAGACTGGACCAAGCAGCTGCCCCCTAGGTGTACTGTCGAGCCGTGGAAAGAGCAGGCATCAGCCAAAGAACACGCAGCCACACCTACTATGCCAAAGGACAGTCCCAAAGACAGTGGCGCTGACTCTCCACAAGATGGTCACAAGCTGCACATGCGGCCAAGAGACCACAATGTACAAGCCAGCTCCCAACTGGTGTAGTTCTGTGTGTGACCAGCCACTGGAACAAAGTGACTCGCCTCAGCTATCTGGAGTCCCACGACATCTCCCAAAAAGCTGCCAAGAACTCAACTGTGAGACCTTCCTCCTGCCAATGAGGTGTTGTCGTAGGGCGAGCCTCTCTCTGTGCTGCCAGTATGTGACGTCCCAGTCGAACAGTGTACTGAAAGAAAGGGACACCCGGGTGGTCTGCAAAGGAGAAAGGATCCCTCCAAAGCCACTCTCCAGGATCCCACTGTACTCGTGCCAGTGGACAGTTCTCCCAAGCCCACAGTCTCCAGTGTCCAATCTCAAGAGCTGCTGGGTCAGGATCGATGACACAAGTCCTCCCACAGATGCCCACCACTCGGATCCTCTGAAAACAGCACTCTGCCACTTGCAGGGCCTCTACTGCAACTCTGCGTAAGCGTACCTCAGCCTGTACCTCGAAAAACAGGGAGGGTACAATCTCTGAGCAAGCCCGAACTGAGATGAGAACCTCCAGTCGCGTGAAGGCTCCCATTCATCTGGGCGCTGCTGTCTCGAGAGGCATGAGCCACTCAATTGGTACTGCCTCTGAGATGTCTTGGCACATGCTCTACACCCCTCTGACAAGCCTGAAAACTGTAGCCAGTCACCTAAAGAGCGTGCTGGACCTGTTGCCATGGGACCCCAAGAAACATGAGGCCGACTACCAACCAACAAGTGTTGACAGCCCAAGTACCGAACTGCAGTCCTTTGGGGAATCCACCTAAAATCCTCACGTGGCATCCAATCAGGCATAGGAGCACTACCAACCGAGAAAGCCACTGTCTTTCTCCAGTGGATCAGTGCTCCAGATGCACAACAGAAGAGCTCTAGAGACTGCTCACACCTGTGAAGGTTAGCCTCCTGGCCATCCAAGTACAAGGCTCACTCGTCTGCAAACTCAGCGTCCAGCAGCTCATCCCCCCGAATAGGAAGTGCTAAGCCCGGTAAACCAACCTAATGCGGCACCAAAAACCTCTTCATTGCCTCAACATAGAATAGAAAGAGAAAGGGGGCAAGAGGGCAGCCCTGTCTGACCAAACGTGTGAGCATGAAACGATCACCTCTACCTCCTGACAAAAGCACCTGACTGTGTACCCGTCTGTACACACCTGACACCCCTCTGATCCAAGCATCTTAGAAGCTCATCCTGCGTAGAGTGCCCTCCAAAAAGTCCCAGTCAACTCTGTCGTAGGCCTTCTCAAAATCGAGAAGAAGAATCACCAGATCCTCACCACGGAGCCGCGCTAGAGCAGAAGCCTCCCAAAAAGTAAAGATGTTGTCAAGGATACTACGCTCCTTGACAAAACCTATCTGAGTCCCATGTATAAGGCTCTCTAGAAGTGGTTGAATCCTCAAACTAAGAGCCTTGACAAGAATTTTGTAGACTGAGTTGAGGATGGTGATGGGGCGCCACTGTCGAATCTCATCCAAGGAGCCACCCTCCTTGAGAATGAGGTAGATCAGGCCCTCACTCATGCTGTCAAGCATCTCTCCTGTGTGCAAGATGTATTGAAAAGCACTACAGAGATCTGGGCCAAGCAAGTCCTAGTACTCCAAGAAAAAACTCGGAGTCAAGCCATCCTCACCTGGACAGCTACCATGGGGGAGTGCACTAAGAGCCGTGTGCAACTCCTCAAGCTGAAGTGGCAGCTCAAGCCCTCTAATGCATCTCCTCGGTCACAAGACAAGGCATCTGTGCCCACACTCTGCATGCATCCTGACGCTCTGACTGAGGCTCTGCAGACAGTAACTCATGTTAAAGCCAGTAGCAGTTGCACGCATGTCCTCTCGCTCAGAAGCAACTGACCCGTCGGGCCTCCTCAACTGATTGACCTTGGCATGCGTATGCCGAGGTCGCACTGCCTCAAAGAAAGCACCAGTCACTCTGTGTAACAAACTTGGACACTCCAAGTCAAGAATCAATCGTGACACACTGACAGCACCAAATAACCACTTCAAAACAATTCACAAATCACAATATATTTGCAATGGCCCGGCGGAGTTCTGTGCCTAGAGATATTGACCCCAAAGACTAGCGCCTCTCTCGGTATTTCTTTATGTATTAAAATCAATGTCAAAGTACAAAGAGTGGTTAGGGTTTCACTCCCAGACTCTGCGTCCAGATGCCCCTGAGAAGTGAGGCCCTCACCGCGAATATAAAGATTACAAGGGATGCCCAAAAGCAGAGCCCCAAAAAGCTTCCAGTTCAAAAGCAATCTCTCTCTCTCTCAAGAGAGCAAAATAAAGCAAATTCTCTCTCTCTCTATTTCCCTTGCGTAGCCAAAAGCTGGCAGCAATTACGTCGCTAGGTGCTTTTTTTTCCACCTCCGTGATTTTCGGAAATCCGTATACTGCTACCACGTGGCATGGCTGCCTGCTTTAAGGGTTACCAACCATTTTAGGGTTTCAGCCAGCAGTTAGGGTTTCTAGAAATTAGGCTTTCTACAAAATTAGGGTTTCTGGCAAAAATTAGGGTTTCTCATGTCGGTAGCCACGTCATCACTTTGTGACATACCCCCCTCTTGAAAGCATTGTAATCGACCGCGATTACGCCTGCAAAACCGACAAAAGCAATAAACCGTCTCAGCAGTCACTAACTGCTAGTACCTACGTACTAGGAACACACATCTAGCACATGTACCAAATCGACAGTCACATCACACAACATCACAAGACATCACTAGACATCACAAGACATCACATGACAATCATTCATTCGGATCTTAGACCATGATTTATCAGCAATGTAGCTAGCAATCGCATCTAGGTCCAATCGGGACCTCATCAATGTCCGATTCACTAACCCCTATTGCAACCATGTCTATTCGAGATCAATCAGACCAAAATGCTGCAGTCATTTCGTCTATCAGTTCCTGCACTTAAAAGAAGTCAAGAACAAATCAGTATCATAATCAGGAATTCCATTTCATAAAGTCATACAGCAGAATACTGTCAGCTTTCAGTATCCCTGAAGCTCAAAGAGACATCAGTGACTCTAGTATCTAAATCAAGGCATCTGTTGACAAAGAGTGGAGTGACTCCCCTCTTGTGCATCCCACTGCACTAGATCTCCGGCCAAGCTGAATTCTGGGTTCTGTTTGGAGTAGACTATGCTAAACCAAAAGCATCGAGGTAAACTTTCACAATCTGTGGAGTACCTGCTAGGTCCTCCTCCTCCATCCACTTCGCATCCAATGCAGGATAGTTCTTGAACTTAACCAAGAACCGCCTTCGAACTTTACCTTTATTCTTTGTATCCTTATGTGCCAAAATCTGTTCAGGAACAAGGATCTCCTCGTTTTCCACTTCGGGTTGCTCATCGGGCTCCCCATCATCAGGCACATCCCCTCTAAAAGGTTTCAAGAGACTCACATGGAATGCATTGTGAATCCTCCAAGTATCTGGCAGTTTCAATCGGAAGGAGACATCATTTATCTTTTCAGTGATCTGGAAAGGTCCATAGTATCGCATACTAAGCTTTGGAAAAAGCCTCTCCTTCCCTTTTTTCTTTCTTAGGCGTGCCTTCTCAAAACGTAAGAGCACCCAATCATCCTCCTTCAATTTCAAATCGCGACGATGGCGATCCGCTGCCTTTTTCTGTCATTCTTGAGACTTCTGCACAGTCTCGCGGACCTTGGCAAAAGCTGTATCTAAATCTCGCGTATATTCATCCGCTTCAAAGATCTTATCTTTCGTGCTTAAAAAGGGTGGAACCTTCGCAGCACCTTCAACAATCTCAAATGGCGCCTTCCCCATCGAAGAGTGTATCGTGTTATTGTAGGCAAATTCCACCAAAGGTAAGTACTTTTCCCATTGAGTCTTCTAATCAGAGATAAAAGACTTCAATAAATCTAGAACCACGATGTATCTTCTTAAAAAGCCCGGCTCGCTGCTGCTGCCCCCCCCCCCCCCCCCCCCCCCCCCCCCCCCCCCTCGCCCCCTCGCCCTGCCCCAACCCCCGCGGTGCCCCCCGCGCTACCTCCAGCCCCCGCGCCCTCGCGCTGCCTCCATCGCCCTCGCGCTGCCTCCCTCGCCCAGCCCTGCCTGCCACCCTTGCCCTCTGCTGCCCGCTGCCCTCCCCCCTAGCTGCCCCCTAGCCCATCCGCTGCCCCCCATTCCCTGGCCGCTTCTCCCTCCCCCCCCCCCCCCCCCCCCCCCCCCCCCCCCCCCCGCAGCCTTTTTTAAACTTTCGCTCGCCGCTTTATCGGTCCCCCCATCCCCCCCCCTATCCTCATCGCTCCCGAAGGTCTTCTGCACCTGGCTCTGCATCACTTCTTCTTCGGACAACTGCTTTGCGTACTCGGTTGTAGATTTTCTTCACCACCCGCTTCTTCGACTCAGTAGTACACACAAATGGAGGCTCCAGCTCCGCCACAGAGGGACTCGCCTGAAGCCCCCTCGCCCGACCCTGCTGAGCCCACCATTCGACTTGCTCTTTCGCCGACAGAGCAAGCTAGCCTTGCCGCAGAGGTAAAACGCTTGCAGGCGACTTCTGTCATCTGCAAGGTTCTCGGCACCCGTCCTAGCAGAGGAGAGCTGCGAGACCTTCTCCAGGCCCGCCTTCTCGCAGAGGTGGGCAAGATCTTGGATGTCCAGATTCTCGGACGGGGGTACTACCAGATTGAGTTCGAGACTTCCGAGATGGCCTCCAACGTCATAGCTATGAGTCCACTGGCCATCCGAGCATCACGCGCCCACTTTCGACAGTGGCGACATGGTTTTGACCCGACTTCGGATGTGCCAGTAGAGGAGGCAGACATCCCCATCTCAGTCTGCTTTTAGGGTTTACGAAGGGAGTACCTTCCACTTCTCTCCAGGATTGGCTCCGCCATCGGGACTGTCCTGGAGACACCTCGTACGGTAGCATCTGTGGCTGCCAAGGCGGCTGGCACCCCTTCAGTTCGAGTTTTGGTCAGAGATACCCACACCCTCCCGAAGGTCATCCTTCTGCCTCGGGTGAGCGGGGGGGTGGTTTCGACAGAGTGTGGAGTACTCGGGTCTCCCGAACCAGTGCTTCATTTGCAAACAGATGGGCCACCTAGCAAAGGCCTGTCCACGGAGGAGACCTCGACCCGCATCTCAGCCTCAGCCCCAGCCTGCCAAGGCTGGGCCGCAACCACAGCCAGCGACACAGCGCACACATTCAGTGCCACACTCCGAGCCTGGGGCTCTAGCGGAGGAGGGGTGGCAGCAGACCCGTGGCCGTCGACGCCAAGGGCCACAACGACAGCCTGGCACCCAGAGTGGCCCTCAGGTGCCTACTCAGTAGCAGTGGGTTCCCACGGGGAACCGCTTTGGTCCTCTTGAGCACGAGGAGCCCCCTACGCCAGCCTCCACCTCCGCTTCACCCTCGCCAGCTGCCCCACCATCCGATTTCCCCTCCTCATCATCCCCTCCCCCGCCCTCTGCTCCCACCCACTCCCCACCTCGCCCCCCTGTCTCTTTCGCCCCACCCCGTTTCTCTTCTCCTCCGCCCCCCCCCAAGCTCCTTCTCCCCCTCCTCCTGCTTTAGTACCACAGTCGACTCAGGAGACTGGTCCCTCGCCGGCGGCTAGGAGATCTCTTGGCAGCGCCTTTGCCACGAGTCGCCTAGCGAGAGAGGGTCAGCCCTTCTTGCGGCCCCCTCTGCAGATTCAGACATCTTCCCTTGCAGCTATCCCTCGTGGTCTGACGAGCATTGACCTCCGACGCCGCTGGGATTTCTTCGATTACGGGTTGACTCGCTTTCTCGGCGATTCCGCAGCAAACCACGAGGCAGCATGCTTCAAGGTCCACGCTCTGTTCCTCGCCGCTAGGGGGACAGAGGCCTTGGACTCAGCAGTTGGTTTCTTCTTCCCCCTCTTTGGTAGGACCGAGACAGGTGGTCCCTCAACTCGTTGGTGGGATGGTTGCATACACAGGTCCTCGAGTTCTCTCACCACATGGGAGAACTTGGCGTTACAGATTTGATGCAGACTTTGTGGCCACTGGCCAAGTTTGCGGTGACACCCCCAGACTGAGCAAGATGTAGGCACATTGTGGTGTACTTTTTTGCTGATACGAAGTGTTTGCCTTGCTATGTATACATTCATTTTGTAGGACCGAGACAAAGTGGTCCCTCGACTCGTTGGTGGGATGGTTGCATACACAGGTTCTCGAGTTCTCTCACCACATGGGAGAACTTGGCGGTACAGATTTGCTGCAGACTTTGTGGCCACTGGCCAAGTTTGCGGTGACACCCCCAGACTCAGCAAGATGTAGGCACATTGTGGTGTACTTTTTTGCTGATACGCAGTGTTTGCCTTGCTATGTATACATTCATGAGGACTCCTAGACAGAGGAGGTTCTTTACGCACGGCTCGCTCTGCTTGGGCTTGGACCAGGCACTCACTGCAGTCTCGCCTATCTAGAGGACGCTCGGATGCGGATTACTCCCCATCCAAGCCAGCCTGGAAGATAGTCCGTCTTGCTGTTGCAGCAGCATATGTTCTCTCTAGCTCCCCATGAGGATCGTCTCGTGGAACGTGCAGGGACTAGGTGGGCCCCAGTTTCAGCGACAGCGGGGCCGATTGCGTCAGGAGCTTCAACGTTGCCTTGTGGGAGGAGAGATTGACCTCCTTATGCTTCAGGAGCGCCATTTGTTTGAGAGCCGCATTCGGCGATGTGGTCAGGTTTTGCGTGGACGCTATGATACCTTTTGGTCAGCTGCTTTTGGACCTGGAGGCATCCAGGGTGGGTATGTATGACTATTGCGGACTCATTGCAGCAGGCCATTGTGGGCAGAGGGATTATTGTGCCAGGCAGGGCTCAGTGGATTACTATGCAGGTTCAAGGTGGCCTCGTGGGCTTCCTGAACATCTATGCGCCCAATGTGGCGAGTGCTCGTGCAGAGTTTTGGTCACAGATTGTTGAGTCTTTGCCACCGGTTGACCATTGGTGTGTAGGGGGGGAACTTCAACATGTTGAAACAGTTGAATGATGAACATAGGACAAATATGTCTGAACTTGATAAAAACGCCAAGATTTTCTCCACACTCATGCTGATTTCTTTTCTGAGGGCTGCCAGACGAGTTGCCACCAGCTTGTCCTGAGGATCATACCATTGATTTGATACCTAGAAGCACACCACCGAACCAGCCACCTTACCGAGTAAGCCGAGCCCAAAATGAAGAGATTATGAACCGAGTGAGAGACCTCTTGGAAAAGAGTCTTATCCAGCCGATTACTTCACCTTATTGCTCTCCGGTGTTGTTGGTTTTAAAGAAAGAAGGATCTTGGAGAATGTGCATAGATTATAGAGCTCTCAATAAAATAACCATCAAGAACAGATTTTCAATTCCGAGGATCGATGATATTCTTGACCGACTATAGGGATCCTCTTGTTCCTTCCCCCTCTTTGGTAGGACCGAGACAGAGTGGTCCCTCAACTCGTTGGTGGGATGGTTGCATACACAGGTTCTCGAGTTCTCTCACCACATGGGAGAACTTGGCGTTACAGATTTGCTGCAGACTTTGTCGCCATTGGCCAAGTTTGCGGTGACACCCCCAGACTCAGCAAGATGTAGGCACATTGTGGTGTACTTTTTTGCTGATACGCAGTGTTTGCCTTGCTATGTATACATTCATTTGGTAGGACCGAGACAGAGTGGTCCCTCGACTCGTTGGTGGGATGGTTGCATACACAGGTTCTCGAGTTCTCTCACCACATGGGAGAACTTGGCGTTACACATTTGCTGCAGACTTTGTGGCCACTGGCCAAGTTTGCGGTGACACCCCCAGACTCAGCAAGATGTAGGCACATTGTGGTGTACTTTTTTGCTGATACGCAGTGTTTGCCTTGCTATGTATACATTCATGAGGACTCCTGGACAGAGGAGGTTGCTTTACGCACGGCTCGCTCTGCTTAGGCTTGGACCAGGCACTCACTGCAGTCTCGCCTATCTAGAGGACGCTTGGATGCGGATTACTCCCCATCCAAGCCAGCCTCGAAGATAGCCCGTCTTGCTGCTGCGGCAGCATCTGTTCTCTTTCACTCCCCATGAGGATCATCTCGTGGAACGTGCAGGGACTAGGTGGGCCCCAGCTTCAGTGACAACGGGGCCGATTGCGTCAGGAGCTTCAGCGTTGCCTTGTGGGAGGAGAGGTTGATCTCCTTATGCTTCAGGAGCACCATTTCTCTGAGAGCCGCATTCGGCGATGTGGTCAGATTTTGCGTGGACGCTATGATACCTTTTGGTCAGCTGCTTTTGAACCTGGAGGCATCCAGGGTGGGGTATGTATGACTATTGCGGACTCATTGCAGCAGGCCATTGTGGGCAGAGGGATTATTGTGTCAGGCAAGGCTCAGTGGATTACTATGCAGGTTCAGGGTGGCCTTGTGGGCTTCCTGAATATCTATGTGCCCAATGTGGCGAGTGCTCGTGTAGAGTTTTGGTCATAGATTGTTGAGTCTTTGCCACAGGTTGACCATTGGTGTGTAGGAGGCGATATCAACATGTTGGAGGACCCTTCTGACAGGATCGGAGGCAGCCATGCTACTGTGCATGGAGTCGAGTTAGCAGCTTGGGAGAGGTTGTGTATGACTTTGAGGGTCTCGGATACATGGCAGCATTTTGGCTTTGTGAGGCCTCCAGAGAGTCTTGCCTTCTCTAGATCGGACCGCAGAGTGGGAGGAGTGAATCTATCGCGCATAGATCGCTTCTACACTAGTGACCACTTCAGTGACTTGGGGGGATCAGTGGGCATCCTGGCAAGGACATCCTTCTCGGACCATGCACCAATGATCCTCACAGTGGCAGACAAGCAGAGGAGTGGGAGCACGATGCTTCGCATCCCAGAGCGGGTCTTGTTGGACACAGCACTCAGAGAGAGGGTAGAGGCTCTCTGCACAGAGGGCTCCTCCAGTCAGGCTCCACCTGCAAACACAGTGGCCTTAGGCCTAGCTCAGCTTAGCCACGTTTTCTCCAGGAGTCTCTGGCTCGACGGGCTGCAGCAAGAGAGGAGGAGCAGCGTCTCAGACCACGCATTGCTTCACTACAGAGGATGAAGGAGCAACATCCAGACAGTCCGTGGTTGGAGGAGCAGTTACAGCAGGCTCGACAGGAGCTTGCTTGCACAGAGGAGAGGCGTCATGAGTTTGCCTTTGACCAACAGGCATCTCAGTGGACTCAGGTGGGTGACACAGTGACAGGTGCCTTTTTTGAGACAGTGGGACCTCGGCACTCGCATGCCAAGGTCAATCAGTTGAGGAGACCCGATGGGTCAGTTGTTTGTGAGCCCGAGGATATGCGTGCAGTTGCTACTGACTTTTACCGTGAGTTATTGTCGGCTAAGCCCCAGTCAGAGAGACAGGATGCATGCAGGGAGCAGGTTTGGGTACAGATGCCTTGTCTTGTGACTGAGGAGATCCGCCAGAGGCTAGAGATACCTCTTCAGCTCGAGCAGCTGCACACGGCTCTTAGGGCCCTCCCTCGTGGTAGCTGTCCAGGTGAGGATGGGCTGACTCCGAGTTTTTTCTTGGAGTACTCGGACCTACTTGGCCCAGATCTCTGTAGTGCCTTTCAGTACATTCTGCACACAGGAGTGATGCCGGATAGCATGAGTGAGGGCCTGATTTACCTCATTCCAAAGGAGGGTGGCTCCTTGGATGAGATTCGACAGTGGCGCCCCATCACCATCCTCAACTCAGCCTACAAAATTCTTGCCAAGGCTCTGAGTTTGAGGATTCAGTCACTTTTGGAGAGCCTTATACATGGGACTCAGACAGGTTTTGTCAAGGAACGTAGTATCCTTGACAACATCTTCACTTTCTGGGAGGCTTCTGCCCTGGCACGACTCCGTGGGGAGGACCTTGTGATTCTTCTTCTCGATTTTGAGAAGGCATACGACAGAGTTGACTGGGACTTTCTAGAGGGCACACTACGCAAGATGGGCTTCTCAGATGCTTCGATCAGAGGGGTTGTCAGCTTTGTACAGACAAGCTCACACTCAAGTGCTTTTCGCAGGAGGTAGAGGTGAGCGCTTCATGCTCACACGATCGGTCACACAGGGTTGTCCTCTTGCCCCCTTTCTCTTTTTGTTCTATGCGGAGGCGATGAGCAGATTTTTGGTGTCACAGCAGGTTGGTCTGAGGGGCTTAGCACTCCCTATACGGGGAGATGAGCTTCTGGACTCTGAGTTTGCCAACGACTCAGCCTTGTACTTAGAGGGCCAAGAGGCCAATTTACACAGATGTGAGCAGGTTTTGGAGACCTTCTGCTGTGCATCGGGCGCATTGATCAACTGGAGAAAGACAATGGCTTTCTCGGTTGGCAGTGCTCCTGTGCCAGATTGGATGCCAGGAGGGGGTTTCAGGTGGATTCCTCCAGGGACTGCAGTTCGGTACTTGGGTTGTCAGGTTGGTTTGGACTTGTCCCCCGAGCAGCAGATTGCTCCTCTTCTCCTGTCCATCAGGAGAAAGCTGTTACATTGGAGCTCAGCACGACTTTCGCTGGCTGGCAGAGTAGTAGTTGCCAACCAGGTGTTGTTGGCGACTATGTGATACATCACTTCTTGTTGGATCTTCTCGAGTTCTTGTATCAGCCAGGTTGAGAGGCTGATCAGGAACTTCCTTTGGTCAGGTCGCGACACTCAGATTTCCCGAGCCGAGGTGGCTTGGTCGGTCATCACACTTCCTTGTTCTCAGGGAGGGCTTCGGATCATTGATCCAGCATAGCAGAGCAAAGTTCTTCTTGGGAAGTTCGTCGTCAGAGGACTTCTTCCAGGCGAGGAGCCCTAGAAGGGTTTCTTGCTGCAGAGGCTTCGTGCCAGGGTGCCTCAGTCAGGAGGCCCTTGGCAACCTTCGACCAGATGGATCTTTACAGAGTTGCGCCGAGTTGGTTTGAGCAGGAGACTGGAGGACCGATTCGCTGTGAGTTTGCTTCGATCTTGGGAGCTCTTACGGCGTGGCCTAGAGCAGAGACAGCCGACGTGCACGGAGGAGCGCCTACGACAGCCCCTCGTCTGGAACCCCATGGTTAGCACTCAGAGAGGCCACTTGGTTGGGAGTCGGCCTCATGTTTCTTGGGGTCCCATGGCAGCAGGTCCAGCGCGCTCTCTAGGTGACTGGCTAGCATTCACAGGTTTGTCAGTGGAGGTGCAGGCTATCCAGCTACAGGGCATGAGAGGGGTGAAGAGAATGTGTCAGGACATCTCAAAGTCAGTTCCAGCTAAGTGGCTCACGTCTCTCGAGCCAGTAGCACCCCGGTGGATGGGAGCCTTGACACAACTGGATGTTCTCATTTCAATCAGGGCTTGCTCAGAGACTGTCCCAGCCCTGTTCTTCGAGCTTCAGGGTGGGGGACGTTTACAGTGAGTTGCAGTAGAGGCCCCGCAGGTAGCAGAGTGCTGTTTCCAGAGGATCCGAGTTGTGGGCATCTGTGGGAGGACATGCGTCATCGACCCTGACCCAGCAGCTCTTGAGACAGGACACTCGAGGCTATGGGCTTGGGAGTGTTGTCCAATGGCACGAGTACAGTGGGATCCTGGTGAGTGGCTATGGAGGGACCCCTTCTCTTCTACAGACCGCCCAGGAGTCCCCTTCTTTCAGTACACTGTTCGGCTTGGACGTCATATACTTGCAGCACAGAGAGAGGCCCGCCCCGCTGCAACACGTCATTGGCAGGAGGAGGGCCTCACAGTAGAGTTCTTGGGAGCTTTTTGGCAGAGGCTGTGGGACTCCAGACAGCCGAGGCGCGTCACTTTGTTCCAGTGGCTCGTTGCACACAGAGCCACAGCAGTAGGGAGCTGGCTTGTGCATAGCGGTCTCTCGGCCGCATGTGCAGCCTGTGACCAGTTGGTGGAGAGTCAGCGTCACTGTCTTTGGGACTGTCCTTCGGCCCAGCAGGTGTGGCTACGAGTTCTTCGGCTGATGCCTTCCCTCTCCACAGCTCGACAGTACACTTGGGGGGCAGCGGTTGGTCCACCCCCACGGGCCCGGCACTTCAGTTTGAGCTATCTTCCACCAGCAGGATGATAGTGATGCAGGGCGGGTGACCTACACTCCAGCCTGCTACAGATCTTACTCCACAGGAGTGGTGCAGTGAGAGAGAGGAGTGTTGGGAGCTCATCAGCGGCCTAGCTCTCTGGTTCATCTGGTGGGCCCGCTGTTTCCGCATCTTTGAGGCTCGCCCTCTGCCACCAGCAGAGACTGTTCGTGACTTTTGGCTAGAGCTGATCCATACTCTCAGAGGACAGCTTGAGGGACTACAAGGCAGCTCCGACCGCATGCGGAAGCGGGAGCGCCGCGAGGCTTTCCTTCGGCTCTGGCGCCCTGGGCCTTTCTACACCATTGTCCAGGGGGTGCCCACATGGCACTACTGTCCACCTGTGTGGCTCTTCCCTCCTCCCATCTCTTGAGTTAGCCTCATTGTATATATGCTATTTTTTCATTGGGAGAGTCTCCCCATCATGCTTGTTGTAGCCCTCTCCTGCAGAGGTGGATGTAGTCTTATGGGCAGTTTTCATTAACTAATAGGAGGATCTTTTTCTCCGGAAAAAAAAGAATCTAGAACCACTGAATTTGCAATCTCAGATTGCCCATCAATCTGCCGGTGGAACGATGACGAGAACTGCAATCGCGTGCCAATGTTCTCCCAAATTGCCTTCCAAAACAAACTCGTAAATCTGGGGTCTCTGTCGGAGACAATCGTCTCAGGCATGCCATGTAATTTGTAGATCTGGGCCACAAACAATCTCGCTAAATGATCCGGCTTGACTGTTTTCTTCAGTGGAATGACATGAGCCTGTTTGCTAAATCTGTCAATAACAGTCCACATACCATCGTGACCACTCTGTGTTCTCGGGAGATAAAAAATGAAATCCATTGCAATACTTTCCCAGGGGCGGGGAAAGGCTGTAACAATCCCTGTGCCTTATGCTTGTCAAACTTGACCTTCTGGCATACTAAGCAACTGCGCACAAACTCTTCCACATCCTTTTTGAGTCTCAGCTTAAAGAAGTATCTCTATACCCCCTTCATGGTGGTAGCAATGCCGCGGTGACCCGTAAAAGGTGGACAGTGGCATTCAATCATAACCTTTTCCCTTAACGGCTGTGTAACGCACAACATAGTCTTTCTCATCAAGTAGCCTTCCCGAATGGAGTATCGTGCTACTGTCTCCCCATCCCGTATCCGTCTGAAAATATCTGCAAAATCTGTATCTGTGGCATACTAATCGACCATATCCTCAAAGCTCCTCTAATGTATCGCGAAAATAGCCAGAACCAACGGCTTCCGAGACAGAGCATCTGCCACCACATTCTTCTGTATGTATTGCCTACATGTGAACCCTGTCCCAATGACATAGTGGTAGCTTCGCACTTTGCCATTGCTTTGAGTCATTAACTTTCCAATAACAAAATGGTAGCTACGCATTTTGCCACTGTCTTTTAGTACACATTGGACCCAGTAACACTTTCGAGCATATTCAAACCGACAATTTAAGAATGCAGTTACACATGTACTCTTTAATAGAAGCAATTACTGTATCCTTGACAAACTGACAAGAAATACTCACTTCTATAGCACTAACCACACTTTTGGACATTCCATAAGAGCAATTGCCAAACTGACAATCTGTACAGCTCTAACATTCATGTAACATGTACTTCATTTGAGCTCACTTTAAATAACATGTACATCATTTATTTCAGAAGCCATTGTCACACTGACAATCCATGTAGCTCTAAAACTCAAGGGGTCAAGGTAGGTTGCAAATCGAAGGCTTCAAGGTAAAGTGATAACACAGTTGGTGACTCTGCAAGTTCACCTTCTTCCATCCACTTAGCATCCATTGGTGGATAGTTTCTGAACTTCACCAAGTAACGCCTAGCAACCTTGCCTTTCACTTTTCTTTCTTTATGTGCCAAGATCTGATCCAGGACCAAGATCTCGTCAAGTTCCTCGACTTCCGGCTGATCTTCAGCTGGCATATCTTCTGGCACATCACCCACATAGGGTCTGAGAAGACTAACATGAAACGCATTGTGAATCTTCCAACTCTCAGGCAATTTCAGCCTATATGCAACATCACTAATTATGTCGCATACTTGAAAAGGCCCATAGTAACGCTTGCTGAGATTTGGAAGCAGTCTTTCCTTGCCCTTCATCTTCTTTAATCTTGCCTTTTCAAAGCGCAAAAGCACCCAATCACCAAGTGAAAATCCCACTTCACGACGGTGACGATCAGCTGCTTTCTTTTGTTTTGCCTAAGTCTTTTCTAAGGCCACTTTGACCTTCTTGTACATTTCATCCATGTCCTGAACATACTTATCTGCTTCAAATATCTTGTCCTTTGTATGCAATATAGGAGGAACTTTCTTGCAACCTTCAACTATCTCAAAAGGTGCCTTGCCACTTGATGAATGCACTGTATTATTGTATGCATACTCCACCAATGGCAAATACTGCTCCCACTTTCCTTTATGCTCTGACACATAGCACTTCAGCAGATCTAAGACAGTAGAATTTGCCTCTTTTGATTGCCCATCTATTTGAGGATGAAATGACGAAGAGAATTTGAGCGTTGTGCCCATATTCTCAAACAAGCCTTTCCAGAACAAACTTGTCATGCGTGGATCACGGTCGCTAACAATCGACTATGGCATGCCATGATACTTGAAAATATTGCTCATTAACAAGCGTGCCATCTGATCTGGCTTTATCTTCTTCCTGACAGGAATAAAATGAGCCTGCTTGCTGAATCTGCAAATGATGGTCCAAATACCATCATTTCCTGTCTGCATTCTCGGAAGATCAAAGATAAAATCCATAGCAATACTTTCCCATATGGTTGCAATAACCCTCGTGCTAACAGGGGTGTTTAGGACACGCGAGTAACGTTCTACTCGGAATCCCTTGGTACCACAAGAACTACGCCGTGGTTGACTACCGAGCCGAGAAAGCGACTTTGACAAATGAAGGGCTCAGAGATTGTACTTGATGAACTTCAGTTTCTTTACTCATTCTTTTGGGAGAGAACTGAACGATGGATAAACGTCGAATATATTTTGACCTGAACGAAAGAACGCCAAGATTTTTCTCCACACTCATGCCGATTGCTTTTTAGAGGGCCTGAAGATCATACCATTGATCCGATACCTGGAAACACACCACCGAACCAGCCACCTTACCGTGTGAGCCGAGCACTGAATGAAGAGATTATGAAGCAAGTAAAAGACCTCTTGTAAAAGGGTCTTGTCCAGCCTAGTACTTCACCGTATTGCTCTCCAGTGTTGTTGGTTTTGAAGAAAGACGGATCTTGGAGAATGTGCAACAATTTTAGAGCTCTCATCAAAATCACCATCAAGAACAGATTTCCAATTCCTAGGATCGATGATATACTCGACAGATTACAGGGATCCTCGTGCTTTAGCAGGATTGATCTGAAGAGAGGATATCATTAGATCGGAATCGCGCCAGGAGACGTCTACAAGACAGCTTTTCGGACGACTTTTGGGTTATTTGAGTTTTTGTTGATGCCTTTTGGCTTAACCAATGCTCCTGCGACATTTAATTGGATGATGGACATGATTTTTCGAGAGTACAGGCTATTTGTTGGCATTTTCTTTGACGACATCATTGTTTTCTCCAAGAATGAGGCAGAACACAGAGATCATCTGCTTCAGGTCTTTCAAGCATTACGAGATCACAAGTTAGTGATTAATGCAAAGAAAAGTGAATTTTTCCTACCAGAGATACACTTTTTGGGACACATTGTCTTAGCAGTAGGAGTGCAAATGGATCCGGCCAAGATAGAGACTATCCGTGATTGGCCCGATTTGAAGAATGTCCATGAAGTTAGAAGCTTCTTGGGAGTGTGTTCGTACTACAAGCGATTCATTTGAAAGTTTGCAGAGGTTGCTTTCCCTTTGCATATCTCGACACAGAAAGGAGTCCCTTTCTCGTGCGGATCCACAAAGGTAACTGCCTTTTAGACATTGAAAGAGAAATTGACTACGGGACCGGTTTTGACTTTGCAAAATTTGTCATGTCCTGGCCATACAGAGGCTTTGACACCCATCATTGGAAAGCTGCACCTACATATCCAGTCCTATGTAGATGCTGAAGAATTTTACATCATGCCACTGGATGGATGTGATGTGTTGCTAAGCATTCCTTGGTTGTATTGTGTACAAGGAATCATGGATGCCTACAACAAAAAGATCATTGTACAGTGCAGGGGAAAGACTCACATTCTGGATGTAAAGCTTAAAGGGGAGTCTATTCCCACTGTATCAGCTTCTACTATTACTTCTGTAATGAAAAGCATCTTTCTGCGTACTTGGTTTTTGCACGTGAAGTGTCGGATTGTGATGAATCAAATTTATCTGTGCTAGATAAAGAAAGGTCAATGTTTTTACAACAGTATAGTCATTGTTTTTCTGATTCATTACCGTCTCAATTACCGCCAGAGAGACCCGAGGACCATGCAATAGATTTGGTGCCAGGCAGTAGCCCACCAAATAAGCCTCCGTACAAGGTTAGTGCGGCTCAACAGAAAGAGATTATGGGCCAAGTACAGGAGCTGTTAGAAAAGGCGTTGATTCAGCCCGGTTCATCTCCATTCTGTACTCCAGTGTTGTTGGTGCAGAAAAAGGATGGCTCATGGCGTATGTGCATCGACTACCGTGCACTGAACAAGAATACCATCAAGAATAGGTTCCCTATACCTAGAATTGATGATATTCTGGACAAATTAGGAGTAGCAGCTATGTTTAGCAGGATAGATCTAAAGAGTGGGTACCATCAAATCCGCATTAGATCATAGGATGTGCACAAGACTGCTTTTAGAACGATGTTTGGCCTTTACGAATTTTTAGTGATGCCCTTTGGTCTCACAAATGCTCCTGCTACGTTAGGATGATGGATAGAATTTTCCGTCCACACCAGCAGTTTGTTGGTACATTCTTTAACGACATGATAGTCTACTCAAAGAATGAAGAGGAGCATAGGCATCACTTGGCCATTGTGTTCAAAGAGCTACGCAGCCATAGGTTGCTCATCAATGCAAAGAAAAGTGAATTTTTTCTGGTAGAGATCCACTTCCTAGGACAGATTGTCTCAAAGGATGGTGTTAGAATGGATCCTGCTAAAGTTGAAGCGATCAAGTCATGGCCAGATTTGAAGACGGTGCGCGATGTCCGAAGCTTCTTGGGACTATGCTCCTATTACAGAAGGTTTATCCGAAATTTCGTTGAGATTGCTTCACCTTTACATGCTCTTCAAAAGAAGGCAGTCACCTTTAGATGGACAAAAAAAGAGATTTCAGCTTTTAATCTCTTAAAGGAAAAGATGACTTCAGATCCAGTCATTGTGTTGCAAGATCTTAGGAAGTCATTTGTGGTCCAGTGTGACGCCTGTGGTAGTAGCATTGGTGCAGTGCTAGTGCAAGATGGCAGGGTAGTAGCCTATGAGAGTAGAATCTTGCAAGGGCCAGAAAAGACTATGCAAGTCTATGAAAAAGAACTGCAGGCCGTGATTCATGCGCTCTTAAGTTGGAAACACTACCTGCTAGGTGCAGATTTCGTTGTCCAAACGGATCATCAGACCTTGCGATACTTTTTGACACAGACAAAGTTATCTGAGAAGCATATGCGATGGGCAAATATCTTGTCCATGTTCCATTTTCAGATTGTGCATGTGGAAGGCAAGAAGAACGTTGTAGCTGATGCCTTGTCAAGGAAGCCACAAATTTCAGTTGTGTCAATTCCTTATCATCATGAGCTTGATGATATGAGGGAACAATATGCAAATGATGAAGATTTTGCAAGGTTCTTCGAGTAGCTAATGGATGGACAACGTCATGAACACTATCTTCTCAAAGATGGATTTATGATGATGCATGGCAGATTGTGTGTCACAAAGCCATTGTGACGCAAAGTTATGGAAGAGAGTTATGTCCCACCGTATGTAGGGCATCGTGGTATCGATGCTACAGTTAAAGCGGTTGAGACATTCTTCTACTGGCCTACATTGAGAAGAGATGTGGATGTCTTTGTGCGAGAATGCTAATATGCCAAAAGGTCAAGTGCTTTGCCCATGCTCGTTGTAATGGCAACATCCCGTATCCAGGTGCCAGTCGAACTACCTCCGCGTGTGCGTCAGTCTGTCGGGCGTAATTCCAAATCGAGCCGCCAATTTCAAGTGAAAAGAAGTTGGCCTTGGCTCCTACAAAAGAGCTTCCTGATCCTTCACTTTGCCCTAAAAGTGGCAAAGTTTGTACTTCCATTCATTCGATTCTCATTTGATTCGGTGCAGGTCCCACGCCATGTGGTACCAGTTCTGCTTTTTATCTGCCTTTTCTGCCTTCTGCCACGTCTCTCTGCTGCTTTTGAACTTTCTGGCCTTTCTTCATCTTGTTCATTCAGGGCCTTGTTCAAAGCACTTCCCCTCCCTGATGAAGCGAACTCTCTCCTCAGGAGTAAGCTTGGGTCGTGCATCCTTTTTTTCCGGGTTGCTCTTTCTCTTTCTACTTTCATTCGCTGAAGTCTGTTCGGCTCATTGTGTCATGACCTCATCGGTGGGGTAGGTCAGACTGCCATAGTGAATGGCAAAGCCCCGTTTCGCATGACTGATCAACTCCTGAATAGAAGTCGACTTCTGTTCCAAGCAGTGATCTCAGATCTCTGGTAGGTAGACCCAAGGTAAACCGCTCAATCTGTTCTCTGAACGAGATCTTCTTGAATGAAGAGGCGGGTAGAAAAGAGCTCCAGAATCTCTTGCAACCATTGTATCCCTCTTGGTCATCCGAAGATGGTTCCAAGCAGCTCGTATATAGCGTTCATACTCTTGCGTCAGCCAAGAAGAAATAAAAAGCTTCTTAAATTTCAGCCATTTAACTGGCGGGGTCTTGTTTAAAAGAAGCGTGCACCACCAAGTTCGAGCATTCCCCGTAAAGTAAGAGGTAGCTCTCCGAATCTTGGAGTGCTCTGAGTAGCGTCCTCCCACGAAAGCGATGTCAAACTATTGTATAAAAGACAAAGCCTTCGAAGCATCTTTGTATCCTGAAAAAGTATCAAATTTGATCGACTGTCCACCTTCCTTAAACTCTCGGACCTTCTTATTTTTATCTTCCAGAAAGTCATACTGGTTGGCTTTATAAAAATTCTGCAAAAAAGTTGCCTTCATCAGAGTCTGAACTGTCTGTAGACGAGTCCTCTGTAGAACTGTCACTCACTCGGCGAGATTTAGACTTCTTTGCCTTTTTCTTGCCCTTTGTGAAGCGTTGTTTCTTGCTTCGCTTTTTGCCTTTTCTGTCTTCTTCACTCAAATCTGAAGAGCTAGAAGAATTGTCAGAAGAAAAAGAAGAAGAAAAACTGGGTACTCCTTCAAATCGAACACACTTCTTCTGTTTCTTTGCCTTGTCAAATGTCGACTGACGACCCAAATAACCCGGGAAGTCAGTGCCTTTCTTCTGCTTTTTGCCGTGCTTTTTGGCTTTCTTCTGCGCGTCAAAAAGCTGAGCAATCCGTGCATCAACCACCTCTTCTAATTCCTTCTCTGAATACTGCTTACGATCAGAAGGTTTCTTGAGAGCAGGTTTCGGGGGTGGTGGTGTGGTTTTCTGCCACTACGCATGCACTTCCTGAAAAGAAGCCTTGCTCATATATTTTGCCAATTTCGGGTCCTTCACAAAACTGAGCATCATCTTTGTTGCATCGCCGATCAATTGACGACGCTTCATCTCTCGTTGCTCCGCCTGAGCAGGCCGAGGCGGGCCATACTCTCTGCCGGAATCTTCGTTGTGATCCCTACCCGCATCTCCAGATGCAGAGCGAGTCGACTGATCCTTGCATGAAGCCATAGGTGCCGCAGAAAAAAAAAATGGGAATCGGATTTTCCGTAGAAGAGAAATCGGTCGTGCTCTGATACCACTGTAACAGACTTGGACATTCCAAGTCAAGAATCAATCACGACAACACCAAATAACCACTTCAAAACAATTCACAGATCACAATAGACTTGCACTGGCCCGGCGTAGTTCCGTTCCTAGAGATATTGGCCCCAAAGATTAGCGCCCCTTTCTGTATTTCTTTATGTATTAATCAATGTCAAAGTACAAGAGAGCGGTTAGGGTTTCACTCTCAGACTCTACGTCCAGATGCTCTGCAGAGTGAGCCCTAAACCACTTATTTAAAGATTACAAGGGATGCCAGAAGCAGAGCCCCAAAAGCTTCAAAATCCAAAAGAAAACTCTCTTTTTTTGTTTCTCTCACAAACTCACTTGAGTTTTTACAGAATAAAGCAATCAATTCTCTCTCTCTCTCCTTGCCCATGCGTAGAGAAAAAGCAACAAGCTGCCGCGCTGGAAGGCTAAAAAAGCGCCGAAAGATTCGAAAATCCGTACTGCTTGCCACGTGGCATTTCTGCCGCAAGTTTTAGGGTTTCAGTCAGCAGTTAGGATTAGGGTTTCCAAAAATTAGGGTTTTTGTAGATTAGGGTTTTTGGCAAAAATTAGGGTTTGCAAGTTTTAGGGTTTTTGGCAGAAATTAGGGTTTTTGCTCTCGGTAGCCACATCATACTTTGTGACAATAAACCAAGTAGTAAGGAGAAAATCATGTGCTCGTTTTAATAGCAATTTTTTGTAGGCCCATAATGTACACGACAACTCTGAATCCCAAGTCTTTCCATGTGTCTGGGTCATCTTTGTGAAGATCTTTACCAACTCTCCATTGAATCTCTCATTGAAACCTTTGCATTGTGGATAATAAGGAGAATTGTACCTATGCAGTATATTGAGCTTCTCGCATAAGAAATCAAACAACTCTCCTCTAAATCCTGGTCCTTCCATCAGAAAGTAGCTCTAGGGGTACACCAAATTTGCAACATATATGCTCATAAACAAAATTTTCCATCTCTTTATTGGTAATCTGTTAGACAGCTTTGGCTTCTACCCATCGTGACAAGTAATCCACTGCTGTCAAAATGTAAGCATTTCTTTTGCTAGTCATAGGTAAGGGTACAATAGCATCAAGACCCCATTTTTCAAACACATCAAAAGCTATAATTGTTTGTCGCAATTCGGGTTTCAAAATTCTCTTTCCCATCTTCTGGCAAGGCAAACATGACTTGCACCAATGATTAACATCCCGTTGAATGCTTGGCCATACATAGCCTTCTTGCAATATTTTATGTAACATGATCTTTATGGCAAAATGGCCTCCACAAAATCCTTCATGATTTTCTTCCAAAATCTTGTAAATCTCTTCTTTCCAAGGCACACGACGCAAAACCAAATCACTTCTTTTCATGTACAGCACATCATCAAGCATTTTGTATTTCCTTGCTTTCCTTATAAACGAAGGACACCTGTCAATAGGAAATCCACTTCCTTTGATAACATTTCCCTCACATGATATGAAGGAGCATCTGCCTTTAGCACAAACACCTGAGTGATCATTTCTTGGGCAGCATCATGAGCTTCCTCATTTTGAGACCTTTCAATATGCTGCAAACCCCATGCTTCAAGCTTTCTGAGCAACGCTTTCACTTTGAAGCATAAATTCTTCAGTTTAGGGTTCTTATTCTTCCATACTCCCAATAATTGCTTCACAACCAACAAAGCATCTCCTTTAATTTGCAAGCATCTAATTCCCAATTGTAAGCAAAATGCAAACCACCTTCAAGAGCCATGTATTGTGCTTCATTGTTACTTTTTGCATCAAGTTTCAGCCCTTGTTTTCTCATAAGCTTCCCTTGGGCATCATAAATGACAATGCCTCCTGGAGCAGCATGTGACTTCTTCGATAAGAACCATCAAAGTATAACAGTGAAGCATTAGAAATGGCCAGAGTCTCAACTTTCTTTTTCCGCACCACCTCTTCTTTAACCAAAACAGGAGTTTCTTTATAAGTGAGAAGATCTGCCAGGGTAGCCCGAGTACTTTCCTTCACCAAAAAAGTGAACTGAAACTCCTAAAAGCTCAATAACCCATTTTATCACTGTTTTTGTCATATTTGAATTATTAAACAGATGGGGAAGCAATGAATAATTGGTGAGAAAGGTGAATGACTTTTGCAACAAGTAGTGTCTGAATTGTCTCCAAGCATAAACCATGCTGATCATCACTAATTCAATCTCAGAAAAATCTCTTTCATGAGGAGTCTTCACTCTGCTAGCATAATGAACAAGCTTCATATATTGAGATTCCTTTCCCTTTTGCAATAACATGGCCCCAATGACATCATCTCCCACTGATGTGGATTAACATAAAACTCCTTTTCTCGGGTAGGAGCTTGCGTAATGGACAGCGTACTCAAAACCTCCTTGACTTTGTCAAAAACATCATCACAATCACGAGACTATTCCAAGGGATCATTCTTAACTGTTTGCTGCAATGGATACAATAGCTGTGATGCCAAAGGTATGAAACAAAACAGATACTTAACCTTCTGTATGAAAGTGGCCAACTGTCTGGTATCTTTTGGAGATGACAGTAACAACAAAGCTTCCACTTTCTTTGGACCTGCTTCAATCCCATTTTCTGAAATCACATGCCCAAGAAGCTTCACCCGTGGCTGTACCAAATGACATTTCTTAGGATTGAGCTGCCCCCACATTCATCATACCTTGCAAAAGTCATTTCAAGATTTCGAGCATGCTCTTTCCTTGAATTATCTGAATTGTATACACAAAAATCATCTATGAACCCTTTTACAAACTTCCCAAAGAACGGGGTAAGGACCCAATCCACTTTCCTTTCAAAAGCTCCCGACCCATTTGTCAACCCAAAAGGAAGGCAGCAAAAGCAGAAACATCCCCATGGCGTGATAAAAGTAGCGTTTTTCCGGTCTTCAGGAGCAAGGACAAGCTGAAAATATCATGAATAACCATCACAGACATTGTTTCTTTCAAAACCAACCACTGCATCTAGAAGTTGATCAATGAAAGGCAAAGGGTAAGGATCTTTCTTCGTCAATGCATTCAATGGCTTGTAATCAACACAAACTCTCCAATGCCCATCTTTCTTCGGAGTGACCACTACAGGGCTCACCCATTCAACATTATCAACTGGCACAATGAACCCTGCATTCAATAGTTTATCCACTTCTTCCTTTAAAGCACTCATCTGCTCCTTACCATCCTTCTTAATTTCTGTCGTATTAACTTTGCCCCTTCAACTAGCTTGATCTTCACAGGATCCCCAACAAAACCCCTTATTTCTTTATATGAGGTGATGAAAAGAATTGAAAACATGTCCAACATTGCTAGGTACTCCCTTCTTTCTCCTTGTGTCAAATCAGTACTTAGCATATTTTGAATTAACTCTTTCTTCACTGGCAGTTCCTGTTTAGGTTGCATCAGCTCTTCCAGTTGCTCTACGCGGCTTGAAGCATTTATATTCCCTGATAATTGCAGCACTTCAGTAATTTCTCTAAGTTCCGCGTCCAACGACACTTCATCCTCGTCACTGGAACTCGAAGGAGTGCTACTTTCTGAGTCTTCAAAACTATCATCGTTGGTAGTTTCGGATTTATTGTTCTCACTCACATCTTCATGTGCCATAGGTTGTTTGGTAGTCATATCAAACACTCTTTTCACCCTTCTTGCCATGCACACCGATTGTGCCCTTGCCCCAATCTTGCACGACACCCACAGCTCTCAACCAAGGTGGTCCCAGAGTGAGAGGAAAGACTCTCAGACTAGCTGGCATAACATGAAAGTTTACTAGACTCTCTAATTGTGGCTCGCTACTGCTGCACGCTCACCCCCCCCCCCCCTGTTGTTGCGCCATCTCTGCCCCTCACCCCCCCTCCCTCTCGCCCTCGCGCTATCTCCTGCTCCCCCGCTACCCCCAGCTCCCGCGCTGCCCCCTCGCCCTCGCGCTGCCTCCAACCCCCGCACCCTCGCGCTGCACCCATTGCCCCCGCGCTGCCTCCCTAGCCCTGCCCGCCACCTTTCCCCTTTGCTGCCCGCTACCCTCACCCCACTACCTGCCCCCCAATTACGCCCGCTGCCCCACCTTCCCAAGCCTTTTTTCCCCCCCCCGCCGCGCAGCCTTTTATCTTTCGCTTACAAGTTTACCTGTCCCCGCATCCCCCCCCCCCCATCCTCCTCGCTTCCGAAGGTCTTCTGCACCTGGTTCTGCAGCACTTCTTCTTCGGACAAGTGCTTGGCGTTCTCGTTTGCAGATTTTCTTCACCGCCCGCTTCTTCGACTCAGCAGTAGACACAGATGGAGGCTCCAGCTCCGCCACAGAGGGACTCGCCTGAAGCCCCCTCGCCCGAGCCCGCTGAGCCCACCATTCGACTTGCTCTTTCGCCAACAGAGCAAGCGAGCCTTGCCGCAGAGGTAGAACGCTTGCAGGCGACTTCTGTCATCTGCAAGGTTCTCGACACCCGTCCTAGCAGAGGAGAGCTGCGAGACCTTCTCCAGGCCCGCCTTCTCGCAGAGGTGGGCAAGATCTTGGATGTCCAGATTCTCGGACAGGGGTACTACCAGATTGAGTTCGAGACTTCCGAGATGGCCTCCAAGGTCATAGCTATGAGTCCACTGGCCATCCGAGCATCACGCGCCCACTTTCGACAGTGGCGACATGGTTTTGACCCGACTTCGGATATGCCAGTAGAGGAGGCAGACATCCCCATCTCAGTCTGCTTTCAGGGTTTACGGAGGGAGTACCTTCCACTTCTCTCCAGGATTGGCTTCGCCATCGGGACTGTCCTGGAGACACCTCGTACGGCAACATCTGTGGCTGCCAAGGCGGCTGGCATCCCTTCAGTTCGAGTTTTGGTCAAAGATACCCACACGCTCCCGAAGGTCATCCTTCTGCCTCGGGTGAGTGGGGGGTGGTTTAGACAGAGTGTGGAGTACTCGGGTCTCCCGAACCAGTGCTTCATTTGCAGACAGATGGGCCACCTAGCGAAGGCCTGTCCACGGAGGAGACCACGACCCCAGCCTCAGCCCCAGCCCCAGCCCCAGCCCCAGCCCCAGCCCCAGCCTGCCAAGGCTGGGCCGCAACCACAGCCACAGCCAGCGACAGCGCACAGATTCAGTGCCACCCTCCGAGCCTGGGGCTCCAACAGAGAAGGGGTGGCAACAGGCCCGTGGCCGTCGACGCCAGGGGCCACAGCGACAGCCTGGCACTCATAGTGGCCTTCAGGTGCCTACTCAGCAGCAGTGGGTTCCCACGGGGAACCGCTTTGGTCCTCTTGAGCAAGAGGAGCCCCCTACGCCAGCCTCCACATCCGCTTCACCCTCATCCGCCGCCCCACCCTCCGATTTCCCCTCCCCTCCCCCGCCCTCTGCTTCCGCCCGCTCTCCACCTCGCTCCCCTGTCTCTGTCGCCCCACCCCGCTTCTCTTCTCCTCCGCCCCCCCCCCCAGCTCCTTCTCCCCCTCCTCCTGCTTCAGTACCTCGGCCGACTCAGGAGACTGGTCCCTCGTCGGCGGCTAGGAGATCTCTTGGCAGCACCTTTGCCGCGAGTCGCCTAGCGAGAGAGGGTCAGCCATTCTTGCAGCCCCCTCTGCAGATTCAGACATCTTCCCTTGCAGCTATCCCTTGTGGTCTGACGAGCATTGACCTTCGACGCCGCTGGGATTTCTTCGATTACGGGTTCGCTCGCTTTCTCGGCGATTCCGCAGCAGACCATGAGGCAGCCTGCTTCAGGGTCCACGCTCTGTTCCTCGCCGCTAGGGGGACAGAGGCCCTGGACTCAGCAGTTGGTTTCTCCTTCCCCCTCTCTGGTAGGATCGAGACAGAGTGGTCCCTCGACTCAGTGGTGGGATGGTTGCATACACAGGTTCTCGAGTTCTCTCACCACATGGGAGAACTTGGCGTTACAGATTTGCTGCAGACTTTGTGGCCACTGGCCAAGTTTGCGGTGACACCCCCAGACTCAACAGGATGTAGGCACATTGTGGTGTATTTTTTTGCTGATACGAAGTGTTTGCCTTGCTATGTATACATTCATGAGGACTCCTGGACAGAGGAGGTTGCTTTACGCACGGCTCGCTCTGCTTGGGCTTGGACCAGGCACTCACTGCAATCTCGCCTATCTAGAGGACGCTCGGATGCGGATTACTCCCCATCCAAGCCAGCCTCGAAGATAGTCCGTCTTGCTGCTGCAGCAGCATCTGTTCTCTCTCGCTCCCCATGAGGATCATCTCGTGGAACGTGCAGGGACTAGGTGGGCCCCAGTTTCAGCGACAACGGGGCCGATTGCGTCAGGAGCTTCAACGTTGCCTTGTGGGAGGAGAGATTGACCTCCTTATGCTTCAGGAGCACCATTTGTTTGAGAGCCGCATTCGGCGATGTGGTCAGGTTTTGCGTGGACGCTATGATACCTTTTGGTCAGCTGCTTTTGGACCTGGAGGCATCCAGGGTGGGGTATGTATGACTATTGCGGACTCATTGCAGCAGGCCATTGTGGGCAGAGGGATTATTGTGTCAGGCAGGGCTCAGTGGATTACTATGCAGGTTCAAGGTGGCCTCGTGGGCTTCCTGAACATCTATGCGCCCAATGTGGCGAGTGCTCGTGCAGAGTTTTGGTCACAGATTGTTGAGTCTTTGCCACCAGTTGACCATTGGTGTGTAGGGGGGAACTTCAACATGTTGAAACAGTTGAATGATGAACATAGGACAAATATGTCTGAACTTGATAAAAACGCCAAGATTTTCTCCACACTCATGCTGATTTCTTTTCTGAGGGCTGCCAGACGAGTTGCCACCAGCTTGTCCTGAGGATCATACCATTGATTTGATACCTAGAAGCACACCACCGAGTAAGCCGAGCCCAATATGAAGAGATTATGAACGGAGTGAGAGACCTCTTGGAAAAGAGTCTTATCTAGCCGAGTACTTCACCTTATTGCTCTCCGGTGTTGTTGGTTTTAAAGAAAGACGGATCTTGGAGAATGTGCATAGATTATAGAGCTCTCAATAAAATAACCATCAAGAACAGATTTTCAATTCCGAGGATCGATGATATTCTTGACCGACTACAGGGATCCTCTTGTTTCGATTTGAAGAGCAGATATCATCAGATCCGAATCACGCCAGGAGATGTCTACAAGACAGCTTTTCGGACAAGCTTCAAGTTATATGAATTTTTGCTGATGCCTTTTAGCCTTACCAATGCTCCAGTGACTTTTAACCGAATGATGGACAGGATTTTCAGAGAGTACAAACCTTTTGTTGGCACTTTCTTTGACGACATTATAGTCTTCTCCAAGGATGAGGCAGAATATAGACAACATCTGATACAGGTCTTTCAGGCATTGCGAGATCACAAGTTGGTGATCAATGCAAAGAAGAGTGAATTTTTCTTATCGGAGATAAACTTCTTGGGACACATTGTCCCAGCAACAAGAGTGCCGATGGACCCGGCCAAGATTGAGACTATCCGTGATTGGCCCGATTTGAAGAATGTCCATGAAGTTAGAAGCTTCTTGGGCTTATGTTCTTAATACCGGCGGTTCATTAGAAAGTTTGAAGAGGTTGCTTCCCCTTTGCATATCTTGACACAGAAAAGAGTCCCTTTCTCGTGGGGACCCACAGAGGTGACTGCCTTTCAGACTTTGAAAGAGAAATTGACTACGGGACCAGTTTTGACTTTGCCAGATTTGCAAAAGTCATTCGAAGTATATTGTGATACTTGTGGTCGTAGTCTGGGTGCGGTCTTAACGCAAGAAGGCCAAGTCATTGCCTATGAGAGCCGATTGTCTTCAAGGCCGGAATTGACAGCACAGATTTAAGAGAAAGAGCTTTTGGCGGTTATCCATGCTCTTACTCAGTGGCGACATTACCTACTCGGAGTCGATTTTTCGGTCTTCACTGATCATCAACGCTTACGCTACTTTTTGTGTCACGTGACAGATCCAATCCTATGTGTCCGTGGACAAGCTACAGCATGACCAGGGTTCACTTCAGTCAAGTCAGTCTAGAATAGGAAGGGATCTGGCACTTTTGTGAGTCTGTTCGCAGACCGTGCATGACCAGTCACGTAAAGTAGATGCATATCCTCCGGTTGCACACACCATGATCATCAGCATTTCCATCAAAATCTATCACGGGAATTTTCCAATGCATTAAAACCTATTTTCCCTATTTTTGACATTTTTCACTTATTTATTGACTTTTGTTGGAAACTAGGTAGGGCAATTTTGCTAAGATAATATATAAGCAAACCAGAGCTAGCACTTTCTGGCAGAAGAGGCAACAGGAGCATTGCTCAACAGGCACCTTCTCAACCAAGACCACCCCCAAGAACCTGGCGTTTTTACCCCAAACCCCCTAGCATTTCAGCCTAAACACACCAGCGTTTTCAGCCTCTACCAATCAGCGTTTTCAGCCTGGACTCACTGGCGTTTTCAGCAAAGAACCTCAGCGTCATTCAGCCCCTGGCCTTGGCGTTTTCAGCAACAACTCCCCAGCGTTTATCAGCCCTGCATTGGCGATTCTGCAGCAGCAATACAGCCAACAGCATAGAGTTTTTCAGCAGCGATTCCATAGCGATTTCAGCAGCAGCATACCAGCGTTTTGCATCAGTAAATTCAGTGACTGAAGCCTAGCGGATTCAGCGTTTTTCAGAGACCGCAGGTGGCGTTTCTGAAGCAGCAAGAACTCAACAAGAAACAGCGGCAAGATTAGCGTTTTCTTTTAGCACCATGGACAACAGAAGATAGAGATTCAAATTGTCGTCGTAGTCGTCATCGTCGTCGCCATCCTCGTCGTAGCCGTCGTCTCTAAGTTAGATCCACCTTGCATCATAGTTTCACGACTTGCATCGGCATCTTGTACCAGATTGTGCAATCAATAGTAGACCACTCTTGCCCTTGGAGGAGCAAGTGTTGTTGCATCGGTTTCGCTATGGAGGATGCAACAACACTTGCTCCAGCTCAATCAATAGTGGGGCCCTTGGAGGAGGGGTTTTACAACGTCTCTGGTGTCGTATTCTCTTCTCTCTCCATCTCTCAGTCTCAGCACCTTCACGCACAGTGTCCATTCACCTTGTTTGTGTCCATTGCAATCTCTCATTAAAAAACAGAAGGCTCTCCCTTCCCTAAGTAAAAGGAACCTTGAGCACAGTTCGGAGCACTCATCTTGAGCAAAGTTCAACATTCATTCCGCTGCACCTTACATTGGTATCAGAGGTTTGGTAGTGTTCTGTATCACTCAAGGAAAGAACCACAGAACTTTTTTTGCTTGTTGCGGTCGCAAGTAACCCAATTCCACTTGGACGTGTCGATTCCTAATCATGTTTTTGAAGAGTGACAGGAAACCCAAGAAAGAAGGGCTTGTCCAACCTCCCCTTGTGCTTCTTTTCACTCATTTGAGAGTGGACCGTGCACGTAGCGGCCGGCTAATCGACATGAGGTGGGAAAAAGCAACCTTGGTGTGAGCACAAGGCCGCCAAGGGGTGCGCCCGCGGAAAAGAGCAGAACTCGGGTGAAGAGAAGATCCTTCTCTAGCACAAATTGCAAGCGAAAGAAGAACCTCAAGACCCTCAAGAACCTCAAGAACTCAAGACCCCCAAGACCCCAAGAACCCAAGACCCACAAGAACCCAAGTTCCTCGAGAACTTAAGAACCCAGATCACACTGTATGGTCATCACCCGAAGCGGAATGTATACTTCGCATGGAGGTGGTGAGCATGGGAGTGGCGAAGAAGAGTTTTCCCCACCAGGAGGTTTTCCCGACCCTCCCTCTTCCCCATCTACGCCACAGATTGTACCAAATCCTATGGAGGCTTTGGTCAAGACAATGCTCATTGGACATGATTGCACAACAAGAAGCGAATCGTTTGGCGGTCGAGGAAAGACAGGCAGAGCGTGCGGCACAGAGTGAACGACGCATGCAAGAGTTGGTCCGACATGTTCTTACCTCGAAGTCCGAGCCAACCAAAGATGTTGGTAGTTCATCAAGTGGCGCAAGCCAAGATTCGAACTCCAACAACCCAGTCACAGAGAAGATCCAGTTCAATAAGTATGATGGTAAGATGGATGCCACGGTTATTCATTCTTGGTTGCATCAATTTAATGCTTATTTTGCGACAACTAAGAAGACAGGAAATAGCAAGGTTTTGACGGCAACCATGTACCTTGCCGGTGATGCCATAAATTGGTACCACGCATGGCAAGAGGCACAGTTAGCCGCACACCTAGAGGAAGCCGACAAATTCACGCCCCTTTCCTTCAATTGGGCTGATTTCCAAGACAAGCTCAAGACGCGGTTTATGCCCCCACAGTATCTAGCACGATTGAAGGACGATTGGCACGGTCTCAAGCAAAATGGTATGCCAATTATGTCTTTCTCTAATCATGTTTTGCAGCTCGGCACTCAATTACGCAAATCGGATGCGGAGCGCAAGGAGGCATTTCTTTATGGATTGGACGAGTATATGAAGTATGATGTCCAGGTGCTCGATCCAATCGAGCACCAATCGATCTCAACAAGGCGGTAGCGATTGCTCTCGCACATGAGATGAAGCACAACAAGGGAAAGCCTAAGGAAAACAAGTACCTCTCAGACCTCGCAGAACCCTCAGAACGGTAAGAATGGTAAGAACGGTAACTCTTCTAACCAATCTTCCGATACTCTCAGAAAAGAACTCTCAAAGTGAACCTAAGGGTAAAGCTAACACAATTGCTAAACCTAAGCTCACTCCAGATGAAAGGCAGCACAAGGAATTCTAGAAGGATACATCACGATTCACGTCAGAAGAACAAATCACTTATTCTAAGGAAGGTCGTTGTTTTAATTGTCACATTAAGCGTCACATAAAAAGAACATGTCCTAAGCTTGACTCGAATGAATCTAAAGAATCCACAGAACCCCCTTCTCTGTCAATACAATAAATGACAACACGAGTGTGCCCCAAGTTTCTCATGACTCTCCCATTGATGAGTCTCTCATTAAATATTATGGTCATATGACGGGGCAGCGTTTTGTCATATTGTTTGACCCAGGCAGTATGCATGATGTGATCAGTCCCTCTTGTAAAGAGAGCCCGCCTAGAGGTTAGTCAGAAATCTCCTCTCGAGGTCTCTGGCTTCGCTCCCGATATGGACTCTCATCACGAAAGAGTGCCTTGATGTGTTGTTTACAGTTCAACAAGCTGCTTTTCGTAGAAAATTTGTAATCTCTCCTCTCTTAGAACATGATATGATTTTGGGCATTCGATGGTTTCGTGAGCATCACCCTCTCATTGATTGGGCAGATAATACGTTCACTTTCAATGCCAAAAGTGACTCTCCCATTGTCATTCGTGGAGAGCAAGTTGTTCGTTCTCCATCTCTCATTTCTAATGTGCAGGCGAAGATTGAACGGATTCAAGAGAAGGAGACTCTCTCGGTCTCGTCTTCTCCAAAGCATGATACACAAGATCTGCATGATGATAAGCATGATGAATTGAATGATAATGATGAGCATGATGATTTGGATGACACTGACAAGCATAATAATTTGCATGATCAAGATGTGATTTCTCGTAGGCATGATGATTTGCATGAAGATGCTGTGATTATTCACAAGGTTGATGTGCTAGTTGATACTTTCTCTAGTGAAACTAACCTCATTGCAAGGACGATCAATCACGAAGAACCGATCTTGGCTCTTGAGTCGAGGTCCACAAAACCCCTACAGGAAGATTCGATCAATCATGAAGAACCGATCTTGGCTCTCGGGCCTAGGTCCAGAGAACCCTTACAAGAAGTACTATGTGTTCGAATGTGATTAGTCAGCACGCATTGTTCGAGTGTTTCATTCGTGATCGTTTCCTGTATTTTAGTCAACGTCTCTATGTGATCCCTTTTCCTAGGCATGACATTGTACTTTGAGCAGGTTTCACTCATGGATGAGCACGGATGTATGCGGATTTCTCATGAAATGTTAGGTGCAACGGAATGAATCTTTGCGCTTTCCTCAAGATGAGTGCTCCGAACTGTGCTCAAGGTTCCTTTTTGTTCTTATGGCAGGGAGAGCCTTCCGTTCTTAATGAGAGAATGCTATGATCACAAACAAAGTGAATGGACACTGTGCGTGCAAGTATTTGAGACTGAGAGATAGAGAGAGAAGAGAGATACAACACCAGAGACGACGTAAAACCCTCCTCCGAAAGCCTCACTCTCGTCGACGAGAGTGGTCTACTTATGATTGCACAATCTGATACAAATGGTACGCATGCGACTAATGCAAGTCTAGGCTATGTCAGTGACGACGACGGGAATGGCGATACTGACCTAAGGGCTGAAATCTGCAATCTTGCTATTGCTGTCCAAAAACGCTATGGGCTGAAATCTGCAATTGAGTCAAAAACGCTGATTCGGGGGCTCCTTTCTGTGGGTCTTTGACGCTGAAAATCTGTAGGTTTAGAGCTGAAAACTGAGGTTCTTCATGGCTGAAAACTGATGGTCCTTCCGGGGCTGAACTGCTACTCTTCGAGGCTTGAATCTGCAACTATTTCATGGCTGAAATCGCTGCTTAAAACTGGCGAGGCTGAAATCTGCAAATGCCAGGAAGTGTCAAAAACGCTAGGGCTTGCTGATGTCAGAAAACGCTAGGGCTTGGTCCTTGCAAAAACACTAGTAGCTATGGTCTTCTGGCAATGACAACTGCTGCAAACCGCTAGCTTGGAGATGCTTCTAAAAACGCTAGGGAAGGGAATCTACTGCTTGGAGGGGAGAGTCCACCAAGGTTCTTGTGAGAAGTTGCCTGCTGAGCTTGGCTCCTGTTGCCTCTTCTGCCAAATAGTGCTAGCTCTAGTTTGCTTATATACAAACTTAGCAAAATTGCCCTACCTACTTTTGTTGGAAAGTCACTTAAATTAATATGTGAAAAATCCCAAAAATAGGTAAAATAGACTAAATGCACTGAAAATTCCCTTGATGGAATCTGATGGATTCTGATGGGAATGCTTATGATCATGCTGTGTGCAACCAGAGGATATGCATCTATACTAAGTGACAAGGCATGCACGGTCTACGAATAGACTCACAAAAAGTGCCAGATCACTTCTAATCTGGACTGACTTGACTGATTGAACCCTGATCATGTTGTAGCTTGTCCACGGACACATAGGGTTGGATGTGTCACGTGACATCCCCTCCTTTTCAAAGTGAGGCACTGGTACCGAACTGTATGGCGTCGAGGGAGATCGCCAATAGCATCCGGAATCCTGGAAGGGACTCTTTGCCGGCCTACTCGGATGGATGGGTCGTGCAGTAATTAAACTTCATAAAGGTCGGCAACACTTGCTTCTTTGGGCCGCACCGAAAGCGACACAAAGTCTTCTGAGGTTCCTTCAATGCTTCATCTTCGTCGAGAGTCATGCTTCTTTCTTCTTCAAGAATCTCCATGGCTAAAAATTCCTGAAACCATTTCCAACACAAAACCATGAACATACCTATTCCATGTAAAGTGAATGGAAAAAATCTTGTCTTCCTAATAGGCTGTGCATGCAATGTGGATGAACAAAGAGACGGAGTGTCAAACCGTTCACCACATACACGCAAACAATGAGATCGAATCTTTCTCTTTTGATCTAAAGCAATCAGCTGTGGCAATTCACAACGGAAATGCCCATGCTTGGTGCTCATACTTTCATGTGTTCTTTCTACGAATGTGTCATACCAAGGAAGAGACATGGAATGTGACTTCCTTACAAAAATACTTTACAGCTTTTCATGAACAATCCGCATACATTCGTGCTCATTCATGAGAGAAACATGCTCAACATACAATATGTCATGCCTAGTAAAAGGGATCACATAAAGATGTTGATTAAAATACAAGAAACAATCACGAATGAAACACTCGAACAATGCGTGCGTATCAATCATGCGAACACATAATACTTCCTGTGAGGGTTCCTTGGACCTAGGCTCGAGAGCCAAGATCGGTTCATCTTGAATGATCGAATCGTCATGTGGGGGTTCTTTGGACCTCGACTCGAAAGCCAAGATCGGTTCTTCGAGATTGATCGAATCTACAACGAGGTTAGCTTCGCTAGAAAACGCATCCACTAACACATCATCCTTGTGAACAATCACATCATCTTCAGGCAACTCATCATGCTGGTCATTGTCATCCAAATCGTCATGCTGGTCATTGTCATCCAAATCATCATGCTCATCATTGTCGATCAAATCATCATCATGCTTCTCATAATCATGCAAATCATTGTCATTGAAATCATCATGCAAATCATGTGTGTCGTGCTTGGGAGAAGAAAAGACTCAGAGAGTCTCCTTCTCCTGATTCTCTTCAATCGGTGTCTGCACATTAGAGAATAGTAGGACAAACTCTTGCATGCGCTGATCTATCTGCGCTTCACGCTCTAACCGTCTTTCTTTGCGCTCACGAGCCAATTCGGCTAGTCTTTCTGTGGACTCGCGATCCAATGCTGCGTTTCTTTCTGTGGCTGCCAAGCGTGCTTGCTCGCACTCACGCTTTGTGGCTGCCATTCTTTCTTCGTGCCACACTTCTCGTTGTCTACCTTGTCGTACCATCATGTCCATCATCGTCTTGCACCAAGCCTCCATAGGATCTGGTGCAATCCTTGGTGTAGATGGGGAAGGGGGAGGGTCGGAAAAACCTCCTGGTGGGGAAAATTCTTCTTCGCCTCTCTCATGCTCATCACCTCCAAGCGAAGTATCCATTCCGCTTCGAGTGATGACCATTCTGAAATCGTGGGTTCTTGTGGTCTTGGGTTCTTAAGTTCACGAGGAACTTGGGTTCTTGAGGGTCTTGGGTTCTTGCGTTCTTGAGGTTCTTCAGGTTTTCTTTCACTTGCAAACCGAGTTTGAGAAGGATCTTCTCTTCACCCGAGTTCTACTCTTTTCTACGGGGGCACCCCTTGGCGGTCTTGCGCTCACACCAAGGTTGCTTTTTCCCACCTCACGTCGATTGGCCGACCGCTAAGTGCACGGTCCGCTCTCAATGAGTGAAAAGAGACAAGGGGAGGCTGGACAAGCCCTTCTTTCTTGGCATTCCTATCACTCTTCAAAAACACGATTAGGAATCGACACGCCCAAGCGAACTAGGGTTCTTGTGGTTCTTTCCTTGAGTGATACAGAACACTGCCAAAGCTCTGATACCAATGTTAGGTGCAGCGGAATGAATGTTTGCGCTTTGCTCAAGATGAGTGCTCCGAGCTGTGCTCAAGGTTCCTTTTTGTTCTTATGGAAGAGAGAGCCTTCCGTTCTTAATGAGAGAATGCTATGATCACAAACAAAGTGAATGGACACTGTGCATGCAAGTGTATGAGACTGAGAGATAGAGAGAGAAGAGAGATACGACACCAGAGACGTTGTAAAGCCCTCCTCCGAAGGCCCCACTCTCGGCGGCGAGAGTGGTCTACTAATGATTGCACAATCTGGTACAAATGGTATTCCGGGGCTGAATCTACTACTCTTCGAGGCTTGAATCTGCAACTATTTCATGGCTGAAATCGCTGCTTAAAACTGGCCGAGGCTGAAATCTGCAAATGCCAGGAAGTGTCAAAAACGCTAGGGGTTGCTGATGTCAGAAAACGCTAGAGCTGGGTCCTTGCAAAAACGCTAATAACTGTGGTCTTCTGGCGATGACAACTGCTGCAAACCGCTAGCTTGGAGATGCTTCTAAAAACGCTAGGGAAGGGAATCTGCTGCTTGGAGGGGAGAGTCCACCAAGGTTCTTGTGAGAAGTTGCCTGTTGAGCTTGGCTCCTGTTGCCTCTTCTGCCAATAGTGCTAGCTCTAGTTTGCTTATATACAAACTTAGCAAAATTGCCCTACCTACTTTTGTTGGAAAGTCACTTAAATTAATAGGTAAAAAATGCCCAAAATAGGTAAAATAGGCTAAATGCATTGGAAAATTCCCTTCATGGAATCTGATGGGTTTTGATGGGAATGCTTATGATCATGCTGTGTGCAACCAGAGGATATGCATCTATACTAAGTGATTGGGCATGCACGGTCTACGAATAGACTCACAAAAAGTGCCAGATCACTTCTAATCTAGACTGACTTGACTGACTGAACCATGATCATGCTGTAGCTTGTCCACGGACACATAGGGTTGGATGTGTCACGTGACATGAAAAGCTGAAAAGTATGCATTCAAGGAAGTCACATTCCATGTCTCTTCCTTGGCACGACACAGTTATAGAAAGAGCACAAGACAGTATGAGCACCAAGCATGGGCATTTCAGTTGTGAATTGCCACAGTTGATTGATTTAGATCAACAAGACAATATTCGATCTCATTATTTGCGTGTGTGTGGTGAACGGTTTGGCACTCCATCTATTTGTTCATCTACATTGCATGCACAGTCTTTAGAAAAGACGAGTTTTTCCAATCACTTTACATGGAATAGGTATGTTCATGTTTTTGCAGTAAGTAGTTTCAGGAATTTTCAGCCTTGGAGATTTTTGAAGAAGATGGACCCACGTCCATAGACAAAGTTGAAGCATTTAAGGAGCTACAGAAGACTGTTGCTTGCGGCGCAGCCCAAAGAAGCAAGCGTTGCAGACCTTAATGAAGTTTAATTATCGCACGACCCACGCATCAGTGGGCCGGCAAAGAGTCTTTCCCACGATTCCAAACCCTGTTGGCGATCTTCCTCGACGCCATACAGTTAGGTACCAGTACCTCACTTTGAAAAGGAGGGGATGTCACGTGACACATCCAACCCTATGTGTCCGTGAACAAGCTACAGCATGACCAGGATTCAGTTCAGTCAAGTCAGTCTAGAATAGGAAGTGATCTACCACTTTTGTGAGTCTGTTCGCAGACCACGCATGACCAGTCACGTAGAGCAGATGCATATCCTCCAGTTGCACACAACATGATCATCAGCATTCCATCAGAATCCATCAAGGCAATTTTCCAGTGCATTAAACCCTATTTTCCCTATTTTTGACATTTTTCACTTACTTATTAAGTGACTTTTGTTGGGAACTAGGTAGGGCAATTTTGCTAAGATAATATATAAGCAAACCAGAGCTAGCACTTTCTGGCAAAAGAGGCAGCAAGAGCATTGCTCAACAGGCACCTTCTCAAGCAAGACTGCCCCCAAGAACTTGGCGTTTTTACCCCAAACCCCCCTAGCATTTTCAGCCTAAACACACCAGCGTTTACCAATCAACGTTTTCAGCCTGGACTCACTGGCATTTTCAGCAAAGAACCTCAGCGTCATTCAGCCCCTGGCCTTGGCGTTTTCAGCAACAACTCCCCAGCGTTTATCAGCCCTGCATTGGCGATTCTGCAGCAGCAATACAGCCAGCAGCATAGAGTTTTTTAGCAGCGATTCCATAGCGATTTCAGTAGCAGCATACCAGCGTTCTCAACGCCTTCACGCACAGTGTCCATTCACCTTGTTTGTGTCCATTGCAATCTCTCATTAAAGAACAAAAGACTCTCCCTTCCCTAAATAAAAGGAACCTTGAGCAAAGTTCAGAGCACTCATCTTGAGCAAAGTTCAACATTCATTCCGCTGCACCTTACATCTTGTCACAGAAGCAGCTATCGGAAAAGCAGATGCGGTGGGCTAACATCTTGTCACATACACTTCCAGATTGTCCATATGCATGGACAGAAGAACTTGGTGGCAGATGCTTTGTCCTGGAAGCCGTTTGTCTTGGCTATTTCCGCGATTCATCATAGAAGCTTCGAGGACATGGTCGATCAGTACGACACAGATCCAAAATTTTCAGATGTATTCATTCGAATACACAATGGGGAGGTAGTAGCGGGATAATCCATTTGGGATGGCTACTTGATGAAGAAAACAATGTTGTGCGTTACACAGCCGTTGAGAGAACAAGTTGTAACCGAATGCCATTGTCCACCATTTACGGGTCACCGCGGCATTGATACCACCTTGAAATGTGTGGAACGATACTTCTTTTGGCCGAGACTCAAGAAGGATGTGGACGATTTTGTACGCAGTTGCTTGGTATGCCAGAAGGTCAAGTTTTGACAGGTATAAAGGACAGGGATTGTGTAAGGTGCAGCGGAAGTGAATGTTGAACTTTGCTCAAGATGAGTGCTCCAAACTGTGCTCAAGGTTCCTTTTACTTACGGAAGGGAGAGCCTTCCGTTCCTTTAGTGAGAGAGTACAAATGATTACAAACAAAGTGAATGACACTGTGAATGAAGGTGCTGAGACTGGGAGATAGAGAGAGAAGAATACGACAATGCTTGGACTTGCCGACGATGTCGACGACGACAAGAATCTGAAAATGCTAAGGGGCTGAAATCTGCAAATCTTTATCTGCTGAATTATGACTCTATGTCAGTGACGATGTCGATGACGACGGTATGACGACGACGTGCTGAAAACGCAGATACTGAAATCTGTGTTTTCCGGGCTGAATCTGCAAACTTCACGAGATCTGACCGTGTGGCGAGGATCTGCTGCGGGAAAGTGAGATCTGCGAGGTTTGGGGGTTCTACTGCGGAAACTGACTGCTGAAAACTGAAAACGCCGAGTCTAGGGCTGATTCCGTCGCGAAGATCTGCAAAAACGCTGAGGTTGATCTGCAAACCAAAAACACTAGGGACTGGACTATGTCTTTGCTGAGGAAACTACTAACACTAGGGCTAATCTGCTGTCGCTAAGGAATCTGCTATCGCTAGGGCTGATCTTCTGTGTCTTGTGGTCGCCGAGGCTGATCTGCCATGCAAAAACGCCAAGGGCTGATCTGTGGTTGCAAAACGCTAGGTCCTTGCTGCTCTGTTGCAAAAACACTAGGCTTGTTGGGGTCCTGCTGAGAAGGTGCCTGTTGAACCAAAGTTCTTGCTGCCTTTTCTGCGGTGGAATGCTAGCGCTAGGTTTGCTTATAAACTCACTTAATCAAATTGCCCTACCCAGTTCCCAACAAAAGTCACTTAAAAATAATAAGTGAAAAATGTCAAAAATAGGGAAAATAGGTCTATGCACTGTAAAAATGATCCTGATGGGTTCTGACTGGAATCTGATGGTCATGTTGTGTGCAACCAGAGGATATGCATCTAATCTAAGTGTCTGGACATGCACGGTCTGCGAACACTCACAAAAGTGCCATATCACTTCTTATTCTAGACTGACTTGACTGAATTGAACCCTTGTCATGAAGTAGCTTGTCCACGAACACATAGGGTTGGATGTGTCACGTGACAAATTGTTACAACCTTTACCCATTCCTACCGGCCCCTGGGAAAGTATTGCAATGGATTTCATTTTTTATCTCCCGAAGACATAAGAGTGGTCACGATGGCATCTGGACTATTATTGACAGATTTAGCAAGCAAGCTCATTTCATTCTAGTGAAGAAAACAGTCAAGCCGGATCATTTAGCGAGAATGTTCATTGCCAAGATATTCAGATTACATGGCATGCCTGAGACAATAGTCTCTGAAAGAGATCCCCTACACCAGTTTGGTTTGGAAGGCTATTTGGGAGAACATTGGCACACGATTGCAATTCTCGTCATCTTTCCACCTGCAGACAAATGGGCAATCTGAGATTGCAAATTCAGTTGTACTGGATTTATTGAAGTCTTACATTTCGGAGAAGAAGACTTAATGGGAAAAGTTTTTGCCTTTGGTGGAATTTGCCTACAATAACACGATTCACTCTTCGACGAGTAAGGAGCCATTTGAGATTATTGAAGGTGCTACAAAGGTTCCACTATAACCGGCCTGTACAACGTAGAGGGCGGTACTATTTCAATTACCTGTTAATTTTACACAGAGCACTGAGAAGGGAAGAGAACACAGTTGCGTCCAGCGACTAGAATGTCACTGTGCACACGAGACCGACACCCTGTAGGCCCCAAAGACTGGCGCCCCTTTCGATATTTCTTTATTCAAATTAAGGTAGACGATCCGACCACTTCGCACAGCTTTCACAAAGCTGTCCAAACCTGGCGAGGGCTGAAAACGCCGGTTTTCGACCTGATTTTGGCAGCATAACAACGCAAAAACCCCTGTAGGTCAAAAGCACCTGTCTAGGACGGATTCCCTCGCTATCTGGAAGCTTTCTCGTGAGCTGTCACAGAAATTCAGCGGGCTGTAATTCCCTGTTTTTCACTGCCGGGTGCCCAAAAGCCTGTACACGCATCCCAAGGCTCTCACGAGGCTCCCCCGGTGTTTCCTTGCAATTTAGGTGCGAAACCCTAAACCTGCAAAAAAACATAGCAGGCTGTAATTCGCTGTTTCGGATCCTTTTTAGCGGAGCGAACACACCTACGCGTGTCCCAAGGGCTCCCGCACGCAATGGGACAGTTCCCCTGTGAATTGGACGAGTTTTCACGCGAGAAAACTCTCCGAACTCGCAATTTCTCGCGATGGAACTGTGCGTACCTATGGGGGATTAGCAATTAGCTAATCCGGTTCTTGTTCAAAAGGCTCTTGCCTTGGCAAACGCGCATAAACCCCCAGAACTGCACATGTTCATCTGAGTAGCCCAACTAGTGGGGCATTACCATATGTGCCAAAGGGGAGAGAGAGATGCACGAGAGCAAATCATCGCGCTACATGAGACAGAGGAGAAGGCAAGCTTTCCATTAAAGCTGTAGACCTACACCCACTACTCACACACACTGTAGCTCACTTATCAGTCAAATCAGCCTCCTCTCTCAAATTGGGCGCCCCCTCTTCATGCTGGAAGTGGCAAAACTGCCTGGAGCCGCCATGTGTCCAGTTTGCCCCTTTTGAGTTACTTCTCTAGTTCCCACTGACTTGTAAAGTTATAAGTGACTTTCCGAGTGGCCCATACTTCATTTGGCGCGCACAGGCTTCCATACTCATCAGAATTCAGTGCTAACTGGCCCGACCAGTCCCAGACTGACCGACCAAGACTCCCGCTGTGAGAAACCTATTCGGCCGCAGCCGTTTCACACTGGCCATGCAATGTCCACTTGCACCTTTTCAAGGGTTCCGGGGAAAACAAGTAAAAATAAAAATAAATAAAAATATCTAGTACTTATTTACGGAAGGCAACAGGAAAAATACACCTCCTGGTGACACACCCCACCCTTGAAATACTGCAAGCGACCTCGCTTGCATACCAATAATACATGCAGTATCTCCTGATATCACATATATTCTATGATGGGAATCCAAGATATACATGCTTCCGAAAATGTAGCGTTGGACGATTAAACAATCCCACCGACCTGGCTACGACACATATCAAGCATAGAAGTCTTCTAGTGTACTCTCAAGCACAAACTTCTCTAGCTAAATTCTGTATGGAAAGAGTAGATACAATTGCTTAACTACTCTCTTGAGCATCATGAACCATGCTCTTGCCTTGCTCCAGAAAAGGCTACATCAAGTCACTGTGGGTTCCATCTGAAAGGCTTCAAGATACAATTGCAATAGCTGAGGTGAATCAACCAATTCAGACTCTTCCATCCATTTGGCATCCAACGATGGATAGTTCTTGAACTTTAGTAAATAGCGTCTTGCAACCTTTCCTCTAACATTTCTTTCTTTATGTGCCAATATCTGTTCAGGAACAAGGATTTCATCCAATTCTTCCACTTCGGGTTGTTCCTCATCAAGCATATTCTCTGGCACATTACCAACAAAGGGTCTTAGAAGGCTGACATGAAAAGCATTATGTATTTTCCAGCCTTTTGGTAGCTTTAACCTGTAAGCTACATCGCTGATCTTTTTTGAAATCTGAAATATCGCATACTGAGCTTAGGAAACAAGCGTTCCTTGCCTTTCCTTTTCTTTAACCTGGCCTTTTCAAAGCGCAAAAGCACCCAATCACCAAGTGAAAATACAAGTTCACGACGGTGACGATCAGCAACTTTCTTTTGCTTAGCCTGAGTCTTCTCAAGAGCAATCTTTATCTTCCTGTATGTTTCATCCATATCTTGCACATACTTGTCTGCCTCAAAAATCTTGTCCTTAGTCTGCAAAATGGGCGGGACTTTCTTCCCTCCTTCCACTATCTCAAATGGTGCCTTACCTGTTGACGTATGCACAGTGTTATTGTAAGCATATTCAACCAATGGAAGATGGTGTTCCCAAGTTGCCTTGTGCTCTGACACATAACATTTGAGCAGGTCCAAAACATTAGAATTTGCCTCTTCTGATTGTCCATCAGTTTGCGGATGAAACGAAGAAGAGAACTTTAGCATAGTGCCCATGTTCTCAAACAATGCCTTCTAGAAAAGACTCGTCATACGTGGATCCCTATCACTAACAATTGACTGAGGCATCCCCTGGTATTTAAAGATATTGCTCATGAATATCTTGACCATGTGTTCAGGCTTTATCTTCTTCCTCATAGGAATGAAATGGGCCTGCTTACTGAACCTACAAATAATAGTCCAAATCCCATCATTGCCTGTTTGCGTCCTTGGAAGATCAAAGATAAAGTCCATTGCTATGCTTTCCCATGGCCTATCTGGGATCGGCAATGGCTGCAACAATCCCGGTTGCTTTTGTCTATCAAATTTGACTTTTTGGCATACTAAGCATGATCTTACAAATGTGTCAACATCTTGACGCAAAGCTGGCCAATAGAAGAATGCCTCAACCCCTTTCACTGTCGATCCAATCGTGGAATAAGGTGGAGCATGACTTTCCATCAAAATCTTTGGCCGTAACTGTTTAGTAACGCATAACTTTCCATGCATCATGAGAAAGTCGTTCTTAAGCATATAGTGCTCATGATGTTGCCCATCAACAAGCTGGTCATAGATCCTTGCAAAATTTGAATCTTCAGCATATTGTGTCTTCATTTCGTCTAGTTCACAATGGTACAGAATTGACACTGCAAAAATTTGGGGCTTTCGTGACAACGCATCAACCACCACGTTCTTTTTCCCTTGCACATGCACAATCTAAAAATGGAACATTGACAAGATGTTTGCCCATCGCATGTGCTTCTCAGACAACTTCGTCTGTGTGAGAAAATATCGCAAGGTTTGATGATCCGTTTGGACAACAAAATCAGCCCCTAGCAGATAGTGTTTCCAACTAGTGAGAGCATGAATTACTGCCAACAATTCTTTCTCATAGACTTGCAAGTTCCTTTCAGTCTTCAAAAGAATTCTGCTCTCATATGCGACTACTCGGCCATTCTGCATTAGAACTGCATCAAGACTATGGCCACACGCATCACACTGAACCACAAAAGGTTTTAAAAGATCTGGCAAAATGATTACTGGATCTGAAGTCAGCTTCTCTTTCAAGTGTTTGAACGCTAAAATTTCCTTGGCTGTCCACTTGAAAGTAACTCCTTTTCCTTGTAGTGCATGGAGTGGAGAAGCAATCTCAGCAAAATTTCGGATGAACCTCCTGTAATAGGAACATAAGCCTAGAAAGCTTCGAATGTCATGTACGGACTTCAAGTCTGGCCATGACCTAATTGCTTCCACTTTAGCGGGATCCATGCGTACCCCATCCTTTGAAACAATGTGCCCAAGGAAGTGAATTTCTTGCAAAAAGAATTCACTCTTCTTCGCATTAATGAGTAGCCTGTTCTTACGTAACTCATTGAAAAATGCAGTCAAGTGATCCCTATGCTCCTCTTCAAACTTTGAATAGACAATCATGTCATCAAAGAAGGTACCCACGAAGTTTCTATGTGGTCTAAAAATTATGTCCATCATTCTATTAAACGTGGCAGGAGCATTTGTGAGACCAAATGGCATAACAAGAAACTCAATAGAGACCAAATGTTGTCCTGAACGCAGTCTTATGGACATCTTCTGGCCTAATGCGTATCTGATGGTAGCCACTCTTTAGGTCTATCCTTGTAAACAATGACGCTCCCTCAAGCCGATCAAGAATGTCATCTATCCTCGGTATGGGGAACCTGATCTTGATGGTATTCTTATTCAAGGCGCGATAGTCAATGCACATGCGCCATGAACCATCCTTCTTCTGCACTAAGAGTCCAGGCGAACAAAAAGGGGATGAACTGGGCTGAATCAGCCCCTTCTCTAAAAGCTCGTTGACCTGACTCATAATCTCTTTCTGCTGGGCTGCACTAACCCTGTATGGTGGTCTATTCGGTGGACTAGAACCTAGCACAAGATCTATAGTATGATCCTCGGGTCTCTCAGGAGGTAACTCCCCTGGTAAAGAGTCCGAAAAACAATCACTGAAACCACTCAAAAAAGTTGCATGTCTTTATCTAAGGTAGACAAATTAGATACAACTTGAGGTACTTCTTTTGCAAAGATCAAGTACGCAGAAAAATGATTCTTTATTACAGATGAAATAGCAGAAGCAGAAACAACTGGAACAGACTCGCCTTTAAGCTTTACATCAAGGACATGAGTCTTTCCTCTATGTACAAGGGTAATATTTTTGTTGTAAGTATCCACTGTAGCATGCAACCTGTAACACCATGGGATACCCAGTAACACATCACAGCCCTCAAGTGGCATAATATGAAATTCTTCCGCATCCACGTAGCTCTGAATGTGCAGACGAAGCTTTCCCAACATGGGAGTAACGGGCTCTGAATGACCTGGGCATGCCAAACCTGCTTCCCCTGTCATACCCATCTCCTCTGCACGAATGCCCAACTTTGATGCCAATTCTGGTGATATGAAATTTGCACGGGCTCCTGGATCAAAGAAAACCAGCACTGTCTGGTCTCTAACTTTGCCCCAAGCTCTGCACAGCTCCGTGGCATCTGTGTTTGGCTGGTCTCCAACCAAATCTGAAACAAGTCCTGCACTTGGCTTTGGCTTCTTCCCTTTATGGTCTAACTTGTCATCCTTATCCTGTGACTTCTTCTGTGGGCATTCATTTGCAAAATGTCCTTCCTGTTCACAAATGTAGCATTTCTTGGCCTCCCTAAGAGCTTTCCTTTCTTCAAAGGTTTTGCCAGAAAAAAGCCTTTTTTGTCCTTGTCCTCGTCCCGAAGAAGACTTAGACTGCTTCTTGGACGCTTTGCTGCAACATTGCCCTTGGCTGAAAACTGTTTGCCCTGGGACCCTTTCTTGTGGCTCTTAAATCCATCGAAATCTCCTTTCGACAGATTGCTGGCCACTCTTGCATTCTCTATCAACTGAAACATATTCATGACAGTAGTCTGTGCAGTAGTCCCTGATTTTCTTGGGCAATCCGCAACAGTACTTCTCAATCTGTTCTGACAATGGCACAAACCTGTAAGAGGTGACTGGCAACAGCACGGCCCAAAACTTTTTATTGTACTCTTCCAAGTTCGCACACTATTTAGCATTCAACTTGTGCCATTCTGTCATCACATCCACTTCAAAAGTGTTCGTCAACCATGCAGGCGCAAAAAGCTTTTTGAATTGGACCCACGTTGTTGGGGCTTGACCCTGGTTCAACAATGCGCTCCACCATTGAAGCACATTCCCTTTCAAGAAAGTGGCAGCCTTGCATATCTTTGAAGAATCCGTGAAGTTTCCTCCAGCATAAGCTGCATCGAACTGCTGTATGAAGGTCAAAGCCTTCAATTGATCCTCGGTTCCTCTGAAAGTTTCAAACTTCACTCCCTGCCCACCTTCCTTGTAATCCTTAAGCTGACTCAAAGGAGCCACATTATCATAAACAGGTGCATGTAACAGTGGTGCTCCATGATTGTTCATTCCAGCACTCGCATCAACTGTTTTACCTGCGGTATCTGCATTTGGTACGTATGGCTGCGAAAAACCAGCCATACCAAATTGTGTTCCAGGCACTCGAAACTGGCCATAGGCACCCTGATAACCTGGTTGGACACCCATGTTCGCGTACATAGGTTACCCATGCCTGTTTGCATTGTCCCGAACACATTCCCTGACATATAACCTGTGGAAGGTCCAGCCATAGCTTGAAACACTGAACCACCTCCAAAATAACCAAGATAAGTATTAGGCATAGTTACAGGGGACGGGGGGGACGGCCGTAACCGGGCCGGGAACGGCAGGGAACGCCGAGGGACGGACGGAAATCGGGCCGGACGGCTGGGTCGTAGGGGGGACGGACCGGGGTCGGACGGACCGGACGGGGTCAGCCGGGGTCGGACCAGAACAGATTCAAATTTCTGCCCGTTTTTTACCGTTTGCAACGGTTCTGTGCAGCCCCAACTGCCATATTTTTGGAGCCTTGGCCCTTGGGAGGCTATAAAAGGCTCCCTTGGGCCTCTTAATACTCATAGTCTCAATGCTCAATGCTCATTCCATTTCCCTCAAGCTGAAGACTCAAGCTACTCAAGTCTCAATCATCAATGCTTTCCTCTCTACTCAATGCCCATTGCTCAAGCTTGAAGCATGACCATTGACTACCCTACACTCTAGTCTCCACTCTCAAGTCTCTCCCTCTTCTACCCACTTTGAAGTTTGAACTTTGAAGCTCTCCTCTCCCTCTTCTACCCACTTTGAAGCTCTCCTCTACTCTCTCTCCACACAAGCTCTCATCTAACTCTTCTAACTTCTAAGCTCTACTCTCTCGAGTCTCTCCACCATCATGTCATCTCAAGCCAACTCCACTTCTCAAGCCGCTTCTTCTCGAAGGAGGCCCGCCGTGCAAACGTGGTCGTGGTGGGATGAAGTCGACTTTAGCTCGTGTGGCAAAGGTGGCAATGCAAGACCATGGACGTGCAAGCTATGTCCATACAAGAGATCGGGTGGTTCAAACAAAGTGCGAGCCCATCTTCTTCATGAACCCGGTCACGAGGTGAAGTTTTGCCCTCATGTAGTTCCCGAGAAGAGGTTGGATCTTCTTGAGAAGCTCACGGTGTATGAGGTTGCGGAAGCGGCCAAGAGGGGCCGTTTTGTTGCCGTTGATCCCTCCGCCACAACAACACCGCGAGAGCAAAGGGAAGCCAACTTTGACGACATCGCTCGAACCTTCAAGAGCCATGGATCTACACCGTCCTCTTCCGTTCCGCATCGCCAAACCACTCTCAACGAAAATTGGAATCCTAAATTGAGGGAAGAGGTGGATAGGTCGGTTGCCCGATTCTTCTTCCACGACCACATTGCCTTCCATGCTTCGCGGTGAGTTTCCCTTGGCATATGCACATTGCAATCTTCCATTTTGTATGCATAATGGGTTATAACTTCTCGACTCTCGACTCTCCATACTAACACAACATGCTCTATTTTGTGTGGATAGGTCTCCATACTTTCGAACCATGGTTACGAAAATAGGGGAATATGGCTCCTCTTATGTGCCACCTTCATCGGAGAGGCTTCGCACCACCCTCCTTGACAAAGAGAAGCTTGCCGTGGAGCAAGCGGCCCAAGCAACAAAGGATTTGTGGGAGACCAATGGCGTCTCTCTTCTTGTAGATGGATGGAGCGACACCCGCAAGCGGTCCATCCACGGGGTGGTGGCCTACTCTCGGGGGGAGATATACTTTGTGGAGTCACATGATGCATCCAATAGTGGCAAGGCCGCCGAGATGCTTGCTGCGGAGAGAACAAGCACCATAGAGATCACCGGCCCGGAGAATGTCCTTTGTATGGTTGCAGATGGAGAGGCGCCAAATAGGGCAGCCGGAGCTATCATTGAGGGCATGTATCCCAGCATCCATGTCACATTTTGCATGGCGCATTGCCTCAATAACCTCCTCAAGGACATAGGGAACTTGTCATGGATTTCACCCACCATTGGTGACGCCTCTCGAATTGTCTCCTTTGTGCTCAACCATCAAAAAGTGCGCCACGAATTCTCAAAGAGGAGCCACTTGTCCTTGCTCAAATATTCAGAGACAAGATTTGCATTTAATTGGCTTATGCTAGGCCGCTTGTCTACATGTGGCGGAGCCTTAAGGGGCCTCTTTCTCAGTGATGAGTTCCACGCCATGCCGGAGTCTACATCAGCAGTAGGATTGAAATGCCGAGAATGGGCCGACGACGCCGCTTGGTGGGAGGAGGTGAAGACTCTTGACGCCATGGTCAAGCCTATTCTACACCTACTTCGAGTGGTGGATGGCTTGCAGCCATGCATTGGCAAAGTCTACGAAGCCATGGATCAGATGATAGAGGCACTTGAGAAGCTTGTGCCTGACCCTGTTCAGTATGCGGAGATTCATGGCTTGTGTGAGTCGAGGTGGAATGGATACTACTCTCCACTTCATGCGGCAGCTTATGTGCTTGACCCTGAGTTTCAAGGAAGGCGTCAAGAGACCGACAAGGAGGTGAGCAAAGGATGGCGGCTTGCATTGGAGCGCCTTGAGCCTAGCAGTGACATTAGGCGCAAGATTAGAGACGAGCTACTCAACTACAGGCAAAAGAAGGGCTCCTATGGATGTGTAGATGCACAGCTTGATCGCAACAAGATTGGCTCGGTTTTGTGGTGGGAGGACTATGGAGGAGATGGCCCACATTTGCAGCGCTTGGTTGTTCGTGTCCTTAGCCAAGCATGTACCACTAGTTGCTTGGAGCAACTATGGAGTGTGTACAGCCACATTGCCTCTAAGAAGAGGAATCGCCTTGGGGTTCAGAGGGCCAATGATTTGGTGTTTGTGAGCGCTAACTTGCGCATGCTTGCCAAGAGCGTCACACACAAGGCAGATCCTTTCACTGAGTGGGAGATGGCACAAGAGAATCCATCTATGGCCGATACTCTTTTGGAGGAGCTAGAGGAGGATTTCGAGCCTCAATGCGAGCCTCCCGAGCCCTCATACGTCGCTGACGACCTCGACTACGACGACAATGTGGAGATTCAGCAGGCGAGCACTTCTTGAGTTTGATGATCATTGATCACTCGAGTCTCGAGTCTAGACTCTTGAGTCTACGACTCTACCTACTACATAGCCCTTTGTACTTTTTGTTATCCTTGAGGCCTCAGGCTTGTCCTAAGTCCTTTAGGCTTTTTGACTCTTGAGCCCTTGTGGCATGCACTTCTCATTTTGTATCCATCGATCATCGATGTTTTATTAGCACATTTCAGCCTATATGACTCGTGTTCTTTGGTCTATTTAGTGTAAATTTATGGTCAAAGTGATGCTCTATGTGTGTGGCATGTGTGTAGGTCAAAAAATGCCAAAAAAACTCTCTTTTTTTTTTGCCGTTCTGACCCCGTCCCCGTTTCCTAACTTTTGCCGTCCCGACCCCGTTCCCGACCCCGACCCGCCGTCCCATGTAACTATGGTATTAGGTAATGGAAGGGTCTGACGCATAGCATGTTCATTACTCCCTTGACCATTCACAAACGGTTCTTGTCCAGCTAAAGCAAGTTGCTTTGGATCATTGGACACGGCTAGTTGCTCAACCACATGGGCTTTCCCTCGAGCATCATGAGTCCTCTGCGCATTGGAAATCTCCTTTTCTTGCAACGGCTCAGTCATGCCCTGTGTAGGAGGCTGAAAACCCTGTGTCGGAGCCTGTAAGAACTCCTGCATCCTTGGGTTGTTAGCCAACTGCTGAAACATGTCCATGCAGCAACGCAGTTGAGTTCTAAACAACCTGTCCTCTTCTTGAAGAGTTGCAGGAACTTTCTCCGTGCCATGTGAGGAAGATCCCTCTTCAGGTACTTGGTGTCTCTTCTCTGCCATATCGACAAGCTCTGTGTTGCTTTCACCCACAACAATCCACGCTGCACTTTTTGAAGAAAAAGTGACTATCCCGTCGATGGAACCATATAACCGGCCTGTACAACGTAGAGGGCGGTACTATTTCAATTACCTGTTAATTTTACGCAGAGCACTGAGAAGGGAAGAGAACACAGTTGCGTCCAGCGACTAGAATGTCACTGCGCACACGAGACCGACACCCTGTAGGCCCCAAAGACTGGCGCCCCTTTCGATATTTCTTTATTCAAATTAAGGTAGACGATCCGACCACTTCGCACAAGCTTTCACAAAGCTGTCCAAACCTGGCGAGGGCTGAAAACGCAGGTTTTCGACCGGATTTTGGCAACATAACGACGCAAAAACCCCTGTAGGTCAAAAGCACCTGTCTAGGACGGATTCCCTCGCTATCTGGAAGCTTTCTGGTGAGCTGTCACAGAAATTCAGCCGGCTGTAATTCCCTGTTTTTCACTGCCGGGTGCCCAAAAGCCTGTACACGCATCCCAAGGCTCTCACGAGGCTCCCCCGGTGTTTCCTTGCAATTTAGGTGCGAAACCCTAAACCTGCAAAAAAACATAGCAGGCTGTAATTCGCTGTTTCGGATCCTTTTTAGCGGAGCGAACACACCTACGCGTGTCCCAAGGGCTCCCGCACGCAATGGGACAGTTCCCCTGTGAATTGGACGAGTTTTCACGCGAGAAAACTCTCCGAACTCGCAATTTCTCGCGATGGAACTGTGCGTACCTATGGGGGATTAGCAATTAGCTAATCCGGTTCTAGTTCAGAAGGCTCTTGCCTTGGCAAACGCGCATAAACCCCCAGAACTACACATGTTCATCTGAGTAGCCCAACTAGTGGGGCATTACCATATGTGCCAAAGGGGAGAGAGAGATGCATGAGAGCAAATCATCGCGCTACATGAGACAGAGGAGAAGGCAAGCTTTCCATTAAAGCTGTAGACCTACACCCACTACTCACACACACTGTAGCTCACTTATCAGTCAAATCAGCCTCCTCTCTCAAATTGGGCGCCCCCTCTTCATGCTGGAAGTGGCAAAACTGCCTGGAGCCGCCATGTGTCCAGTTTGCCCCTATTGAGTTAATTCTCTAGTTCCCACTGACTTATAAAGTTATAAGTGACTTTCCGAGTGGCCCAGACTTCATTTGGCGCACACAGGCTTCCATACTCATCAGAATTCAATGCTAACTGGCCCGACTAGTCCCAGACTGACCCACCCAGACTCCCGCTGTGAGAAACCTATTCGGCCGCAGCCGTTTCACACTGGCCATGCAATGTCCACTTGCACCTTTTCAAGGGTTCCGGGGAAAACAAGTAAAAATAAAAATAAATAAAAATATCTAGTACTTATTTACGGAAGGCAACAGGAAAAATACACCTCCTGGTGACATCCACCCTTCCTAAGCACGAAAGATAAGATTTTTGAAGCCAACCAATACCTCGGCTTCTTTTGCCAAGGTCCGGGAGGCTTTAGAGAAATCTCAGGAAAGACACAAGAAGGCAGCAGATCACCATCGCGATGTGAAATTAAAGGAAGACAATTGGGTGCTCTTACGTTTTGAGAAGCTTAGCATGAGATACTATGGACCTTTCCAGATAAAAGAAAAGATAAATGATGTCTCTTTTAGACAGAAGTTGCCCGATACTTGGAGAATTCACAATGCTTTTCATCTGAGTCTCTTGAAGCCTTTTAAAGGCGATGTGCCCAATGATGGGGAGCCAGATGACCAAGATACTCATTCCAAAACAAATACTGGCACCAAGCACATAAAGATAGAAAGATTAAAGGTAGAATGATTAGGTGGTTCTTGATTAATTCAAGAACTATCCTGCATTGGATGCGAAGTGGATGGAGAAAGAGGACCCAACAGATAGTCCTCGGATTGTGGAACTTTACCTTGAAGCATTCGGTTTAGCATAGTCTACTCCGATAGAACCCCGATTTCAGCATGGGAAAATCTAGTGCAGCGGGTTTGCACAAGAGGGGAATCACTCTGCTCCTTTGTCAATAGATTGCCCCGACTTTTTATATAGTCACTGATGTCCCTTTGGGTTTCAAGGATACCGCTAAGCTGACAGTATTCTGCTGTATGACTATATGAGTTGGAATTCCCGATAATGAAATGATACTGATTGATTTGTACTTGACTTGTTTGAGTGCAAGAATTGATAGACGAAATGACAGCAACATTTCGGTCTCATAAATCTCTATAGACATGATTGCAATATGGATTAGTTAATCGGGCATCTGTGAGGTCCCGACTGGATCTAGAAATACGTTGTTGATTAATCATAATCTGAGATTTGGAATGAATGTGATGTCCTGTGATGTGACTGTCGATTGGTACATGTGCTAGATGTGTTGTTCCTAGTGCGTCGGCACAAACAGTCAGTGTCTGCTAAGACAATTTATGGCCTCTGTCTGTTTGCAGGCGTAATCGAGGGCGATTACCATGCTTTCAAGAGGGGGGTATGTCACAAATGGGTGAGGTGGCAATAGACCCGGACACACACACTGCCCGGACAAATGACACATGGCAGGCTGGTACGGAAATCCCTGAATTTGCGCCGCAAAACATGCTGACATGCTGACGTGCATCCATACGGATTTCCTGCTTTTGCGTAGCCTACTGATGATGTGGCAACGTACGGATTTCTTGGATTTACACTGGCTGTTGTTATGGCACCTTTTGGCTCAGTTGCTTTTAAAGAGAAGCTTTTAAGTTTAATGCTTTTAGGGCTCTGCTTTTGGGCATCCCTTGTACCAATAAATAAGTGGGCAAGGCCTCACTTTTCAGTGCATATGGACGTAGAGTGTTGCTAAATGGACTATTTTCTTATTTTCTTGAGTAATTTCTTTTTATTGAAATTAGGATATTTAAACATGTGACTTGAATCGTAAGGTTAGGAATTGTAGATCTACTGGAATTATTGAAAACCATCAGAAACAGAAAAACTCTGATGCGTCATATGATGGGTGGCATTAAGCATCGTGAAGGGGTTTTACCGTTAGTTCGGTAGGAGAGACCGGGAAACAAGTATTCCTGATGTGTCACATGATGGGGTGACGGGAGCATCAGAAAGGGAATATCTCTTTGGTCTGGCAAGGAATTCGAACTGGAAAGAGGAATGCGCGTAAAGACGCAAGCACACAAGAATAAAGATGGGTTCTGAGAAGCTTTTCTTGAAAAGCGGAATATTTTAACGAGTTTTCCGAGAAGAGAAGACGCTTTCCCGCGAGGAATCTATGTCTGCATTGCATTTGTGCATGTGATTGCATCCAGGGATGCCTGGGAAGTGCTGTGAAAAGCATTGTTTTTAACTTATAAGGTTTTATTGAGTTTTTGGCCAGGTTCATACCAATCTTAAAATATGCCGACCGCCCACTTAATTAGTGGACAACCACTTAGAAAATATAGCAACAAAACCACCCAGTGAATTCTCTCTCCCTATTTCGGGTAGAACAGCAAAAAAAAAATCCGCCGCGAGCTCTACGCAACCATCCTCTGCTTCCTGCTATGGCCAAGGGGCTATAAAAGCACCACATGCCCTCACTCAGAGGAGTTGCCAACGCCAGCAAGAGAAGACTCTGCCGCCAGAAGACGCAAGAGATCGCGAGACTGCGTAGCACAGAAGTCACTTTTCCCGCGCAAGAGCGACAGGAATCTATTGTGGATTCGCCATACGAATTTTGTCCCGTGTTTGTCTGTGTGTTTGCAGGTACTTCATCGTGAAGGAGAAGCAAAAAGGCTTCGGCTTACGGTCGGGAATTCCAGGGATGGAATTCGGAAATTGTCTACGGGGTCTCGAGTCCGAGTACGGACGGAAAAAGGATTGAGAGCTCGTCTCTCGGATTTCCCTTACGGGAAGGAACGACCATCGAGTCAGAGAATTAGAACGGAGGGGTTTTCTCCGGTTCTTGTGCTTGTAAAAAGATTCTCCCTAATAAAGGATTCTCTTTAAGGGGGGAGACCAACCCATCTTATGGTCCCACATACTATGTCGAACTTCTCCCTCAACTCTGTTTAGTTGAAAGATTATTTATGTTCGTCTTGTTGATTATTCGTGTGCGCTCCCGTTTGTGACATAGAGTCTAAGAGTGAGCATCTGCCCACTCTCTTGTACTTTGAACACAGATTGATACAAAAAGAAATACCGAAAGGGGCGCCAATCTTTGGGGCCAATATCTTTCGGCACGGAACTACGTCGAGCCGTGTCGACTAAATAGTGAAGTGTGAACTATTTTGAAGTGAATCTCTGCTCTGTCACGGTAGAATCTTGACTTGGAGTGTCCAAGTTTGTTACAGAAGTATATTGTGATGCTTGTGGTCGTAGTCTGGGAGGGTCTTAATGCAAGAAGGCCACATGATTGCCTACGAGGGTCGATTGTTTTCGAGGCCGGAATTGACAACACAGATTTATGAGAAAGAGCTTTTGGCAGTGATTCATGCTCTTACTCAATGGCGACATCACCTACTCGGAGCCGATTTCACGGTCTTTACTGATCATCAGAGTTTACGCTACTTCTTGTCACAGAAGCAGCTTTCGAAAAAGCAGACGCAGTGAGCTAACATCTTGTCACAGTTTCACTTCCAGATTGTCCATGTTCAAGGACAGAAAAACTTGGTGGCAGATGCATTGTCTCGGAAGCCCCTAGTCTTGGCTATTGCCGCGATTCATCATAGCAGCTTGGAGGACATGGTTGATCAGTATGCCAAAGATCCGGATTTTTTCGATGTATTAGAATGGGGAGGTAGTAGCGGGATATTCCATACGGGATGGCTACTTGATGAAGAAAACGATGTTGTGCGTCACACAGCCGTTGAGGGAAAAGGTTTTAACTGAGTGCCATTGTCCACATATAACGGGTCACCGCGGCAGCGACACCACCTTGAAAGGTGTGGAATGTTACTTCTTTTGGCCGAGACTCGAGAAAGATGTGGACGACTTTGTTCACAGTCGTTTAGTATATCACAAGGTCAAGTTTGACAGGCATAAGGCACAGGGATTGTTACAGCCTTTACCCATTCCCACCCGCCCCTGGGAAAGTATTGCAATGAATTTCATTTTTGATCTCCCGAAGACACAGAGTGGGCATGATAGCATTTGGATTGTCATCGATAGATTTGGCAAGCAAGCTCACTTCATTCCAATGAAGAAAACAGTCAAGCCGGATCATTTAGCACGACTGTTCATTGCACAGATTTTCCGACTTCATGGCATGCCTCAGACAATAGTCTCCGACATAGATTCACGAGTTTGTTATGGAGGGCCATTTGGGAGAATATTGGCACACGGTTGCAATTCTCGTCATCATTCCACCTACAGACAGATGGACAATCTGAGATTGCAAATTCAGTTGTTCTGGACTTATTGAAGTCTTAACATTTTTTATCAGAAGACTCAATGGGAAAAAAATATTGCCCTTGGTGAAATTTGCCTACAATAACACGATCCACTCTTCAACGGGGAAGGCGCCATTTGAGATCATTGAAGGTGCTCCGAAGGTTCCACCCTTCCTTAGTGCTAAGGATAAGATTTTTGAAGCCAAGCAATACATGAGGGACTTGGACACTGCTTTTGCCAAGGTCCGGGAGGCGTTAGTAAAATCTCAAGAACGCCATAAAAAGGCAGTAGATCGACATCGACAAAATTTGAAATTAAAGGAAGACGATTGGGTGCTCTTACGTTTTGAGAGGGCACGTCTAAGAAAACGAAAAGGAAAGGAGTGTCTTTTTCCAAAGCTTAGTATGAGGTATTACGGCCCTTTCCAAATAAAAGAAAAGATAAATGATGTCTCCTTTAGACTCAAGCTGCCCGATACTTGGAAGATTCACAATGCATGTCATGCGAGTCTATTGAAGCCTTTTAAAGGCAATGTGCCAGTTGATGGGGAGCCTGTTGAGCAACCCGAAGTGGAGGAAAGCGAGAAGATACTCGTTCCAGAACAGATTTTGGCACACAAGGACAGAAAGATAAAAGGTAAAGAGATTAGGCGGTTCTTGGGTAAATTCAAGAACTATTTTGCATTGGATGCAAAGTGGATGGAGGAGGAGGACCTAGTAGATACTCCTCAAATTTTGGAACTTTGCCTCGAAGCATTCAGTTTAGCATAGTCTACTCCGATAGAACCTCGAATTCAGCAAGGGTGAATCTAGTGCAGCGGGTTTGCACAAGAGGGGAGTCACTCCGCTCCTTTGTCAACGGATTACCCCGATTTTGAAATAGTCACTGATGTCCCTTTTGGGTTTCAGGGATATAATGGGTTCAGTAGCACTCTGATGTATGACTTTATGACCAGAATTCCCAAAAATGAAAATGATTGATTTGTACTTGACTTGTTTGAGTGCAGGAACTGAAAGACAAAATGACTGCAGCATTTCGGTCTCATAAATCTCTATAGATATGATTTCATTAAGGATTAGTTAATCGGGCATCCGTGAGGTCCGGCATGGATCTAGGTGCGATTACTAAATACGTTGCCAATGGTCATGGTCTGAGATTTGAATGAATTTTTCTGTGATTTGTCATGTGATGTCCTGTGATGTCGACTGATGTCCTGTGATGTGACTGTCAATTTGTACAAGTGCTAGATGTGTCGTGTCTAGTGCATCGGTATAATAGTCCGTGTCTACTAAGACAGTTTATGGCCTCTGTCTGTTTTGCAGGTGTAATCGAGGGCGATTACAATTCTTTCAAGAGGGGGGTATGTCACAAACTGATGATGTGGCATGTCCAACTTATGGACCTTTGCCGAGGGGCCTAGGTGCCATTAACAAGAAGCGAAGAGCATGCTGACGAGGTAAAATTGTACGGGATTTCCTCGATTTCCACAATTTCCGTTGGCTAGTTTTGGCAGCGCTAGCTTTTGGAGACATGGCTTTTGAAGTTTAATGCTTTTGGGGCTCTGCTTTTAGCAACCCTTGTAAAACCTTTATAAGTGACCCAAGGGGGCTCACTGCTCAAAGCATCTGGACACAGAGTCTGAGAGCGAGCACTTGCGGGCCAGTTGTACTTTGCTCAAAGATTGATATAAAAAGAAATACCGAAAGGGGCGCCAGTCTATGGGGCCAATATCTCTTGGCACGGAACTATGCCGGGCCGTGTCGACTCTCTTTTGATTTGTGAAGTCTTTTGACATGAATCTCTGCTGTGTCGTGGTAGAATCTTGACTTGGGGGTGTCCAAGTTTGTTACAAAAAGAAAAACCGAAAGGCACGCCAGTCTTTGGGGCCTATATCTCTTGGCATGGAAATACGCCGAGCCGTGTCGACTATTAAATTTGTGAAGTGTTTTGAATTGAATCTCTGTTGTGTCGCGACAGACTCTCGACTTGGGGTGTCCCAAGTTTATAACATCGTGCGATCTCTCGATGACTGCTGCAGCTTACGGTAGCTTCTACAGTGCACACTGTTAATCTGGCTTTCCTTGTTTCGGAGGACGTTTATGGCGCACATTGCTACATCTGCCTTCTTGGAGTTTTTACACAAGCTTAGCCACCTGGGTTACAGGTTCATGCATTGACAAGCTTCCGGTCATTCTCATGCCAATTCATGGGCTTCTTTGTTTTCTCCAGACGGTTTGACTACAGACCCCACAGATCCTATTGGGCACGACACTTGCAAGCCTATTGGCACTTCTTTCACGACAAGGAGTTGTATTCACACTCAGTTTGCGACCTTCACGCAGTATCTTCACCCTGTATCGACGGAGTACATGAGTTTGCTACACTGCTCGTGGCATCTTTCCACGGAGATTTCTCGACGGTTCGGACACCCTAGGCTGTTGCTACACTCACGGAGTTCGTCGAAGTATTGTCCTTCGGTGGACATCGCAACAAACATCTTCATCATTTGCCTCACACCTTAGACTTCATGCGGTGTGTTCAGCACAAGGTGTTGAGAGGGGGTGTTACATTTACACCACTCTGCTACTTCACAGGTCTAGGGCATGCATGTACGGCTAGTGTGCCTCCGGGATGGCCACCCATAGCATACGCATATAGGCTGCACTTTTGTCCGACCGCCAGGTTTGGGGGGGCCGCCCGCCCAATATGGGCTCTCTTGGGCACCTATATATGGAGCCAGGGGGGTACCCATTACATACAGACTGACATTGTACACATCTTATGCTCTAGTGGTCATGGGGGACTGATTAGCCCCCTCCTCTTCCACACACCAACATTCTCTCTCTCTCTCTCTCTCTCTCTCTCTCTCTCTCTCTCTCTCTCTCTCTCTCTCTCTCTCTCTCTCTCTCTCTCTCTCTCTCTCTCTCTCTCTCTCTCTCTCGCGTGCTCACAACAGCAGCATATGGGTGCGAGGCCAACTGCTTCTCCTTACTGGCCTGCAAAACTCTAATCGTTGCCAAGAAGGGATCTGGTTGCTATTCTAATAGGATTTGCAAAGCCGCCGGAATTTCATGGTTTCCACTGCTTGCCTAGAGCGACCACTTGGCGCACTCAGTCCATTACGCACAAAGGCGACTCGTTCGGTATGCCCAAAGTGGCCTCCACAAAATACACACAATCTAGGTAGTTATCCATGTCTCAGATACGCAAACGACAATTCCAAGCAAAACCGCCATGCACCGAGTATATGACTGAGAAAAAATTCTCCACTTCCCCATCTCTGCAAAACACTCCTAAATCAATAATTTCACTCACCAGTTGCATACAAAGGGGCCCACAAAGTCCATTACGCACAAGGCGACTCATTCGGTATGCCCAAAGTGGCCTCCATGAAACACACACAATCTAGGCAACTATCCATGTCTCAGATACGCAAACAACAATACCGAGCAAAACCGCCATGCACCAAGCATATGACTGAGAGAAAATTCTCCACTTCCCCATCTCTGCAAAACACTCCTAAATCAATAATTCCATTCACCAGTTGCATACGGAGGGGCTACCAAGTCCTCAGAGTGGCAGCTCTCGAGGACACCCTCATGCACTAAATGGCGACGGAGAGGTAAAACAAAGACAAACCGAGCATCCATGTGACTGCCTCTGGCAAATCAACATTCCACACACAAGAAGTCATGAAAAACAACTCATTAAATTCTCACCATTGGCTTGCATGTGCACCCCTTGCCCTCCTCTTTTTATGATAAACAAGATATATTGTATATAGACTAAGTAAATCACTCGCTTGTTTTTTACCTCTTCAATGCATCCAACTACTCATCTACTACTTACTTGTCCGAACATAGGAAAATTCTTTGTGGGATTTTCTTGTTTGAAATTTTTAATGGATCCAAAATAGTTCGTATGTGCATAACATTAGAAATATATGAAATCAATTTTCTTGGAACATTTTTTTTGTCAAAAAATTACAATTACGTTATTAGACATTAAACCACCTTCCAACTTGTCTTTTGCAGCTGCTTTTATGAAAGTTAACATGAAACTTTTGAGGATAGTGATAGAAAAGAGGACTTTTGAATGCATCCTGCCAGATTAGCAAGAGTTATGCAACCTCGCCTACAATTATTCGTTCAAAAAACTCTTGATGTTTTTCTCATGTTTTTGCATTATCACCAAACCTACTATCATTTGACACTATTTAAAGTTTTTCCTCTTAGAATATTGCAAACATCCCAATGGCTGGCTAGCCAACATACGAGAGTTCTGTCTCATCACATCACTCCTTATAGCCCAAGACAACCACATTACAATCGCAAGTCAATCCGGAGTCCATATAGAAATAAAAGATATGTATGCAAGCTTGTCCTCTGAATGATACCTTTTGCAGGGACCAACATCCTTTGTACAAAACATATGAACCATACATCTCCGCATTTTCACAACTTTCATTACCAAAGTTATGTATATCTTGAGCATGTTGTTATATTCATCCAATGCTCCTTTGACCTTAAAATCTCCCGGTTCTTTGCAAGATCAATGGAGAAGCCATGACCAGTTTGTTTAAAAATGGCCAATACATTTTGTTCTCCTTTGTGTTGGTCAATTAAATACACCATGAATTGCAATGGACAACAGGTGCCCTGTAGAAGATAGACATCTCCAGACTATGGCAGATAGCCATCTCCAAACAGTGGCAACCTCACTCCGTTTTCATAAGATTTTTCATTTCGTGTGTGTGTGTGTGTTCTCTCTCTCTCTCTCTCTCTCTCTCTCTCTCTCTCTCTCTCTCTCTCTCTCTCTCTCTCTCTCTCTCTCTCTCTCTCTCTCTCAAACAACCCTGCAGGCTGATATACCTGGCAGGCAGCATCCGCAATGCCATAGATGGTCGAAGCTGTGATGCTTTTGGTCGCGAGGGGGTGCTTGGCAAGCATGTAAAGGTAGAGCTGCGTGAGAGTGCGGCGAGGAGGAGGGTCGGGAAGACCATGGGCGGACTTTGGCGAAAAGCAAGGGCGAGTACCTTGTCGCAGGGTGGAGAAAGATCTATACTGGAAGCCATTTTCCAGAAGGGATCCGTTGTGTTGCAGACGAGCCGCCAACGTTCCACAGGCTCGCGATGCTGCCTTCCTCAGCATTTTGCGACTCCCCCAATGGTGTGTATGTTCGAAGGTGCAGACTTAATGGCTAGTCCAGAACTCATTTCACGTGTGGCCAGCGCCTACCTTAATTGTAGTTTGTATACTTGACAAGACTTCATTCGAGGGAGATAACTAAAAATAGAGATGGAGAAAGATCTTCATGACCTAAAGAAAAAGCTATGGTCTTGAGAAAAGCGAGGCAAGGTGGCAGCAAGAAGAGCAGGAAGGGGTCATGGCAGCGGTCAGAGAAGGGCACTTGGAAATCATGGAAAGAAAGAAAGCTCGCGAGGAGCCGAAATTGGAGGAGGCCATCGTCAAAAGGGGAGGAGCTAATCTGATAGCATGCGAGAAGGAGAGAGGGCTGAACAGGGGATGTTCACAAAGCGTTGGAGAAGCGGCCAGTTGAGGGGCACTTCTAGCGTGATAGGAGGAGAAGGAGCTTTGGGTGTTGTGCGAAAAAGGCAGCTAAGGCGAGGGTCGGGACAACCAAAGGGGGCGTCAGGCAACGTACATGAAGGGGCCAATTAGGTACTAGGTGAGAGGAAGTCAAGAGGCATACCATAGAGGGAGAATGCTTGGCAATGAAGAGGTGCATGTCAAGGAGCATCGGCTAGCTGTAAGGGCGCATTGAGAGCAAGGTAGAGAGGGTAGGGGTACTACAACAAATTAAAGGGGGCAGACCGTGTGAAAAAGGAGTTGTAGTATAGGTACTATCGAGGGCTAGGGGCCAAGCTCGAGAGGGAGGGATGAAGCAATTGAATCGAGATGCAATAAGCCGGCTATGTGGAGATTGCATGGCGAAGGTGTATGAGGGCCATGGCAGAGGCTCAAGTCATCAAAATTTTGTGATGTGGAGAAGAGCATTTCGTTATTTTTTACCTTGATTGTGTAATAGCCATTTAGAAAATTCTACAAAGAGAATGATGCCATTTGCAGCATGTGATTGACTTTTTGCTCTTTATGGTTGAGAAGAACAGCGTCATATGCCAATTGTTGCCATAAAAAAAGAGCACCATTGGGATCAAAAAGGCGGTGCTTAACAATGGTGAGGACTTGGACAAATACGAAGAGGCAAAGAAAGTCCCTTCCTCAAACCTTCAGAGTGCCCCTTAAAGGATTGGAAATATCATTTTTTTCGAGAAAAAGATCCTTCCATTAGTTAATAAAACTACCCATAGGGCTACAATCACCTCTACTAGTGTCATAATAATTGATATCTAATTCTCCTAAATGATTTTCTCATGTTAAACCGATCATTTAATATGGGGAAGTGCAAGGGGAGAAAAAGGTAGAATATTGGTTAAGCTGGCAGACCGGCCGCAGTAGGGATCCAAAGGAAGGAAAATAGGGATCCAAAGGGGGGGGCATCTACAAAAGAGCAAGGTGCAACAATGGGCTTAAAAGACCCTAAGGTTCAGTCCATTAAGACTTTCAAAATGCTAAGGTTCCAAAATTCAAAGGTTGTGTCCAAAGGTCAAAAGCCTAGGAAAATTGGATGCTTTGTGTGTGCTCAAAAAGACTTCATGCATCCCTACATAGGAGGGGGGCGAGCCCTAGAAGTAGGAGATGAGAAAGAAACACACACACACACACACACACTCGCAAGCTCCTTTACACAAAGGGAAAGAGGGACACATGTCAGCTCCCTAGCCCAGATGCCCACAAGGTGTACTCAAATCCTATTGGATGGCCATGGAGGTGGACCAATGAGAATTAGGCTAGAGTAAATCTAGTTTAATAATTTAAAAACACTTAATAAAAGAACCAATAAGAATTAAGCTCTCTAGAAGACTATTGGACAGTCTCCCAAGGGGTCCAATGAGCATTCAGCAGCCCAATGGCTTGCCTGATTCCTATTGGCCAGGAGACAAAGGGGTCCAATGAGAGTTTAGTTGCATTAATTAATTACCTAAAGCTCTTACAAAAAGGGAAAGGGGGACACATGTCAGAAGGCTATCACTTATGCTGCTTAAATTTCATTGGCTAAGCCTAGCATGGGCCAATAAGGTGTGAGCATGAGCAAATAGCAAGAGGGGTCGACCAAGAGAGAGAGGGGGCTGATTTTTCAAAGGCATTATTGCATACACACTCACACTAGTCCATGTGTGGAGGAAGAAGACTCTCTCTCTCTCCTCAAGCTTTAATGGAAAGCTTATCACCTACTCCAAGCTTGTGAGAAGGGAGGACTACACCAACAACTCTTGGCTTTGTGATGCAAATCCAACCAAGAGCCAAGCTTCAATACATGCTCATCTCCTCTACCATGCTAATTACTAAGCTGAGGAGATGTACATCTTTCTTGTAAGACTACTCCTTCTTCCTCTCAATCTACTCTCATACCCCGCTAGCTCTCACCATCTTTGAAGGTGTGTGAGGTCTTGGGTCTGAGACCGTGAGGGAATTGATGTTGTGTTTAATAAGTGTTTTGCTTAGTGCTTGAAGTTTCCATCTTCATTGCACTAGCTAGTATTGAAGGAACACACAGAATTGTATTGTAAAATGTCTCTCTTGATGGGAGAAACCATAATACAAAGCCTTTTGGAGGGGGGACCGGCTCCATGCAAATCTGGTCCTCAATTGTTGTCAATAGCTTAATTTCTCTCTCTTTTGAAGTATTGTTCATGCTATCTAACTAGGTGTTATACTTTTTGTTGCTCTCTCCACCCAAGCACTCTTGTTATTCTCATTAGGAATCTATTCTAATGAAATGGTCACTATGTTCATGCTATTTTCCGCTACACACAAGTTACTAGGCCATTAAATGTTACAACTAGAGAGGTCCATATCAACAACAAGGGGATACTCTCCCAATGAAAAAACAGAATATGTACATTGGGGGCTAAATCACGAGATGGGAGGAGGAAAAAGCCACATAGGTGGATGGTAATGCCATATGGGTGCACCCTAGACCATGATGAAGAAGTGCCCTTGGTGCCCGAGTCGCAAGAAAGCCTCTCTACGCTCCCTAGAGTCTCTTGAATTGGCCCCTGAGAGTGTGGATCAGCTCCAACCAAAAATCACAAAACAGTCTCTACCGATGGAACAGGGCGAGCCTCGAAGGTGCGGAAGTACCAAGCCCACTAAATGAACCAGAGTGTCACGCCATAGATGAGCTCCCAACACACCTCTCTCTCACTGCACCACTCCTGGGGGGTAAGCTATATGGCAAGCTGAAGTGTAGGTCGACCCCCCTGGATCATTATCATCTTGCTAGTGGAAGCCAACTAGTAGGGCCAATAAGAGTGGACCGGGCGGCAGCACCCCAAGTGTACTGTCGAGCTATGGAAAGAGCTAGCATCAGTCGAAGAACCCGAAGCCAAACCTGATGTGCCATGGGGAAGTCCCACAGACAGTGTCACTGACTTTCCAAAGGATGAACACAAGCTGCCAAAAAGCCATTGTGTACTAGCCAGCTCCCAAATGTTGTAGCTTTGTGTGCAACAAGCCACTGGAACAAAGTGACTCTCCTCGGCTGTCTGAGTCCCACAACCGCTCCCAAAAACCTGATTCGAACTCAGCTGTAAGACCCTACTCCTACCAATGAAGTGATGCAGCAGGACGAGCCTCCCTCCATGCTGCCAGTATTTGAGCCCCAATCGAACTGTGTAGTGAAAGAATGGGATCCCAGGGTGATCGGCTAAAGAGAAAGGGTCTCTCCAAAACCACTCTCCAGGGTCCCACTGCACTCGTGCTAGAGGGCAGCTCTCCCAAGCCCAAAGTCACTAGTGGCCTGTCTCAAGATCTGCAGGGTCAGGATCTAAGATAAAGGTCCTCCCTCTGATGCCCAAAACGTGTATTCTCTTAAAATAACACTCTGCAACCTGTGGAGTCTCTAATGGGACTCTGTGAAGGGGACCCTCTCCCTGAACCTCAAAGAACATGTGGGGTACAGACTCCGAGCAAGCCCAAACTACGATGAGGTCTTCCAATCGCATGAAGGCCCCCATCCATCTCATAGATGCTCCCTCAATAGGGGTGAGCCACTCCATTGGTAAAGCCTTTGTAATGTCATGGCACATGATACGCAACCCTCGCATGCCTCGTAGAAAAATGCTATGTGCCTCCTCAAACAAACCTAAAAACTGAAGCCAGTCACCAAGACTGCAGGCTGGACCCTCTACCATGGGACCCCAAGCAACATGAGGCCTACTATCAACCAGGTGGCCCCTTTGCGTGTTGACCATGGGTTCCAAACAAGGGGCTGCCTCAAGCATTTCTCTGTGCAAGTGGGTTGATGATGCTCTAGGCCACTCCTCAATTGCTCCCAAGATCTAAGTAGGCTCGCAGCAAAACAATCCTCTAACCTCCTGCTCAGACCAACTCTGCCATCTCTGTGAGAATCCAGCTGATGGAGGGGCTCCAAGGTCCTCCTGGATGAGGCACCCAAGCTTGAAGTCGGTGAAGCAACAACTCCTTCACGGCTTCTCCCCTGGAAGTAGTCCTCTGACCACAAACTTCCCAAGAAGGTCTCTGCTCTACTGTGATGGGTCAATGATGCCCAATCCCCCCTCACAACATGGTAAGGTGATGACCTGCCAGGCTACTTTGGCCCGAGCAAAAATGGGTGTCGTACCCAACCCAAAGAAATTTCTTGATCAGCCTCTCCAGCTGGCTAATACAGGGGCTCAAGAAGATCTAGCAAGAGTTGATGTACCACATAGTGGCCAACAGTACCTGGTTGGTCACTATACAACTCTATGTGCCAAAGAGAGCCGTGTCAAACAATAATGCAACAACTTCCTCCTAATGGAGAAGAGGAGGGGAGCAATCTACTATTCAAGGGACAATTCGAGGCCAACCTGACAACCCAAGTATCGAATTGCAATCCATGGGGGAATCCATCTAAAACCCTCAGCTTGCAGCCAATCAGGCGTAGGAGCACTGACAACCCAGAAAGTCATTGTCTTCCTCCAATTGATCAGTGTGCCTCATGCACAACAAAACACCTCTAGAGCCTTCTCACACCTGTGCAGGTTGGCCTCCTGGCCCTCCAAGTACAAAGCTGAGTCATCGGCAAACTTAGCATTCAGTACCTCATCTGCCCAAATAGGGAGCTCTAACCCTCACAAGCCAACCTGCTGTGAAACCAAAATCTGCTCATCGCCTCAGTAGAGAACAAAAAGAGGAAGGGGGCTAGAGGGCAACCCTTTCTGACCGAACGTGTGAGCATGAACCACTCCTCTCTACCCCTGCCAAAAGCATATGATTGTGTGCACGTCTGTAGAGAGATGACACACCTCTGATCCAAGCATCTGAGAAACCCATCCTGCGTTGAGTGCCCTCCAAGAAGTCCCAATCAACTCTGTTGTAATCCTTCTCAAAGTCGAGAAGCAGTATCACCAGATCCTCTCCTTGGAGACGCGTGAGCGCATATGCCTCCCAAAAAAGTGAAGATGTTGTCAAGGATACTACGCTCCTTGACAAAACATGCTTGGGTCCCATGTATAATGCTCTCTAGTAGTGGTTGAATCCTCAAGCTCACTGCCTTTGCTAGAATTTAGTAAGCTGAGTTGAGGATGGTGATGGGCCGCCACCACTGTCAAATCTCATCCAAGGAGCCTCCTCCTTGGGAATAAGGTAAATCAAGCCCAAGTATTGGAAATATCTTTGAGAAGAGATCCTACAAAGCCTCAAGAGCAAGCTATAACTAATACAAAAGGTACATTGTTACTCTTGTTTCAATTTTATGTATGTGATCTCAAAAATGTGTGGATCAATTTACATAGTTGTCATTGAAGCAATTAATTCACATCATCTATGTAAAAGATTGTAGATGAAGATGACAAGGACTCCATGGAGCAGGCTCATCTTTCGCAATGTTCAATGAGTGGGCACAAGGAGAGTAAGCTGGAGCATGTCATCCATATCATCAATAATTTCACAAGTTTGCGTGAAATTGAAGGTAATAAATTATTCTTTGTAGAAGTAGAGTACTTCTACAAAGCGTAAAAGCGTAAGTCCCCCTTCAACACTGGAGGGGATAGAGATGGCGAGGGAAGGGCATGTTTCTTGTTTATTATACATGTGGAGGACAATGCCATCTCCACACCATACATATGTATTATGACATAGGGTTTTCTTTTTTAATGGGTACAAGCATCGCAAGCATGAAATCCATCTCTCTTTAGTATAATGTGCAAATTTTCTCCTCCACATATCCTGTTAATGCAAATTTTCATTTGTGTTACGAGGTTATAGAGCTTTTGGAAAAAGCTTTGAGGAGAGATGCTAAAAAACCCTTAGAATAAGCTATGCCATGAGGTAAAAGCCACACTGCTACCACTTTCTGAATTCTTGCACAGTGAAGCAATCAAGGCCAACTAGTTCACCGTGATTACTTAAAACTAATTACTCGGTAAGCCTAAGATGTTTTTGGCAAATAAAGGCCTAAGATTTATCGACATGGAAGAATCATGGCCTTAGATGAATGCTCACAGACCGTTCTCAATGTGTGTGTGTGTGTGTGTGTGTGTGTGTGTGTGTGTGTGTGTGTGTGTGTGTGTGTGTGAGAGAGAGAGAGAGAGAGAGAGAGAGAGAGAGAGAGAGAGAGAGAGAGAGAGAGAGGATACTAATTAAGAGCAATGTCCACAAAATAACCACTCTCATTGATGCGAGACGGAGCATTGGGGCAATGGAGAAGAGTCACATCAGCTATGCACATTATGCTCATACACAAGTTCAAGATTCTAAGTGCCACACACTAGAGAGTGCTTAGGATTTTCTCACATCCAAACTTGCTTCCCGCACATTTCAACCATGACTTAGACCTTCACATTTTCCTCACCTAGCCACTGTGTGGGCTCTCCATCGCCATTCTCATCACCATGATACTCGAGCATCCCGAATCACATATCAACCACTTACATAGTACATCGCGTGTATCTTTCGTCCCGTACATCATATGTGATCTTCGAGGACGATAATAAAATGTCTCTCTCTCTCTCTCTCTCTCTCTCTCTCTCTCTCTCTCTCTCTCTCTCTCTCTCTCTCTCTCTATGTGCTTGTGCTCTTCAACCATACATTTTTGAGCTTGAGCTTGAGGCTAAGTTGAGAGAAGAGGAACAACATAGAAGTAGTGGTACTGGTAGACATGTTATCAGAAGTGAACACACCAGCCAACATGATGGAAAAATTCAGAGAAGAGATGATGATGGAGATCTCAATAGACATGATTGACATGATGATGGAGATTGCAATAGACATGATCGACATGAGAGAAGGTATGACGGACAAAGAGACCCCATGATAGAGAGGATGAATATGGGAGTGATCATAGCCATAGGGATGGTGATCAAAAGACTCACAAAGAGAATGGTGATCGCATGGATAGATACAACACACATGCTCGCAGTGATTACAATTTTGAATGCAGAGACTAGAGCATGAGAAATTGAAATGATAGAATAGCTCTTCAAAAAGGCATCAACCATAGGAACTAGAATCGTTCAATGTCTATCAAGGTAGGGTTTCACATGTCATGGATCACACTACTTTATGCAACTTGTGGAATTTGTGATCGAATGGAAGGGATTGTGCATGTGTCGCAAATTGCCACATGTGTGATTGCTAATGCAAAACATGTTGTGAAGAGAGATCAAGAGGTTTGGGTTACATTTGGTTACATGATTGGGGAATAAAACTAGCCTTCTTATGAGGGATGTGGGCCAAAATACAGGGCAAGATCTTATATCAATGAAAAGAATCTCTTTGGATGAGGAATCTATTTTCTCTAGTATGAATCAGCCTTGAACACGTCACTCTTGGGATTATCATCACAAAGGAGGATGAAAGTGGCTCTTCTACATGGCCACCAAAGAGAAGGAATTCACATGAGAGATGGGCAACTAAGCAGCTAATAGCATCAGAGTCTTGGATGTGATGGATTACCCCTGTTAGAATGACATTTTTGAGCAAGCCATTTTTAGCAAGAACTTTTTGGCCAATAGGCAAGATTTTCTAAAATATTAATTCAGAGCGAGATGTTACAAATAGAGAGGTGTGTGTGTGTGTGTGTGTGTGTGTGTGTGTGTGTGAGAGAGAGAGAGAGAGAGAGAGAGAGAGAGAGAGAGAGAGAGAGAGAGAGAGAGAGAGAGAGAGAGAGAGAGAGAGAGAGAGAGAGAGAGAGAGAGAGAGAGAGATGTAATAAACACAATCTATATTTAGCGAACAAAAATGTATTCCAGCCCAAGAGTGCTATCATGTTCTACACATTCCCTACCTCTACATCTACATCAATCTCTACTTCTATTTATCTACTCCTCTGTGTTGTGGATGTCTTCCAGAGTGGTCGCTTGATCTACGCAGCTCTGAGAGTACTCGCAAGCAGTGTCATTCTGATTGGCGAAAACATTATTCCATTGTTGAGCCCAATTGTCAAGAGTCCTTCCCAAAGATGCCCTACGATGGGGCTCTATATATTCCATGCTCTCCTAAAGATTAAGGCCCATGTTAGACATAGGTGGATGGACTATCCAATGCAGACATGGACCAGAGAGCTGGAATGCATCTCCAAAACATGGACAACACCATGTGCAACTAAGATGAGGGCCAATTAATGACCACCTTCTTGCAATCGATGGGTGACCCCCTAGGCCGCCCTAAGAGCGTCCAAGCTAGCACACTATTATTGGTTGTGCACATTGAGCCACAATTTCACATTCTATTATTTATATGAGAGCTGTCAGTCTTGTGTAATAGGATACCTGGACATGACAATTTTTTTTGCCAAAGTAGAGTACGCCCAAGGTGTCCTAGCTCACACATGGTTGCCGGTCATGTGTGACATGGGCCTAAACACTAAGGTCGCCAGGCATCACCACCTTCTTTATTTTTTATGATTTACCCAATCAAGTCTATACCATCTTGCCCTCCCATTTGCGAGTCTTCTCTTGAGCCCTAAAATTTTTGCATTGCACATGTTCCTAGCTAGTTGCTTCATGAAATGCAACCATCGCTTTACCTCATCGGGCAAAGTAATTGCCGACAGGCTCTTAATAGGAGGCGACTTATGCCAATTGATCATCTCCTCCACTAAGGGATCTCTTGGACATTCTAATGTGGGATTAAATTACGGTACTAAAAGAGATAGCATGCAATGTAAGTGAAGTTAGAGAGCTTATAATTATTTTTTAATACATGATTTTTAGCTCATTGTTTCAATTGGCCAGTGGCTTTCACAAAACTCTTGGATATAACAAAACCACTACCTTAAAGACAACTACCATTTTCAAGTACTCACAATAAAATGGTTCATGAAATCGACAATATTGCGACCAAAATAAGTCCTTTCTTCATAAACATCTCATGAGGGGGTGTTGCCGAAGGCATGATGTGAGAGGTAAATGGCCCTACAAGCAGTGGCACTTGGTCGTGAATCTCTGGTGCCATTTATGAATTTGCTGCTTCTAGAGCCCTCTTTGTGATAAGACCTGCAAACCAATTCCTTCCAACATCAGGGGGCAAATCCTCTATTCCCTACAAGCAAGCTAAAGAACACTCTCTGTTACACTCAACAATCATGTAATGTCGGTGAAGTTGGCGACATGTCCATGACCATCATGCCAATGCCCACAAATACATCAAGCACAATGTCAGCGGCGTGCATAAAAGTGTCTAGCAACCAATTGTCCATACAATTAGAAATGTGATTAGTGGAACCATGTATATTGGACATCACAAGCTCTAATACACAGTGCTTGTCGTGCAAATCATGATTCTCATTGCACTAATCCTCTAATAGGGTGTACATCTCTCATCCACGCCACCTCCAAATTGCTCCTCTCCTCCTAGATTGCCTCCACAATGTGTGTGCTATCTCAGTTGTACTGCCCACCATCGGTTGCCACATCCCGAGTGTGCTTGACATATCGGCCTTGGAGCATAAATAAAGATGGCAACTACAATCACATCAATCTACAATAATTACAAACATCAGACTTTCAAAAGGCCATAAAACTAGAAGCTTTTAGTATATGTACAATGCCCATCTGTCAATTTTGCCCACCATCATGTATGTTGCACAGTTTGTAAGGTCCCCATATGAGGAGAAGCTAATAGTGCACATGGATTCCAACTTGCATAGGGATGAGGTTTCTTTTGTGATTATGGATGGTACGAAACTAATTCAGAAGTCCACCCCCAGGCAAGGGTTTGGGGGCAACGCTCTCGAGGAAAATTTTGAAGGGATATTACTAGAACATTCCATGTGATATTAAGCCATATGTATATGCCATTACTGTTATGGTCGGTGGTCGGTGGCTGCAGGCGTCACTCCAAAAAGGAAGAGAGGAAACAAAGTAAGAAAAGGGTAAGAAAGAGGTCACCCTCTTCTCCTTCTTCTTCATCTTCCTCCTCTACGATGAAGCAAAAGCTATTCTGATGCAAAGGGGAAACCCAATGCCCAAAATTCTTCCCAAGGCAATTTCAACAACAACAACAACAACAGTTTACAAAGGTAAAAATAAAATCTCTCCTGAAGAGCTCGAAGCTTTTCGTAAGGACCAGAAATGTTTTAACTGTGGGGAGCAAGGACATGGCTATCGTTCTTGCCCCAACAGAAATGCCCGCAATGAGACTCCTAGAGCTTCCACTATTGAAGCTCCAAAAGAGGATGCTCATTGCAAAGGATTACCTCTCTCCTGTGCTTAGGGAAAGGTAAGGGAGCATGATGCCTTCATCTTGTTTGACCCTGGCTCTACTCACAACTTCATATGAACCGAGTTGGCCACTAAGTTGGGCATTCAAGCTTTCAAGATTGGAGATACTGTAATTGTCGATGCAGCTTTCAAGGGACATCAAGCCTCTGTTACTCCCTTGATTGGGAAGTTGAGGCTTCATGCTATGCCACTTGTAAATTATCCTGATTTTGACAAATCAATGAAAAGCTTAGTTTCTACGTACATGATTTTTTTCAAAGAGTCCCTAAAAGGTCCTAATGTTTCATCAAATATAAATGGTAGGAATCAAGAAGAATTAGACTTGTCTAATTTTCTAAAAGGATTCCAAGATGTGTTCATTGATGATATCCCTATGGGCTTACCTCCAAAACAAGGGGATTATGACCATTGAATTGAGCTCCTACCAGGAAGCTCACCACCTAACAAGCCTCCTTATCAAGTTTCCCACGTTCAACAAGAGGAGATCATGAGGCAAGTACAAGAATTGGTAGACAAAGGGATGGTGAGGCCTCACTCCTCTCCCTTTTGTCCTCCAGTCCTTTCAGTGCAAAAGAAAGATGGTACATACCGCATGTGTGTGGACTATCGAGCACTAAACCATATCACTATCAAAAACAGATTTTCCGTACCGTGGGTAGAAGGTCTGTTTGATAAGCTACAAGTCTCTACCTACTTCAGTAGGATTAACCTTAAAAGTGGCGATCATCAAATAAGGATAGTGAATGAAGATATCCTAAAGACCGCGTTTCGTACAACGTTTGGTCTTTATGAATATGTAGTCATGCCTTTTGGCTTGACTAATGTACCAGCCGTGTTCAATCATTTAATGGAGAAAATCTTTAGACCCTACTGTAAATTCATTGGAGTGTTCTTTGATGGTATCATCATCTACTCCAAGTCTTTGGAGGAACAGAAGCAACACCTCCAGGTAATTTTCCAAGCTTTGAGGGAGAACAAGCTTTTTATCAATTAAAAGAAGAGCAATTTTTTCCTTCAAGAGATTCAATACTTAGGTCATGTTATCTCTCAAGATGGTATCAATATGGATCCATCAAAGTTGGAGGTAATCAAAGCATAGCCTAATCCTAGGAATCTACATGAGCTAAGAAGCTTTATTGGTATGTGTGCATACTATAGATGCTTCATAGCAAAATTCTCTCAAATAGCAAGATCATTGCATGACTTAACAAAGAAGAATGTTAAGTACTTATGGACTGCTAAGGAGAAAAATTATTTTGACAAACTCAAAGAGAAGCTTACCTTCCAACCAGTCCTTATGCTTCCGGATCTCTCAAAGCCATTTGAGTCCAATGTGATGCTTGTGGTGATTTCCACGGAGCAGTTTTGCTTCAAGAAGGGCATGACATAGCATATGTGAGCCAAAGGCTCAATGCCGATGAGCGAGTCTTGGGCATATACAAAAAAGAGCTTTTACCTGTTCTACATGCCCTAGACATGTGGAAACATTATTTATTGGGGACTACACTCATTTTGCGAATGGACCACCAAAGTCTCAAGTACTTCATGATGCAAACCAAGCTTTCCGACAAACAAATGAGGTGGGAAATTTTTCTTTCACAATTTTATTTTCATATTGCTCACATTGCTGGTAAGCATAATCAAGTGGCAGATGCACTTTCACGACGACCAAAAGTCAATGCGGTGTCTATAGCAACTCACAATGATCTATTTTCTATGATATATGAGTATGCTACTGACCCTGACTTTTAAGATATAATGTCAGCGCTTGCCTTAGGGAAGAAAGAGGAACCATTCACCCTGCAGGATGGTTATCTTGTCCATGGAAATAGGCTATGTGTTACCTACTCCCTTTGTGAGAAATTTATGTATGAATTCCATGCTCCTTCCTATGCAAGGCATAGAGGTATCCAACCTACTCTTCGAGGAGTAGAGGCATACTTCTATCGGCCTACCATGAAAGTGGACATACAAGATTATGTTTCAAAATGTGTGGTATGCCAAAAAACCAAGTATAATAGAGGGAAGCAACTTGGATTACTCCAACCTATGGGACAATATATCCATGGATTTTATCTTTGGATTACCCAAGTCTATCCATGAAAATATGGAAATCTAAACAATAGTTGATAGGTTTAGCAAGAAAGCACACTTTATTCCTGTCAAAAAGACTATTAAGACACACCAAATGGAAAATCTCTTCATATCATAGATTTTCAAACACCATGGATTGCCAACATCCACCGTGTCCGATAGAGATCCTAGAATGACTAGTAATTTCTAGAAAGTTCTCTTTGAAAATCTAGGTACAAGATTAAATTTCTCTTCGGCCTATCACCCAAAAACAGATGACCAAAGTGAGATATCCATTCTTATGATTCTTGATCTACTAAAGACTTATGTTACAAAAGTACATTAACGCTCACAATGGGAGACGTACTTACCCCTTGTAGAGTATGCGTACAATAATACTATCCATACTTCTACGGGAAAAGAACATTTTGAAATCATAGAGGGAAGACCTAAAAGTCCCTTGCTACTTAAAGTATATGGGAAGATCTTTGTTGCCGATGAGTATAGCCTTGACCTACAAGAATCTTTTCAAAAGATTAAGGATGCTATATCCATCTCTCAACAAAGGCAAAAAGATGTTGTTGACAAGCACATAAGGGCCTCAACGTTTAAAAACAATGATTGGGTCTTACTTAAGTTTCCCAAGGCTCGATTGAGACAAACAATGGGCAAAAATCCTACGGGCCATCAAAAGTATTATGCTAACTAGCAAAAAGATATTATGGTCCTTTTCACGTCTTAAATCCAATCAATGAAATGGCTTGTCAACTCAAGCTGCCCAACCATTGGCTCATACACAATGCTTTTCATGTGATCCTACTTAAGTCCTACAAGGGAGATCCACCATGTGAACCAATTATTGCAGACCCTCTAGAAATGGAAGACCAAGAAGAGGTGCTACAACTCGAAGCTATCCTTCGGCATGAAGTCAAGGTAATATGACATGGTAAGATTATTTGATGGTATCTTATTAAGATAAAAATTTATCCTTTTGAAGATTCTAGATGGATGCAAGGAATACAGCTTAAGGATAGTATGAACCTTGTCAATGCTGACAATGCTACATTAGAGTAAGCAAATGTACACATTTCTTTCAAATGATCAATGTTTTTGTTCTATAAGACTAATTCTCTTTTTATTGTGCATAAATTTAAGTAATATACATGCTTAGAATCATGTTTGTGATGACGACGTCTCTCAAACACAAAGTAGAATTTGTCACTCTACTTGGGAGAATGAAATGGACTAAAGAGCAGACATACTTGCAACAACTACGTATCCCAAGCACCAAATATATTAGATATCCATCTTGGAATGATGTTGTAGGGGGAAAAGGATCCTCTACCCATTAAGAAACATTGACTAATGACTAAGTCTTTAGCTCTTCTACCTCGTAGTTGAGGATGACTATGATTTCAAGAGAGAGGTAATTTCATAAAATCTAATATCTAACCAACCCAAATTATTTTCTCATATTAAAATGATCATTTAATGTGGGAGAATAAACGGGAACAAGGGTTAGAATATACACACGTGCTTAAAGATCTATCTCAACATGGGGCCAATGGTAAAGGGGTCCAAATGAGAGATTGGTCTGTCAAAGAGAAAGGCTAGCTAATGGAGCTTAAGACCTTAGGGTTAGATTCGTTAAAGACCTCCAAAGGTTAGTGTATAAGTCCTTTGCCCTTAGGCAAGCTAGGGCTGTGCTTGAGGTGGGAGTCCGGCCCAAGCTTGAGGTGCTTGCTAACTAAGGTGCTTGAGGTGCTTAATGACTAAGGTGCTAAGGTGCTCCATGACTAAGGTGCTTGAGGGGTTAAGGTGTTCAAAAAGTCAAAGAACATCCCTACACAAGGGGGGCAAGACGTCATTGTAGGAGCTAGAGAGAGAACACCCACACCCTCACACAAGGCAAGCTTTGTCTAAAGAAAGCAACTAGGACACTTGTCAAGTTCCTCTTTATGTTGCCCTCATGGTGTGCCTAAAGCCTATTGGTTGGTCTCTCAAGGGATCCAATAATGCAAATCCAACCAAGAGCCATGCTTCAATGCTTAAGCTTGCCATCTTCTCCATCTTCATTACTATGCTATTATGTATGCTAAGCAAGAAGAGTGATGATAAGTGAGGAATTATTTCTTTCTCCTATGAATGTTTCTTCTTCCTCTTCCCTACCCTCATTCCCCGCTAGCTCTCTCCACCTTTGAAGGTGTTTGAGGCCTTGGGAATGAGGCCGAGGATGGTTAATGCTTTCTACAAAGTCTATGTTATGCTCGTGATGCATGAAGCTTTCCATCTTCATTGCATCACCTAGGTCACAAGGAACACAAAGATTGTATTGTACCAAGTCTCTCTTGATGGGAGAATCTATAATACAAAAGCCTATTGGAAGGGGGGCCGGCTTCACATAAATCCGATCCTCAACTGTTGTCAAGTTCTCTAAACTCTTTCTCTTGCAAAAGTATTGTTCGTTCCAAGTTAATTAAGTACTATGGTTATGTTGCTACCACTAGTTAAGTTCACCCTCTATGTTCTCAAAGTAGTGTCACAAAAATGTTCACTCTAATTCTCTTAACTCTGCTATTCTCAAAGTTTATAGGCCATTTCCATTACATTTTAGATGCCGAGCTATATATGCATAAATCCAAAATGGATGCCATTAGGAGATGGCCTTCTCCCAAAAATTTGGAAGAGCTACATACTTTCTTGGGATTTGTAGGTTTTGATCAAAGGTTCGCTGAAAACTATGCATATATTACCGTTCCAATGATCGACCAACTGAAATCCAAGGGGAAAATCTTTCAGTGGGGAGAAGATCAATGGCAAAGTTACGACGCTCTCAAGGACGCATTAGCTACAACTCCTATTTTAGCTATTGTTAATCCTATGAAACCATTTATGTTAGAAACGAATGCTAGTAATCGTGCTATTGGAGTAGTCCTTCTGCAAGAGGGAAGGCCAATTTTATTTGAAAGAAAGAAGCTGATTCTGCATAGAAAAATTATACCGGTTATGAAAGAGAACTCTATGCAATAGTGTGCTTTGAAAATGTGGCGATAATATTTGTATGGAGCTCAGTTTGAGATTGTATTTGACCATGAAAGTATAAAATGGTTTACACAACAAACATATTTGAAGGGTCAAAACGCCAGGTGGGTTGAGATTCTTCAGGAGTATGATGCTACGCTCTAGTGTCATTAAGGAAGATACAATGTGGTAGTTGATGCTCTTATTTGTATGTTGGAGATTAACTCGCTTGTTTTCACTCAGCTTCAAAGTGAGTTTTTGGAATCTCTCAAGGGTAAGTCTGAGCATGATGACATGTACTCCAAAGTGTGGAGCCATGTGAAAATGAGGGATCTTGCTCACTTCAATGCTAGTAGTGTGTCTTTAACCTCCGCACCCAGTTCTCCTCTTTTGAGTGATGAGATGCACAAATCAAAGAATTTTTCCATAGATGATGGGTACCTACTCCACAAGGGGAGCGTTTGTGTACTGACGAGTGCTAAGTCATGGATTTTTCTAGTCACTTGTACATTATTATATGATACTGAGTATGACACTTTTCACCTTTTGAAAAAGTATTGGAAAAATATGTAGCTACATGTATTCTTTAAGCTACAAGAATCGTTAATCATTCTTACATTTTATTTGAGATAGTTAGCATCGACAAAGCATGTGCTTAAGAAATTACAAACAAAATAAGAGGATTGATTGATGTTGCTTTGACACATCTACAACAACAAGCTTTTCTTGGCTATCATCTTTTTGTCATTTGCTGGCTGATAAAGAGCATAGCTCTACTACATGATAGATACCACAATAGCCCAAAGTCTCACGTGATGTGACATGAAGTTCAATAATAAATTTCTTCATTGTAAGGGCATAGCCACATAACATGACAATATGAAGGGAATACATCTCTTGTTGTTGTTACCGACTAGTCAAGCCAAGCATCCCTTTGTAGCTTGCTTGAGACCTTGACCGAGATTTTGTGAGTAGACACTCATGAAACATATTAAAAATATTGCTGCAAGAATGCACACAAAGATGGGGAAGATAAAGGACAAGCTCAAGAGTACATGCCACATGAAGTAATATTATTGAGTGTGCCAATACAAGGTTAAAACTTGCCAATACACACACACACACGCGCGCGCGCACGCGCACACACACCCCAATATACAAGGATTACCCTTCAATTTGAACCACACTTGCACAATTTTATTAAAAGAGGTTATGTGCACTTGTGATGCTTTTAGCGACGGAAATACATTGGGTTTTTATACTCCCTGGCGTCGCTAAGACCGTTGCTAACAACGTCGCTATATGCGTCGCTATATAGCGATGCATATACGCATCTAGCAAAGCATATAGTGATGCTTGCAGTCCTTCTATACTGACGCTTATATCGACGTTGCAAAACCTTATATAGAGACACTAATAGTGACACCCAAGAGTAATTTTTTTTGGGTTGCAGGGAAATGAATTCCCTGGCACCCATCAACCATATTGAATATTTCCAGAATAGAGTAAACCTAAATGAATCCAAGATAAGCCCAGATTCACCTTTGAAAGAAAGTGCAAGGTATAGACCCAAAGTAGTCACCCACAAGACAATATAACCATTAACTCCATCATGCATAGTATTGTTTGCAGAATAAAGATACAGAACTAACAAAAGTAATTGGACAAAAGTAAATTGACGAAAGTAAATCAAAGACAATTATACACATCATAGGCATAATCACTTGATTGTTGTTAAGCTTTGCAAATGTAATAGTTACAACACAATTCGTCATTATTGAGAAAATACATGGTTTTCTAATAGTTACCAAAAGACATATACATGTGTCTCATTATACATGCTATGACAAAAGAAAACTAATGCTATATGGCTACGTCTAGACTGACGTCGTCTAATCAGACATCTCAGCGCGTCCAAGCGACGTATCTGTCAGATTTTGCAAAAAAAAAAACAATAAGACTTTTTGTAAGTAAAAACATTTAATTACAAAACAATCTATTTTCTTAGCTTATCATTAAAATACAAAAAATGTAAAAGAGTAAAGTGAAATACTAACCATGCCATCGCGAGAACTCAAAATGTCCATTAGGGCGTTTAAGCCCTTTTTGCCTGTGTACTCGTGCTTGTACGATGTGGGGTCACGTCCTGTCATTGACCACTGTTCAAAACATACAAAGAATCCATTATGTTAGAATTTAAAGTACAAATAGACGTAACTACCAAACCTAAAGAGCAATGCAAAAACACTTACAAAATCAACCTCAAATGATACCCACCCGTCGCTTCCCAAGTGGTGCGAGCTCCTTGCCTCTACTCGCGCTTTGGCTGCCTCCTTTTGTTGCTTCCACTTGTCAGGATTCTCGCGTGCTACTCGCTTCTCATTCTTCCAATCTTCTTTGGCCAACCAATCTGGTTTGTTCCACCCATGCTTTATTGCTTTTTGTACTTCAGAACGCTTGTGCTTTCAGTATTCATGCATTCGAAACTTCATCAGGTCTTCATTGAAGCACTCATCTCGACTTGACACAAGAAATTCGTCATGCAACATGTTGATGACTGTATCTTTTAATTCATTTGGCACTTCACTCCAGGTGTTTAGTATGTAGTGTTGAAACACCTGAGAGCAAAGACCGCGCATGCACGAGATCACCTTCTTGCCTTTTTCATCCAAGATGATGGCGCCGCTGATGTCGACCGAGTACTGGGTGTCTCGGAAGGGGTCTCTAGTGGCGTCTCGATGGGGGTACAAATGTCAGGTGTCTCCACTAGAGTCTGGGCCCCAAAGCGAGGAGTGTCGACTGGAGCAACTCCCGGACGAGTAGCTAGTGGTGTGTAGCCAGGAACGGTCAAGAGCCGTGCAAATCTTGGCATAGATGGCAATGCCATGGTTGGTGTGGGGGAGGACAAAGAAGGGAAGGATAAGGAGCCTCGTCAAACACGAGGCAGTGTCGAGGCATCAGTGGCAGCATCCCCACAACAATCGCTGCCGCCACCAGTAAAGCGTCGATGCTTAGACGAGTGTGAAGATCGTCTCATCGACACCAAAGCTTCGGAGCGCACTGAATGCTCCAAAACAGAGGTAGACATTGAAGGAGTGGAACGACGTGATGGTGCTCCAGAGCAATGACGCTCCTCGTACCACCTTCTCTGCTGGGGTCACAAAGAAGAAAGAAACTCATTATCATCCATACCTGCATTAAACACAAGAACATTTAATCTTAATATTGAATGGAGAAGAAAACATGGACAAGTTATAATCTATACTATAGATAATAGGGAGAGGGATTTCTATGTAGAGAGAGAGAGAGAGAGAGAGAGAGAGAGAGAGAGAGAGAGAGAGAGAGAGAGAGAGAAGAGAGAGAGAAAGAGAGGACTCATAAAGGGGGAGGGATTCCTGTGTAGAGAGATTCTTGTGAAGTTCTTGTGAATTTGTCTCTCATGTGCATTCTACGTATCTTGTAAAAGCTATGTCTCGGACAACATGACTTTTATATGTAGCTGTGATAAGACACTCTGTTCATAAATTAAATTTCTTTTCTATTTGCCATAGTTTTCTCGAGTACTTGCGACAGATCTTTATCTATCGAGAGAGAGAGAGAGAGAGAGAGAGAGAGAGAGAGAGAGAGAGAGGTATGGCTAATCTATTTTGTATATGCAGGTTTCTATATTCTTGGGCAATTACAGATTCTCAGACTCCATCAGTATGAGTGATCATGGCAGTAGTAGTGCTCGCCCCAGTAAGGCGAACATAGAGCGCTTCTTAGCGTTCTTTAGCACATCAACTAGATCTAGTGGAGGGACGAGCAACATCAATTAGCAGAGACGGATCACCTCCATCACGATTGCCTCAAGCTGCGTCAGCCTCAAGCTGACGTAGTTGGCATATCAGAGTGTGTGTGTGTGTGTGTGTGATTGAAAGGGAGAGAGAGAAAGAGGGGAAGGGAACATGAGAAGGAGGAGAGGGAAGGAGCATACTTGGAGTGGAAGCAATGATGATTAAACACAATTTAAATTTCTCAAGTATAGCATATAGACAAGAATGGACAAAAAGCCACGTGAATACATATAGATTATAAAACGGAGCAAAATTGTTCAAATACAATGTTTATGGCTTTAAGAGGTCTCTCTCTCATCCTTGCATAGCTCAACATAACTCCCTATGTCTATATAGAGCCCTCCGTTTAGGCAGATGTCCTCCGTTTCATTTTGTAGATCCTCTATATGCACTCCATAGAGAGTAGCAGCTTGATGCTCGTCTGGCACCACTTCACCGGCTTCTAAATGAGTAACTTCTTTGATCTCCCCCATTGATGCCACTGTGATTGGCACATGGTAGGCCTCATACGTCCATGCACTACGAGGGGCTACCTCTATGACGTACCACCAGTTCGATGCAGACTTTGTAGTATGAAATATCACCCGCCAGAGCCACATAACTTACATGAGAGCTTCCAAGCACATAACTTCTAAAATTGGATGTTAAATATTTACACACTTACTTGTTCACAATGCTCGGGTTGTACGAAAGTATCTCTTAGGTTGGTCCATTTTTTAGTTGAATCCACCTCAAGAAAACCAGACTCTCCTTTGCGCACAATAGCGTTGCGATCCTCCATGTTTATCTTGAACCATTGCATGTCGAACAAGTCGACAAAAAATTCCTCTATAATTGATCCTCAAAATATCTAGTAGCGTGCCAAAGTAAGTGAGTTCCGCCACCACAGGATCTGCATTAGTGGACCGTCGTCGACTAGACTGTTCAAATTTTGCCATGATTCCACAATCTTGTGTAAAACGCTTCTTGTCGATCCGTTCCACCCTAAAATGTTGACCTTTACACTATGCTGCTGTGTATGACTTATACTACAACCAACAAAGATTATGAGTGGCCGTTCAAACATCTAGAAAGTTGCTAGTCGTACATTGCAAACTTACCTTGGTCGTGCAACCCCGAGAGTACTCCCACTCCTCCTCAATCACTTTTTCACCGCACTGTTGTGCACTTTGCAATTGGCTGTACAACCATCATAAGCTCATGAATGTTGGTAGGCTCTCCATACCCTCCGGAGAATGCATCGGCGGTCGTCTTCCTCGTCTCCACTCGATTCATGCCTTGTCACTCTTGCTTTGCATCCTCGTATTGTGAAATCCACTTTTGCATCAGTGAATTGTGGAGCATGCAAAATCGGTTGATTTTAGCCTCTAGATCTTTCGTTATCTTCTTCCCAACATCGAGATTGCACATGACAATTCTAGATATGTGCTCATCATCTATGGTTTGCCATAGTGTGTCTCGGGGTTTATCAAATCCGTCTAGCCACTATCCAATGTAAATTAGGGACTTTGATACGAGCCAACCTTCTGCCATGCTACCCTCTAGACGTGCCTTTTGACGCACATATCCCTTGAGCGTTTTCATGAAACGTTCTAAAAAGAACATCCATCTGGAATGTACTGTGCCAACTATTTCCACCTCATCAACTATGTGAACAAGAAGAAAGCATGGTAGTAGGAAAGTGTTTCTTAAACATGCACACAACCTCCACAACGTTTAGTTTGGTGAATGGTATGGAGTCTACATTGATCTCCTTTTGTGAAATCCATTGCAGCAACTTCGCAAGTTTGTAGATTGTGTTACGGACGTCAGGAGACAAACATTCCTCAATGGCCACTGGTAAAATAAACTGCAAAGCACGTCTAGCAATGATATTAAAGTCCACACACAAATTTGTTACACAATTCTCACTATAATATATTTCACTTCAAACATACCGGACACATTTTATGCCAGTTGTGTGACTTCAAACCGGTAATCTTTCCTTCTTTAGATAAACACGTTCGGAGCGAGTGCATTATGCCAGTGGGGGTCCGCATAGATCGAATGGTCTCTTTTACTTTACGATCTTGGGCTCCTATCAAAATCCATGGTGCTTTAGGGAGTTTTATCGATCCATCGGGTGCTGTCTGCGGCCAATAATTCTCCATACGATCCACATTTCTAAGGTCAACCCTGGCTTCCAAAGTATCTTTCTTGCCGGTCAGATGGTCCCACGACAGATTACCCACATTCTTGAATATGTGCATTGGATCGAGCAAGTGATTGATCATGAGTCTGGGCCAATATGGTAACTCATACCATAGAGAGAGTCTCTTCATCCCTAGGGGCAAATTTTCATCACACATCTCCTTTTGCTCTAACCATGCTTGTGCAGACATCCTCGGTGGATCTCTTCCCAAATAATCATCGCGTAACTCATGATTCTCTGGAAGATACGCTTGATGACCTTCATAGATTTGATTCTTCAGTGAGGGTGCCCGACGTGCATTAAGTCTAGGTCCACATGTGACACATGCTCTGTATCCGCTTGTTTGAATCCCTGCATGTATACACATGACAATAGATAAGCTTGAGAAAAACCAAGATTTATAGTGTTTAAGTTTCAGTGTAAATCACCTGAGCATTTTGTTAGTCCGGGATAGTCATGCATGGTCCACATTAGAATGCCTCTAATCAAAGCATTCCGTCGACCTGTGTGTCGGCTCATAGCTACTCACTTCTATGCCAATCCACAATTGTTGTAGCTCTTCAAATAGTGGATGAAGATACACATCCATATTCTTCACTTTATACCGCCCCAACACAATCAAGCTTAGAAACGGGTGCCCCTTCTTGGTAGTCAACCACGGGGGAATGTTGTAGTCGACGATGACAATGGGCCATACACTGTAAGATGTTGATCTTTGACCAATTGGATTTAGGCCATCCATAGCCAGGCCAATGTGCAAATTTCGAGCTTCCCTGGCAAATCCGGCCATGTATTTTCTATATGTTTCCAGGCTACATAATCTGCAGGAATCCGTAGCACACCATCCGAAGATCTATTCTCCTTGTACCATGATGCTAGGGCGGCCATGGACTTACATTTGAAGAAATGCTTGATGTAAGGAAGCAGAGGAAAATGTCGCAAAACCTTTTGTGGAATTTTTTTCCCGTGGAGATCTACTCGATATCTCAAGAAATCACATTTTGGACACTTCTCCATGTCTATGTATTCCCCTTTGAAAAGAATGCAGTCATTAGGACAAGCTTGAATTGAATTGTAATTCATCCCCAAGTTTCACAAGATCTTTCTTGCTTCCACTTTGGAATCTAGCATCACATTATCAGCTGGTAGTATGTACTCTTTGAGCAATCTACACAGCAAAAAAAATGCGGTACACTTGTGTAAGTAATCTATCAGATCATTATACATCTAGAGTTTTTTATTGAAGTAAACACATTGTAATAGATCACCTGAAAAGTGTTGTGACGCTAGTGTCACTCCATCCAAAATTTGCCTGCATGTTGAGAAGAACCAGGAGCGCCTTCAATCTAGACACACGTGCTCCATCATACAATGGTGTATGGATTCACTTTTCATATCATCATAGATAAGCCTTTCTAAATCCATGATCGTCTCGATCAATCCATCGATCTTGGGCTCAAACATTGCCTCGTTGGGAATGTGGTCTACATGATCATCCTCTGACCTGTCAGAGGCTACATCTTGTGACCTCACTATATGTTGCTTGACCAAAGCACCTACGAACACGTCTATTGGGTTGCAAGATTGCTGCCTATTGGCCAACGTCAGAGTCCAACGAGTTATAATTGGCAACAACTCAATCTATAATAGATGGATCAAACTTGCCGAATTCGCAAACGTGCTGCAAAGAAACGCGTCTTGTCCATCGCACAGCATGCTTGCATTGATTACAAGGACAGAAGATCCTTGTTGAGAGATATGTGTTTCGGTTGGACGGCCCAACATCCTCATCACTACTCATAATGAATGTAAAAACCTTATAACCTGGACATAAATTTAATCTTCTATTGGTATCCTCCATCTTTTATCTCTCTCTCTCTCTCTCTCTCTCTCTCTCTCTCTCTCTTTGTTCACACTGTAAACTACCTCACATCCTCTAGTCATGTCCGATCCCCGCACACCTCGATTTAGAGGTGCACGGAGATCAAGACCACTGGGTTATAATCTCGTCTTTATTGGTCAATGCCTATATTTGTGGGTACGAGAAATCTACACACCCACGTCTACATGATAGTGCATGTAGTGGACAAAACCCCTTTGCCTCTTCTCTAGCTGTAGCAATTCACAACATCTTAACATCTCTTCACAGCAGATCCTTGTTCGAGGGATTACTTAGCACATTACATGTTGGCCTCCAATCTGAGTATCATGCCGTTGAAAGCTTTCCAACTTAAGGTCGCATCCGAGGAAGAGAGGGATCACCATTCGCCTAACTCTAATTTTTTTCGTAATCCCGAAGGTAGATTCTAATATAAAAACTAAATCCAAAATCTAATCTTATATCTAACCTAATTAAACATATGGTGATTCTGAGCTAATTGAACATGGTTAGTGGCTGAGTTAACAGGTGTCATATTCTGATGGGAATATACATACTGTTGTGTACCTAGTGTTTGCTTTTTGGGCAAATCCTTCATTAACATGCCCTAAAATCTAACCTAAATCTAACATAAATCTAGATCTAATTTAATCTTAAACTCAATATAAACCTAAATCTAATCTAATCTTAAATCTAACCTAAACCTAAATGTAATCTAACTTAAATCTAAATCCAATCTAATCTTAACTCTAACCTAGCTAATCTTAAATCTTATCTTAATTTTAAATCTAACATAAATCAAAATCTAAACTAATCTTAAACTCAACATAAACCTAAATCTAATCTAATTTTAAATCCTAAACCTAAATGTAATCTGACTTAAATCTAACCTAGCTAATCTTAAATCTTGCCCTAATTTTAAATCTAATATAAATCTAAATCTAACCTAATTTTAAACTCAGCATAAAGCTGAATCTAACCTAAACATAAATGTAATCAAACATAATCTTAAATCTAATTTAAATTTTACCCTAATCTTAAGTCTAACCTAATTTTAGATTTAGCATAAATTTTAAATATAAGTTAGATGTAATCTAACTTAATTTTAGATCTTAATCTAACCTAATCTTAAATGTAATTTTAAATCTAACCTAACCCTAAAACTTAATATAACATTTTATTTCATATTTTATCTACTTTTTTAATCTCTCTCTCTCTCTCTCTCTCTCTCTCTGTTTTCTCCCCTTACCTCTCTCTTTTCATCTTCTCCCCCCCCCCTCTCTCTCTTTGGTTCTCTCTCTCTCTCTCTCTCTCTCTCTCTCTCTCTCTCTCTCTCTCTCTCTCTCTCTCCCCCCCCCCTCTTTCTCTTTCTCTTTGTTTTCTCCTGTCCCTCTCTCTCTCTCTCTCTTTGCTTTATATCTCTCATTCTCTCTCTTTACTTTATCTCTCTCTCTCTCTCTCTCTTAATGTGTGTGTGTGTGTGTGTGAGGGAGAGAAATAGAAAGAAGGGAAGGGAACATGAGAGAGAGGAGAGGGAAGGAGCATACCTGACTCTCCTTCCTCTCCTCGTGTGTGTGTGTGTGTGTGTGTGGGGGGGGGGGGGGGGGGGGGGGGGGGGGGGGGAGAGAGAGAGAGAGAGAGAGAGAGAGAGAGAGAGTGCCGAAACTCAGATTTGAGATTTAAGTTTTTGGTGCTCTTGGTTTATTTTTTACCCTTGTCGTCAGAAATTGGGCAAAATCTTGGTTTCTTTGCCTTTTTCTTGCCCTTTCCGAAGCTTTTCTTCTTGCTTCACCTTTTGCCTTTTCTGTCCTCCTCACTCAAGTCAAAAGAGGTAGAAGAATTGTTAGAAGAAGAAGAAGAATAAGAAGAGTTGGGTAGTCCTTCAAATCGTACACGCTTCTTCTGCTTTCTTGCAGATGCAAAAACCGCCCCGCTTTGTAAAAAACCCCTTTTCTCCAGAAGGGTTAATTCCTACGGTGGCCACCTATTGTGGTGAAGCTAAAGGTGTCAAATTAAGCTAATGATCCTTAGGTAATAAAATGTGTGTGTGTGTGTGTGTACACACCCTGTCCCATGCACCAAACACAATGGGTTGATAGTAGACCCATTGTGAATGGGCCTACTACCTTATTAAAGAAATGAGATTTTCATGTTTACTGATTTGTGTGGTCTATTACTATTTCTCTTAATGAATTCCAAAGCAGGCAGTTTAAGCAGATCCTTTTTCCACACAAACCTTAGGTTGTATCCACCAACATAATGAGTGTGGAGGGAGATAGAAAGGTTAAGGAACTGAACTGAGGTGAGAAAAGCCCCATCGGGAGTTAAAAACTCGTGTAAGGATGTAGGTTCAATTTTTAAGCAATGAGGATATATAAGGCAGATTTCATCAAGGAAAGCCCCTTATTGTTGATGCTAAGTATGTCATTCATGTACTTGTAAGTATGTCTGAAAAGTGACAAATTATTATTCCTACATTCCATGGTTTTAAGAAACCATTTGTATTCGAAGAAGTCTAGGTAGGTATTACAGATAAGTGGAGAATAGGAGAACCCCATGGGGATGCCTAGGCATTGTTTAAAACAATGACCTCCGGAAATGATAGTACAATTATCAAGCAACCATGAAATGCACCGAGTTTCTCTTCATTGAAGTGTAGGGGGTGTATAGAGTGTGTTTTATTTATCCACTTTGGTTTTTTGGAAAGTGATATGAAAAAAAGATTCTTCCTACTTGCATTGGAGAAAGCCATTCCAATTACCTTGGACATAACATTTTTAAGGCCAAGTTCCCCATCTAGGGGAATGATTTCATAACATTGTGTGATATCAACATAAAAATTATGAAAGATATGTTTAGGGAGGTTAAGAGAGACTTCAGTGGAGTATTTTGTAATCCAAAAGGGGTTGTACTGTATTTGAAGGAAGTCATGAAAATTTTTCTGTTTAGAGGCACAAATAAGTTCAAACTCAGCTAGTATTAAGTCAAGGCATAGCGTGATATCCTTGTTGATTAGTAAAGATACAATTAGAAGCATCAGATATCCATCTAAATTTGTGTTTATGTATCTTTTAGGTGGGAAGAAGTATTGGCAATTTAGTGTCTTGTACAATGTAGCCTAAATCCTCCATGTGCTTTGAGATGCTATTGGTGACTGCCCGGGTGACTGTTTGAATGGAAGAGTTAATTTTAAGGTATTCATGCCCAAAAACCCGATCACGGGCAGCAATCCAAGCAAGTTTTTTGCAGATAAGAGTGGGACAATTAGAGCTTTTGTCTAGCCCAACTATGAACCAATTATTAGATATCTTTTGAAAATCAAGAGCAAGTTCCGGTGTTAGCCAGGAGTTATCAGTGGATAACCATTTTCTAGGGATTTGTGATATCTTTCGAAAAAAGCATTCCTTCATAACTTTTCTTAAGTCCAGCAGGACTGTCTTCTCCAGTTGGAGAGAACTGACAAGGTCAGTTAAACAGCTAAGTAAAGCTGATAAAGCCAGGTAAGGGTTTTTAGGAAAGTTAGGTATGTGATTGAGCCCATTGGCCAAGATTTTTCAAACTTTGATATTGTCAATGATACTAAGATCACAAGTACAAACATGAAAGTCGTATGTATCAAAATTTTTGCAATATGTTGTAAATTGATTGCATGTACATCTGGAAATAAATTCATGCCAAAGAAAATCATTACTGTAAACCAAGTTTTTTACGGGTTGTTGATACAACCAGTCAATGAGAACATTATCGAGCATTTTGTGATTACCAAAAAGAAGGTCAAAGAACTCACAAAAAAGAAATCAAGAGTTTTGGGCTTATGGATGAGTTTATCAATTAGTCAGCTATGACTAAGGGTTGAATTAATTACTTGTGTGTTAGCTAATTTAGGAAAATTATCTAAGTGCAAGATTGCATACTTGTGTCTTTCAACTTTTAGATTAGCTAGCTATCTCTCACAACTCCAAACAAAAGCTTGAATTTGTTTCTTGAAGTTCAATGAAAGTCTTTTTCATTTTATTTTTCTTGCTTTTCCTTTTCCTCTTTTTTCATTTTTCTTTTTCTTTCGCATTGTTTCAAGATCATTTGATGTTTGTGCTTATTTTGTATAGGGATTTTGCTTCTCCAAGAAAACCGTCCACATAGGGAGAGTTTAATTCACAAAGCAAAGTGTTGAAAGTTTAGTGTGCCTAGCTTTTGAAATGAAAGAACCATAACTTAGAAGCAAATCCATTTAATCCAAGCATGGGAAATGGAGAGATAAACAAAAAGCAATATCATGGAAGGATTTCACCTATTCATGCTCTTTTGAGCATCCTTGAGCAAGCATCCACTTTGGTAGAAGCCTCTTGATTATTTTTATTTATAGCTTCTTGAAGCTAAGTGTGAACACAAGCTCCAAAGCCATTTATTGAAAGCCAAAAACACACAAAAAAACATTAATGAAATCAAAATGCTAGGGTCTCAAATACCCAAATATGCCAAAGGGAAAAAATCCTAGGGAAAAATGTGCCTTTGGTTATGCACGTGGTGCTCTTTGTAGCAATTTTATGCATACACATAAAAAATGAGAGAGATAAAATGCTTCAGCATAAGCAAATTTGCAATTTTTACAACCTCTCATGTATGATTCAAAGTTGATACATTGCTAGCTCAATTGAAATATGGAATTTAAAACAAGCCAAGATGTAAAAATAATGCAATTTTGATGAAATGAAGTGGCTCTTGAAAGCCAAATTTACATTTCTAAAGGTCTCCAAAAAGCTGGCTAACAACTAGCTCACATGAAATTTACAATTTAAGAGCAATCTATGAGCTAGAGATGACTGCAACTTGTTGGAATGAAAGTGAACGGCTCTTAATAGCTAAATTTTGTACTTGAAAACTCTCAAAAAAGTTGTCTACACTAGCTTGAATGGAAAAACTGTATTTAGACAAAACTTAGAGCTAGAAGTTATACAACTTGGGTCAAATGAAATCAAATGGCTCTGAATAGCCACATATTGCAATACATTGCAATGCCGACATCCAATATCTACAATGGAATCTAACTTTGCCAAAAACAAAGTCAATCATTAGTGCTCTTAAGCATATAGAGATTCAACACAAGCAAAAATGGTCAACCATAACCCCAAAATGCTCTCTTTTGGCCATCAAACAAGCTTAATTTTAGTGCTTTGTAATTATTTTTCATTCATGCAAGCACTAAAATGTACAAACAATGTCAAACCCAAACTTTAATGCACACTCTCCATCAAGCATGAATCCAACATCAATGTAGCTCTCAAATGAAGCTCGTATGCTTGCCAAAAAAAATTTGATCATGTAGTGCAATGAAAATGCCAATGAACTCGAGCATCAAAGCCAAGAAATTTGTGGAATGAGAGTTCATTTATGCATGGAAATGATTACACAAGCATAGCACACACGAAGAAAATTCATGGCTCTTGAATAGCCAAATTTTATGATACATTACAATGCCCTTTTTGATCAACAATCAACTACCATCTATCCATCAAGATCAATAAATGGTGTAGTACAGCTTTTTGGTATTCAAAGCAAGCACTAACATTATACTCAATTGTTTCAAACTTTTTACAAAAAATTTGTCAATGAATCAATGAATCTTCATATCAAACCTTGACAAAATTTTGTGTTCCTCAATGCCAACATGTGATCGTGACAGTCAAATGTGACCCATGAAGGGAGTGGGGTGATAGGTGTGGGAAACCCCTCTCAAAAATAAAAATTTCTTTTCTGTACATTCAATAAATAAATAAATAAATATATTTTGTCCATATCTGCTCGTGTTCCGTTGGACCGCACAGTTGAGAGGAGGAGGAGTCGAGAGGGGCTCAATGGCTCATGGGATACCACGGTCGTTGACCAAGCGAACAAAAGTGTGTGTGTGTGTGTGGGGATTTTTCTACTTGTGCACAGTCAGGAGCCAGAAGACAAGGGAGAAGCTAACAACCCCAAAAGCAGTGAGAGGCTGCTCCAAATCACGCACTCTGGTGGGCCTTGAGTATAACAGCGTGGTAGCCCAGATGAGCATCCTGCACAAGGTTTGCAAGGAGGCCATGATGGCATTATTAGTATGGTGAAAATGATTGTAAGCTTGTATTGCACTCAGTTGCGGTGGCTAGCTTTCAAATAGGGGCTCAATGAACCTTCAAAATTGAAGCATCGACTATTTTTTTGGTAGCGACTTGCGAGTCAAGCGCGCAAGTGGGAGGCCATGTGGAAGGATGATAGAGAGGCATTGTGCCGAGCGGGGGTTCGATCAGCGTGAGTCGGTGTCGGGGGATAATTGTGTGAAAGGTGAGCCGAAAAGGCACCAGGCCCCTGCCTGTGAGAGGTGCGGGGAAAAAAGGTGTAGCAGACGCAATTAACGACAACAGAGTTTAGAACAAGTAGTCTGTCTAATTTCCAATTAATTGACAGAATCCATGTTGAATCAAACACTAATGGAGGTTTAAATGCTCCATACAAGAAAAAACCTGGCTTAATCCACGTGCTAAACAAGAAAGTGAAGATGTTCTGCTTACTGTGCCTTTTGTTTCCCGATTCGAATGGTTAATGGGCTTCGAGTAGGTTTAGGATGGCTAATGGAAGTTAAGGTTATGGGGTTCGAGAGGCTTAGGCTTGATGTTGAGAGCTTTTGATTCCTGAATTTGAGAGATTTGGATTGCTTAAGGAAAATAGGATCAAATTGGGCGAGAATACCCATGTGGTTTGGCTTATGGACGTTTTAGAGCTTTGGTCCCTTCTCCCCGAAGAGAGGACGCTCCACCAGATGATTAAGAAGAAACCCCCAAGAGCCGTCCCTTTTCTCTTTTTTAGTTTGCATGGGCCTCCCTTCTTGCTAAAAAAACGCCTACCCATTAGCAATATCGCTAATGGGTACCTTCCTTATGACGTGGTAGCTGACGGGGCAAGTAGCACAGATTTTGATGCCACTAATGCCAAAATTGAGCGTGAGGAGGCCTTGAGCACTCTTCATCTCTATGGCGGGGCCATCTGAGAGTTTACTTGCCGGCGCGAGCAAAAATGATGTTGTCCTCGCTGCCGCTACGACTCGGCTTGCCTTGCTTATCTTCTCTTCACACCCTTTATAAGTAGGGTGCCCATTTTTTAAATGGGCGGCCCTTTTTAATGGCACCCCATTGCATTGGGCGGCCCTTTTGAACTCGGGCGGCCATAGCTCCATAATGGAGGTTGACATGCATATCATGCTTTCGTAAAGGCGCCACAGTCGCACATATTGGGAAAAGCATCACCAAGCTCAACAACCTCCTCCACAGTAGTAGGCATCGACTAACATTATCATTTGTGAGTTTTTGTTGCCCATTTCAATGTTGCGGACATTGCCACAGCCCATTAGGATGCAAATATAAGTAATTGCTTTTGCATCTGCTTAAAATAGCCAATTTCTTGGCCTTGCCTCTGTTGGGTTTATCCCGCAATCAATGCATTCCAAGAGATTATATTCCGAACACGAAGATTTTCAAGAACTTTTTGTACTTTATGAGAAGTACACCAAATTTGGCGTACATGTAAACTGTCGTAGTGCCGCTGGTGGCAGTAAACCCTGCTTAGTAATGCACTGCAGAGATAATATTTTGGACAGATTCTCTTTGAGCACTTACTCTTTTGCATTCCAAAATCCCGGCTGCAGCTCATTGACCGAGCGGACTGGAGTGGTACGGAACCGGCCCCCGATGAATATGTACCGGCGAATATCTTGGTAACCGGAACTCCAATTACTGATCTGAAAAGACGGACGTGCTCCACAAAGTGAGCACTTCAAGCCCATGCATTCATTTCAACTTTGTCTCCTTAGCTGCAGTTGCTTAATCCGGTACAGATCTGCAATCGACTTGAAGTTTAAACTGCCATAACTTCTTCACCGTAGCTCCAATCGATGAGCCATAACGACAAGCCAGTAGAGCACATCGAGCACTTTAGTTCTAGATCATAATCTCTCATCTGTGGTCATTGCAAGCATACTCATTTTTGGCATCATTGAGGCATCTGTTGGCCCTTTTAAGACGCATCTGGCATACATTAATCATTAAGCTTGGCATGTTATCAAGCCCTGCTCACTGCTCACTAAATGTGTAGGCTTCAAAGAAGCTTAGCTTACATTTCTTTGCTCTTTTTCTCTTCATGGCAGCGGAGCTGCACGACATCCACCCCCTCTGAACCTGCACAGCCTCCGATCTGTGCCAATAGCACTTCAATCTGCATCTTCTACAGGTACCTTAAGCTCCTTACCATCATCAGACTCACTTAACTGGTAAACATATGAAAAATGAAATAAGGATTATACCCTATCATAATTGTGTAGCTTAAGCATTAGGTAGCTGCCATCAAAAATCTCCGAACCACATCTGTCATATCTTCAAAGCATTCAATCATGGATAACTTGTTTAGTGAACCCGGCCAGACTCAAGTGCTCCAGTTAATGATGCACACGGCTTGACCATTAAGCTCTCTTTAAGGAACCTTGTCAAGCTCAGGTATGCCTTACTCTGTCTGCACATGGAATGGCCGTCAAGTCCTTTACCTCAAGTTCTGGTAGCAGAACCAACTCAAAAGATGTGAAGATACTTCAGCAATTGTCCAAAGAAGTGAGCTGGAAGCTAGCCATGTAATCTTATTGAATGCATAACCAAAACTCTCCTGACTCAGCATAAATCTAGAAAACAAAATTTTGTACCATGAAACCTGCTACAACAGATGACTGGTACTCTTCAAATCTGGAACTTGCACTTCAGTAGCCCTCGGGATCAAATGGGAACCCAATGATTTGTCCCATTGTGAGAATTCCTTTAAAAATTTTGTACCATCCTCCAAGATCATAGGGAAAATACAAGAATTTCCAATCATTACAACATAGACATAAATTAGCCCACAAATCTTCATACAAACCGCCTGGATCATATGGATTATAAGTCCATTGCCCAGGACCATGCCTATGTCTGTCACCTCTTGGGTCAAAAGCTTGCTCCAAATCCCCTACATCATAAGGTAACATCAGATTCCATATAGCATTAGGTAGCATCAAATACTGCCATATCCCCAGTGCAATTTCGATCATCAATCATAGATAAAATCATTGGCAGTGCATCTTTACTCTCACTAGTATTGAAATCTTGATCATGCATATCTGAATACATCAAGTTTCTGGCAAAAATCTCTCCATTAGGCTCAAAAGATGCATCAAAAAACAATTTCTATCTTGTAGAGGCTCAAAATCAAGTAGAGCATAATCTAACAGCTGCATCAGTTCATCATCTGCTGAATCTGAACAAACTGGCTCATGCATGGTTCTGGATTGATTCATATCCTTAGCATCTGTATTTGAGAACCCTTCTAAAGCTTCATCCAGTAAGCACATAAGATCTAGGTCCACCGCTTGAGATGGTTCCTCCATCTTGCACATCTCAGGTTGCTGCAGTAAACTAAGATTTCCACATATGACACGCAAACTAAACACACCTGTTGGAGGCTGCTCTTTAAATCTTTCACCCTCATCCAAATATCTTTGCACTTCTGTAGCACAAAGTTCAGCATGCACATTGAAAATTTCATCTACTGCCCTGTCTGTATCATCGGCACAATAAAACCAATCATATTCATCAACAAGAGATTGCACTTCATTATGCACCCCCTGTGAATCACCATCATCAAGTTCATGATTATTCTGCCATATTGTGAGCCCTGTGTCACAAATTCTCGATAGAGAAGAAGTTTTCTCCCTCTCTAAATCACCACCATCAAATTCAGGATCAATCTGCCAGATCGGTAGCTCTAGATCACAGAAGCGTGTCAAGGGAGTCTGCACCCCCTCTGAATCATCATAATCACGTTCAAGATCAATTTTCCAATTTGGTAGCTGTGCTTCACAAAAACTTGTCGATGAAGGAGTTTGCACCCCATCTGAATCAAGTACATACTCTTGCTTAGCCAAGTCCTCAAAATCTGGTACATCCAAATTTGATAAATCTGACATACCAAAATCCATGGTCCTGCTGCTCTCAACAGCAATCCTGTTTTGACCTATGACATCTGTATCATTAATCAACTCTTTGGCAAAATCTGTACCAGTATCATCATTCACCTCTATGGTAGAATCTGTACCAGAAAAATTTTGCTCCGATTCAGAGTCAGTAGCAAACGTATCAGTTGTAACCGAATCTTCATGCATGTCTACTTGAATATGGTTGCACTCATTCACCTGTACGATTTCCTCTTGAGCTTTAGCCACTTCATTGTTTTGATTCCCTGATCTCTTTTCCTCCTATACTACAGGTATATGTTCTTGGAAAAAATCACCTTCTGTATCTTGAAGTTGTAAAGACTCACCCTCAAAGACTTCCATGCACGGCATTTGCAAAACCCAACTTTGCATACACAGCTTTGACTATATCTTCATCATTAGCCTGTAAAAAGGTAGCATCCTGTACAATAAACTCATCAATCATAGCTTCTAACTTTGATCGTACTTGTCCTCCGATATCTGCATAGTCCGGTAGACTTGCACTCATTTCTTGATAGCTTTCATACTGCTCATAACTTACCTGTACAATAGCTTCTTTGAAATACTTCCAGTTGCCATTGCAAGCTCTGGTAACCTCTTGAATCTGCTCCTTCACATCTGAACTCACTAAGTGCTCAAAAGATTTGATCATCAACTCTTATGGTATCCCTCTTACCTTGGTCTCTAGCTCATAGCGCTGTAGGTAGCCCTCTGGATCGTTTCCATCAAAGAGTCGTCTCTCGTCGTATACTGCATCTAAAGCTGCATCCAAAGCTTCATCGATTTGATTTTTCTTCTTTACGATCTCCACTTCAAGCAGAGATCCTAGAACCAATTGAAGCATCTTCAAAAAATATGGAACTGCTGACTTATCATCAAAACCGTTTGCACTTAATTTTGCAATCAACTTCATCATCTGCTCTAAGTTCTCCATCTTTACCTCCCACCCCGGCTCGTTTCGCGTCGGGTTCACCAAGAATGTCGGGTGATAATTGTGCAAAAGGTGAGTCGGGAAGGCACAGGGCCCCTGGCTGTGTGAGAGGTGCGGGGAAAAAAGGTGTAGCAGATGCAATTAACGACAACAGAGTTTGAAACAAGCAGTCCGTCTAATTTCTAGCTAATCGATAGAATCCATGTTGAATCAAACACTAATGGAGGTTTAAATGCTCCATACAAGAAAAAACCTGGCTTAATCAAGGTGCTAAATAAGAAAGTGAAGATGTTTTGCTTACTGTGCCTTTTGCTTCCCGATTCGAATGGTTAATGGGCTTCGAGCAGGTTTAGGATGGCTAATGGAAGTTAAGGTTATGGAGTTCGAGAGGCTTAAGCTTGATGTTGAGAGCTTTTGATTCCTGAATTTGAGAGATTTGGATTGCTTAAGGAAAATAGGATTAGATTGGGTGAGAACACCCATGTGTTTTGGCTTATGGAGGTTTTAGAGCTTTGGTCCCTTCTCCCCAAAGAGAGGACGCTCCACCAGATGATTAAGAAGAAACCCCCAAGAGCCGTCCCTTTTTCTTTTTTAGTTTGCATGGGCCTCCCTTCTTGCTAAAAAAAACGCCTGCCCATTAGTGATATCGCTAATGGGTACCTTCCTTATGACGTGGTAGTTGATGGGGCGAGTAGCACAGAATTCGACGCGACTAATACCAAAATTGAGCGTGAGGAGGCCCTGAGCATTCTTCGTCTCTGTGGCGGGGCCATCCGAGCAGTTCACTTGCCGACGCGAGCAAAAACGCTGCTGTCCTCGGTTCCGCTACGGCTCAGCTCGCCTTGCTTATCTTCTCTTCACACCCTTTATAATTAGGGTGCCCATTGTTTAAATGGGCGGCCCTTTTTAATGGCACCCCATTGCCTTGGGCGGCCTTTGCCTTGGGCGGCCATAGCTCCATAATGGAGGGCACCACCTTTGACATGCATATCATGCTTTCGTAAAGGCGCCACAGTCGCACATATTGGGAAAAGCATCACCAAGCTCAACAACTTCCTCCACAGTAGGCACCGACTAAGATTATGATCGTGAGTTTTTGTTGCCCATTTCAGTGTTGCGGACATTGCCACAGCCCTTTAAGATGCAAGTATAAGTAATTCCTTTTGCATCTGCTTAAAATAGCCAATTTCTTGGCCTTGCCTCTGTTGGGTTTATCCCGCAATCAATGCATTCCAAGAGATCATATTCCGAACACGAAGCTCTTCAATCACTTTTTGTACTTTATGAGAAGTACACCAAATTTGGCGAACATGTAAACTGTTGTAGTGCCGCTGGTGTCAGTATACCCTGCTTAGCAATGCACTGCAGAGATAACATTTTGGACAGATTCTCTTTGAGCACTTACTCTTTTGCATTCTAAAATCCCGGTTTGCAGCCCATTGACCGAGCGGACCGGAGTGGTACGGAACCGGCCCTCGGTGAATATTTATCGGCCAATATCTTGGTAACCGGAACTGCGATCACTGATCTAAAAAGACCCACGTGCTCTACAAAGTGAGCACTTCAAGCCCATGCATTCATTTCAACTCTGTCTCCTCAGCTGCAGTTGCCCAATCCGGTATGGATTTGCAATCGACTTGAACTTTAAACTGCCATAACTTCTTCACCGTAGCTCCAATCAACGAGTCGTAACGACAAGCCGGTAGAGCACATTGAGCACTGCAGTTCTAAATCATAATCTCTCATCTGTGGTCATTGCAAGCATACTCATTTTTGGCATCATTGAGGCATCTGTTGGCCCTTTTAAGCCGCATCTGGCATACATTAATCATTAAGCTTGGCATGTTATCAAGCCCTGATCACTGCTCACTAAATGTGTAGTCTTCAAAGAAGCTTAGCTTACATTTCTTTGCTCTTTTTCTCTTCATGGCAGCAAAGCTGCACGACATCGGGACAGTGAGAGTGTGCAAGGCGACAATTAAGGCTGCACTGGTGGGCCTGATAACGAGTTGCAGCTAGATGTGGTTTGAGGCCAGTGCAGGTAGGGCGGTGATTTTGTGGGGCCACAGAAAGTGAAATTTATGCATGCTCTTGACAAGGAAAGCATTTCATGTGTGTGTGTAAGCATACGTTCATAAGAACAATAAGAGGGGAAGAGTATAGATCTCCCTTGGGGGACGTCCTCCGTCGTGTTTTTGAGTGTGTGGAGCTCGTACTACAATATAGCTCTCCTCATGAAATTCAAATGGGAAAACCATCTTTTCAATAGACAAAAGTAGTGTACTTGAATTTTGGTAAAAAATTTTCCTCTCGAACCTCCTTATTGATTAGGTATACCCCCTTGATTACGATGCAAACTAGCACTAAAATATGAATGTTGCAAATTGACACTATTTTTACACAAGATTTAGTGCCCTTCTAGTCTGATTCATATGACCAAAGTAATTAGGACACACATTCCCCAATTAAATCTTAATGCAAGCTCAAAAAATTAAAGGTGATTACCGATCAAGCATTGCATATACAAAATGTAAAGCATAAATTCGCCCCAATTGCAATTCCATAGACAATCATCAATCATTGAAATCTTCAATTGCTCATATACTATTGTCCAAATCATCCAAACCCAATCGGCTTGTCACTTTTGTTTGTGAGGCGACATAAGTGAATTTGAGTACAATTAAATACATAAATGAATGCAACATTACCATGTTCATTACATGGATCAATTATTAGCATGGCAACACACAAAAAATGTTCACAATTGAGCATTATTTGAGCAATCTATCTCAACATTTGACCCAATTTGTGATACCGATATCAACTATTTGCCAAATCATCATCATAATTGGCAAAAAATACCAATTATTCATTCACAAATTGAATTGTACATGCCATTGATTGGCACACACACCCAAATTTAGGCCAAAATTTTATGCACATAATCCATCAATTTCTCATCGTAATGCTAAAATTGCACACTAGATCAAGCATAAATGAAGGTATGCATGCTCAATTTTGCAAAAATTAACACTATTTTGATCTAATCAAGCAATGCACACACTAAAAAATTAAGCATAAAAGTTCAAATTTGGCTCAATTGGCAATGAATTTAAGCTTATAACTAATGATTGCACACACTTTTCATGCACATTTCACAATCAAAAAGCATTTTGGTGCCCCAATTGACCATCAATAATTGAAAATTAAGTGGTCTTCAATTGGGCACACACACTCAAATTTTGCCCAATTTTTTGGCATTTAGCCTTATCCAAGGATTGAATTAAACTAACATACACATCACTTACATGATTGCATACTCATACATCATCAATTCCATCAATTACTATGCATGCACACACTCAAGATTAGGTGCACACACACTTGAATTTTTTGGCAATTTTTTCTCCTCTTTGGTGCATTACACAAACAATGATTTTTATGCACACACATGAATTGTTGTTGCAAATCAAGCTTAATATTGACACATATATCATTCATTAGTCAAAATTGACCATCAATTTCATTCCAAAACAATTAAATTAGGCTCTCAAAGTATGTCAATTGATTTACACACTTAATTTTAGCAATAAATTAGCAACACATTGGAATCAAATTAATCACCCAAAAATTGAATGGAGTGGGTCAATGCACTTACAATCGATTACATCCAAGCTAACCTTGCTTCATGTGATGATTTCATCATGCACATACGTGTGTGGATTTTCCAAATTAGCCCAAAAATTGACCATTGTAGGCCAAAAATTAATCAATCAAATCATCAAATTAAGCATGGATTAGCATAATTAACTTGAGTAGAGTGATGATTTCACCTCTTGTAAGGGGATTAAACATACATTACACATCAAATGTTAGCGGTGAGGTTAGCAAAGTTAGTCAAAAATTAGTAAAAGTTAGCATGGAATTAGTACAATTAGCATGAAAATGAAGGAAAATTAGTAATGGTTAGTGAGAAGTTAGTGGAATTGGGGGTTTGGGGTATTCATAACTCAAAAATTAGCTTCGATTACTTGCACAAACATGATCAAATTAAACCAAAATTAAGTTATACACACACACATACACACACACACACACACACACACACACACACACACACACACACACTCAAAAACCAATAAAATTAAGAGTGAAATTACTCTATTCTAAACATCCTAAACCCACTAGCTTAAGTTATCGATCCCTGACAACGGCGCCAAATGTTGGGGGCAATCGTAGCATAACCTAATCAACCCAAGACCAACAAAATTATCAATCCTAGGATCAAAAACTCGGCTAGGGTATGGAAGTACGAGAATCATTGGATGTATTGAATAAGAGGATTCAAGAGAGTGCTCTTCCAATGCAATAGAGATTAGCCATGAATCACTAACTCTAACCATATCATCAATCAAGCATCACCTACAAAAATTAAACCCACCAAAGTCTGACTTGCCATAGACTAGAATCTCAAAGCACACTTATAACAAGCACACACTAATTGCATTGGTGTTGGCCTCTCCAATCACCGCATGCCAATCAAGGTACTTCATCAAAAGCTATACACACAAGGTGAATGGTGATAGAGTTTTATTAAACCCATCCACACACAAGCAAACAATAGGGCACATACACTAATACCCAGAGCTGATGGTCCACCCTAAAATACTCGATCTCAATCTGTCTGACAAGTAAGAAAGGAAAAACTTTTGAGATCTTTGACACCATTTCCAGGGTGTTAGAGTCATTACGGGAATAAAGAATACTCTGAAATCCTTTGACAGCTTCAAGAGTTGCACTATCCCTACAAAAGATACCACTAGTTTGAGGGATAGTAGGGGTAGCCGAGTTACTAACAGAAGATGGATTGAGGCCGCATAACTTCCTCAAAAAGTTAGACAGATCAACCCTAGAGGAAGAAAATAGGGCAAGCTCTTGTTGGTATTGGTGAGAGAGCAAAGGAAGCTGGGCTATGTACTGGGAGATCAAATTCACACCTTCCTTGGAGTCCTTATTTGAGGTAGCCAAAACTTTAACCCAATCATTAAAAGATAACATGTGCAAGGTAGACATTTTCTTGTCTGTAGTAAGAGCTGAGTCATATATTAGTTGAGATGCATCCAAGCTGTTAATACATTTGAGGACAAGAGACGTGGCCATAGAGAGGGGCTCAGAGGTTGATTCCAATCCTTGTGAGAGAGCAAGGGTCTGCAATATATCAAAAAAGATTTAGTGAGGTTACAATTACTTACAAAAGTAAGTAATACAATCCTTGGCCTTTCTAGAAAGGAAGGGTCTGGTTCTAGTAGCCAGAGCTTTTTTTGGTTTATGTCCTTTTAGGTACAACTTAATATGTTCGAGAATCTTTGCATGATCCTCATGGCTATGTTTATACTCATGCGGGCTGTCATTTTAAAAGGTTTGGGGTCCTGAAAGGAAATAGATAGGATTAGTTACTGTAGGTTGGGCCTGCAAACGTTAAACTGGAAAAGTCAAAGACTATAGTAGCCATGAGCAGGGGAATAGAAAAATAGTCTAAGAGGGACCACCTAACACCAGTAAACCAGAAAAGGAATTACAGTCTGTGGATCTAACTTAGAGCTAAGTTTCAGAATCAATATCCAAAGCTAGCATCCTGGTTTTTTTCAAAGAAAGAAACCTTATGTTTAGGATGTGTGTGTAGCTGTTTTAAAATATATAATAAGACATAATTGAACTTTTTACCTTCAAAAGACAACTGGTTTTAGAATAGAGGAGATGATAAGCACAAAATAATTCAGCCTTATAATTAATTTTGTACAATGATTGTAGGAATGAAACACCATTCCCATATACAGTTTAAAGGAACTTCCCAAGCAGTAGGTATATATGTAATCCAGTGTTGGATAGCTTGCTAGCCAAAACAAACTTTCCAAGATAAGATAGAGTCCTTACCTGCATCCATCCAAACAAGACAACAAATATGTTAGCCTTGGATGTGTCTTATAGGTATCAATGGACTATACGAGTTGTTATCCATGTCCATCTTACAAACCTTTTTTTAAAAAACTTACAAGCTTAATCCATAATATTTATGTAAAAAATGTTTCTTTTTTAAAAAAGTCCCAAAGTTTCTAGTAAAAAATATCATTTTGATTAGAAGGTCATCACCCCTTCTAATCCAAGTGTCTAAATACCTCATTAATACTTTTATCAGTTTATAAGTTTACTTTCAAGATTAATGAAACACCACAATATGAGGTTATAAAAGAAGTTCTTTATAGAGTTCCATTTATAGTTTCTAAAGAGCATCAAGCTCGTTTATGTTTGTTTTTAGGTTAGTTACAGTGTATGCCCATCATGGTACATGGAATCCAAATCATCCCCCAATTTGTATATCACTTACCTTATACATCTCTTTGGCAAAGTGGCAAGGAGCCCTTGCGGAATCAAGCTAGACCTCGAGTCCAACCTTGAATTTTAAAGGAATTATGCTTTATGTTTCCAATTTCACTTGTCATTTGTGAATGAAAAAAATTAATGTAATACCTTAACAAGACAACCAGTAATACCTTCAGTAGCTATAAGTATTCAGGCCATAAAAAACCATCTAATAACTGTTTACAGCTAGGCCAAGCCCCGATTTACCATAGTCCAAAAAACAAGAAACCATACCTACCTATGATTTGCAACATCTCATTCAAAAAATTCTAGGTGATGAACCAGTAACACCACGGTATGCAGTTAGGGCAAACTCCCCTACAATCCAAAAAACATCTAATAACAGTGCGCAACAGGTCAACCCCTTTATATTCACATAACCAATCCAAGCGGTGGTCTTTTAACAGGCAATATACCATGCTTTAAGTGATACTACCAAGTCAATCCCTAAGCTACAAATGGAGCTACACCCGCCTATGTGAATGTAGATAGTGTATTACATTACCCCATCCCAATAATAAAGTAATGACCAAGTAAAGCAACAGTGTGCAACCGGGCCATCTCCCCTTTAAAAACATTCAATATTAGTGGGTTAGAAAACCCCACCCTGTTTGTGTTCCCATATCCAACCAAAACACCAGGCCCATCAAGGCTTCTCATGACTATGATCAATAGCACATGCAAAAGAGACGGTACCAAGAAAATCCCCAAGCATTTTAATGATTAGTAAACACCAATAGTACGTCCGGTTATCCTTGACAGAGTACTGCCTAGCCAAGTTAAGCAGCAAGGGTAACCACTAAAAACACCCCCCACCCCATTTGTTTTTTTAATATAATCAAACCCATACCAGTAAGCATTTAGGGAAAACACCCATTTTGACATGACTGATACTGTGCGACCTGTAAAAAACCAGTAGACAACGTAGGAAAAACCAGTGCGTACCATAGACTACAACAGCACGCTATTGTCAATCACGGCCTTATTTGCTAAGCCATATGGTAACAACATAACCCCGTACGGTTAGATTAGTCAAATGCAGAAAGGTAAACAATCCATGCCCTAAAAAAACATCATCTCATATACTCATAGCCCAACTAGGTTCCCAACCAGCAGTCGTCAATGTAGAGCAAAAACAATATTATGAACTACCATATCAAAACAGACTACAACGTAAAGAAACACAGTCCATTAGCACCTTCCTTTTTTTGAAAAAATAATCATCAGTCTGCAAAAAATATATGCAAGGGTGGAGAAGCCAACCTGAGACACCCACGTTGCAAGCTCCATACTTCAAAGTAACACAGCTACTCAATTTTTACTTAATGTAAGCAGAACAATCAACCAAAAGCTAAGTGAGGGGCAGAGATGCGCCCTCACCTCTTTAGATAGAGGAAGGAGGACGGCCGTCCGATCAGTGTGATGGCGCCATGAATGGAGAGATCCCCACAGCTACTACAACAAGGCCGCCAATAGGTAGAATGAGAGAGCTATACAAGGCGCCTTCACGGCAAGTAATACCATAGGCAATAAAACCGCCCCGCTTTGTAAAAAACCCCTTTCCCCAGAAGGGTTAATTCCTACGGTGGCCACCTAATGTGGTGAAGCTAAAGGTGTCAAATTAAGCTAATGATCCTTAGGTAGTAAAATGTGTGTGTGTGTGTATGTGTGTGAAAAGTGCCAAAACAAACCATAATGATGTGTATGTATTGAGTGGTGATCTTGTATGTGTATAAGCATTGAGTGAAGTGCAGAGAAGGTTTTCCTAGGGTGATTTGTGTGTTTCAAAGGTGTTTTTGAGAGGATAGGGGTGATGTGAATACCTTGAGCTATATAGGGGCAACTCTATGTGTTTCGGGTGTCTTCCCCATTTCCCCTTTCCAATGTGTTGAATGTGCTTTGATGAACAAGGTAGAAGATTACTGTGAAAGAAATGAGGGGAATACAACACTCCATGTGGAATATAACGAGGTCAAAACCATGGCACTATTGGGATAGTGGAGCTGGAATTTCCATAGCCGCCAAATCCATAGGGGAACCTTGGGCTAGAGCTACAATAAGGTGATCAAGAATGAAATTGCAACGGAGAGATTGTCACATTGCACAATTGATAGGATTATTGAAAAATGTGGTATGCAACTCTTGTAGAATTGACTACCAACATACCTTTTCCACTAGATAGATTTTGGAAAGAAACTAAACTATAAAATGATTTTGGAAGTAAATTTTATGTGGAAAGTTCAATTAATGCAAGAGGGGAAAATAATTATTTGTACTAACCAATGGGATCAATTACAAGTGTAAACATGGATGATCATTCTTACAAGGATTTCCTAAAAACACCAATCCAAGAATTTGATTTTGAAATCTTAGCTGAACCTAAACTTCCATCATGGATAAACAAAGCACTCCTATTTGGATATGTGGAGGTTTGAAGAATGGGATTTTAAAAGTTAGAAGATTGTATCCTGGAATGAGATGTCAATGATACACACTACATGCTGGTGGAACCTAAACTTCCATCATGGATAAACAAAGACACTCCTATTTGGATGTGGATCTTTGAAGAATGGGATTTTGAAAGTGAGAAGATTGTATCTTGGAATGAGATGTCAATGATACACACTACATGCTAGTGGTACCATTCCTTGAACATCTTTTTGAGCCATTTGAATGGACTCAAATATTAGTGACCATCGATGTTGTGTCAATGAGTGAACGCCCACCATATATTGTGATGAAGAGGTCTATGAAATCATTATTATCACAGTGATAACCATTGTGCAACTTGATGATCAAAATTTTTTATATGACCAATATTATGATGCTAAAGATGAGCTAGAAGAGGACAAAAGATTTTGGCTTTGAAAAAGAACACATAAGAGAAAATTTGTTACAACACGAAGGAGGGAAAAATAATTTCTTTTACAATCAGACTTAAAATAGGTATAGGAAAAAAAGAGTTTAATGTAAATTGCTAATAACCAAGTCTATGCCATATGTTTAGGGAAAGACCATAGTTCTTGATGATGATTAATTTGATGATTGTATTAAATACAAGGTAATAGGTCGGTACCTCACCTCAAACAAGAAAAACAACTCGAGCCAATTGCATAAACCAAAACAAAAGGCACAAAAGAACAAATAATCAGAGAAAAGAAAACCTACCATGATGAAAATAGAGAGGAGAGATAAATACCAAGAGATGAGAAGAACCTTGAAAGAGGCATGGACAACCAAAATGCAGTCTAAAAGTACAAGGACTGTAAGTCTACGAGTGTTCTATCCCACTATATGAAGTATGCTCTATAGGATAGAAGGTTCATAGTGAAGCAACCCACGAGCCAGCCTAAGGAACCAAGAAAACCTTATGAGAGACTGGAGAATGCCAAGAAGGTTGACCTAGTAGAACCTAGGGAAGAGCCACAACTTGCAGATATTGCAAATAATTTGTCTCTTAGACTAGAAGAAGAAGAAATTTCCATCAGAACTCTAAAAGAATATAGGGATGTCTTTGCATGCTCATACAAACATCTCAAAGGTGTGGATCCTGAGATTTGTCAACAGAAAACACCTAGAGAGTTGATGCCAAGCCAAAGAGACAAATACCCTACACTTACAATGATACCTTCGCCAAGAAAATCAAAGAGGAAAAATTGAAAATCTCATGGAAGCTGAGTTTATCTATGAGATTGGACACACAGATTGGGTATCCTTGATTATGGTATTATCTAAGAAATATAGAAAATTAACAGTGCGCATCGACCTTGTGAAGGTGAATGTAGTAACCATTAGAGAAACCTATTAGCAAAGATGATCTAGAAAGAGTGGCTAGAAAATAAGCCTACAACTTCTTAGATGTATTCTCGGGCTACAAGCAATTGGCCATAAATCCAAAAGATCAAAATAAAACAACTTTTGCTACAAAGTGGGGAATATTTGCATATAGAGTCGTGCCTTTTTCTTGCCAAATTATCTAGCTACATTCCAAAGACTACTGATTCATTTCTAGAAGTTTATATGGATGACCTATGCGTGCACTCATCCAAAAGATCAAACCATGTTGAACACCTCACAAAAGTCTTTGAAAGATGCTGCTTATATAGGATTTGTTTGAATCTTAAAAAATGCATATCCATGGCAACTGTTCTTTCTTGTTGAAATTAACTTCCAATATGGAAGTCCTTCAAACGCCCTTGCACCTTACATCCTCTCAATATTTGGGTTGATCTCTAATTTTTTCTATCCTTTGTCTCCACATCACCCTCTTGAAATCCATGCTCATCAATCTTAAAATGTTGATATACAAGAGCATCATGATTCAATGTAGCGATATCCTTGACAAGGACAAGTCTTTTAGAAGCATTATGCTCATGTTGGTGGTCTCATCAAAAGAAAAGGTGGTTTTGGACTTTGCGTCTTGATGGGTTTCCTTTGTCTTGTGTTTTTTGCTAAACATCATGTAATTTGCACAAGTGTAAGTGTTTCAAGCATCCTGTTGTTTTGCTAGTTGTTTGATTGATGCTTTGTGTGTGTAGCCCTAGCATCAAGTAAGCCATTGTAGGAGGGTTGCAAGGTGGAGAGGGCTCCCTTGGCCTTAACACAATGCATGGGGTGGCTAGGTTTGATTGTGTGTTTTGTGCTGAATGAAACTTGAAATTATTAGTTGTTGTAGTGCCAATTTTGTTTAGCCTCTGTGTGTTGTGGTTTTGTTTTAGTTGAGGTGCTCATATCACGCACCCATTTTCTAGAAGCATTGAGTATGCATGCTTGAAGGTTCTCATGGCATTGGCTAAAGAACATGGTCTCTCTCTCTCTCTCTCTCTCTCACACACACACACACACACACACACACACACACACACACACACACACACACACACACACACACACACACACACACACACACACACACACACACACACACACACACACACACACACACACATGCACGCATTCACACATTGGTGCATCCAAAGTTGGTCGACCATAGAATATGACAAGAGCGAGTATGTGTATGTTAGTAGGTGCATGGCAGAGGACTGGAGCAAGTACCAAGATCCTTGACAAGCAGGTAGCAAAGGACGTGTATGGTTGATGAGGTTTTATAGGCCATATTTTGGGATTAAAGTCCAAGTGGCCTCTTATACAAATATGGATGGCCGCCCGCCTAACTTGCTTATCACTAACTCTTTGTATATACTCACTTATACTTGTGTGAGTAATAAGATTTGGGAGATAACCCTTCAATGAATTCCTGCGTACTGTGTAAGCTCTCTATCTGTTATGTGTGTGTGTGTGTGTGTGTGTGTGTGTGTGGATCTAAGCTCCGCTCCGCGACTTCAATTGGTATCAGAGCAAGGTTCAGTGCGTTTTCACGTAATCACGCGTGCACACACTTTTCAGGCAGATTCTAGATCCGGAGCTTGGAAATTCACACTCGTGGTCCGAGAGTATTTCTATCAGGTGACCTAGATGACCTGGGGTTTTACCTCCCTTTCGAAGCTGTTTATGCCCTCAGAATTTTGTTCTAAGAACCACATCAAAAGATAGGTTTCAGCCGCAAAGAAACCCGTCTTGTGTAGATTGGCGAGCAAGAGGTGGTTGGCATCAATATCGGCATTGACATACATCACTCATTAGTCTTCAAAGCATCATCTATAGACCAGGTACACATATATATCATCAGATATATATATTGCAGTCTGCATTGCTACTTCTTGTGCTTGCCAGGTTCCAAGGGAGGTGTGGGCCGTACGATGGCTTGACACCACTGGCATGTATTGCAGATTGATGTACTGTGATTGTGGGTCTGCTAGTTGCGAGTCACGCTAGCAGACAAACCGCTACATCGGTCATAGGACATTGATTGGTCTATTATAGGATGTATGCTAGTTCTGGGCAGTTTGCTGAGCCATCTGAGAGGGTCGTGTGTGAGGTTTTTTGAAGCCAAGCACTGGGGGCTGGGTTACCTAGTCTGAGGTGGATTAGGTTGCTGGAGTTCCCCTCTACACACATTCTCTTTGACAACTTTTATCCCACAGGATGTATGACTTTGTGTAGACACTGGATTGCATCTTATGCGTCAGGCCGTTGAGGCATTGTTCAGGGTTCAACCTTGAGACAGATACAGGTTCTGTGATCGCCTAGACAGGAGACAATGTATGCTTACAGGATAGCATATTACAGAGATTTTTAGATTTGTCACTGGTCAGCTATTTATGGTTGTTTTTGAGCTATCTTTTGGTTTCCAGAGCTCAGCTTACAGGGGAGACTCTATCAAAATTTTTCAAAATACTGACAATTCTTGAGGAGAGGTGTTCATCTTGTTATTTACATCTTGTTTATTGTGTACAGAGGCCAGTTTACAGGGGAAACTCTGTCGGATTTTTCCCAGGAGTAAATAGTTCGGCAGACATGGCATCTTCTCAAAGTGAGACTCTTTACAACATAAAGAAGCTGGATGGCACAAACTTTCCATTTTGGAAGAAGCAAATTTGGCAGGTTTTGGTGTAGAAAAAACAAGCGAACCCACTGAAGCTCAAAGGGGAGAGACCAGAAGGTATGGCTGAAGATGAGTGGGAAGAGCTTGACGAGTTAGCTTGTTCCACAATCATGTTGACACTGGCAAAAAATGTTTACTTCAACGTAGCAGAAGAGACTACAACGTATCACGTATGGCAAAAGCTATGTGGTATGTACGAGAAACAGAGTGCTGCTTCTCAGATTTACTGGCTCAAGAAATTGGTGGATTTGAAGATGAAGGAAGGGACAGCCATGTCAAATCATGTAGTGGTAAGTATGAATACCACATAATACGAATAAAAATATTTCTAGTTCTAATTAGCAACATCATCTAATTGCTATATAGGAATTCCAAAGCGATTACGATTTTGCTAGTTTTGCTCGTCGGCAAGTACACAAAATTACTATCTAGCAACTTCTTGGGAGTTAACATTGCTATTTCCATCTACCAATTAAGATAAAGGCCACCATATTTTCTAGTTTGATTGTGCTCACACATAAGACTTGCCATTTGCATCTAGCAAATATATCAAATGCCAACAGTATTACTATATGGTAAGCTGTCCAAAGTTCCTTGTGGGAGAGTGAGTTGGAGAGCATGAGTCACTCCTTGGAGCATGAGGGAGAGGTTAGTAGGGGAGAAGTGGGGTGAAAGCTGGAGGACCAAGCATTGGAGGTAAAGAAGGGTTGGAAGAAGGCCCTCAAGCAAGGGAGTATAGGGGTACCACATGCAAGAGTGTTGAGAAGCATGATACAGAGAGCAACAAGGCAGTGAGTTGCAAAGGGGGGAGAAACGATTTAGAGAGAGCATGGAGGGGAGGCATGACTTGCCCAAAGAGGGGGCTAAAAGTTGGTAGGGTTGGTAAGCCACAGAGTTTTCCAAGGTGATGGATGTAAGAGTCCAAGCAGGAGGCCATGCACCAAAAAGTTAAGAAGCAAGGTCTCTTTCGCCTTCTTGTCACTTCCATGGTTGCTTTGGGATGTCACTTCTTCATTTTCCTTACCTTTTTTAGCCCACTTTTGATGCCATTTTCTTTAATGTCAACCTTTTATGTTGTTGTCACCTCTACCACATGTACATTTGGATCTAGCAAAGGTGGGATTCCTTTTGCTCCTTGTGGAGGTGGTCTAGCTACATTTGGTTTCTACATTTATAATCCATTGTTGACTAGTTTCTTCACCTACGTCCATCATTAGATAATTCAAATTATGCCTACCTGGCTCCCCACACATGGTCAAGGAAAATTATACATCCCATGCCTAGATTCTTCACAATTCCAACATTGCAAAAGTCCCCTAGGTCACGTCTCTTGCTCCTCCACCTTCTTTGCCTATCCATTGGGGCCTATAGCTTGTGCAGGTGAATTGAGACAGGATTTATTTAGATTTTAATAGAGGTGTATGGGCAACAATTACTAAAATGATAGAGAGGTATTGGTGGAAAGGTATCTATAACAATGTGCCTCACTTTGAGGAGTCTTGTGAAACTTGTCAAATGTATTCAAATGTACATCATTGTGATGGGTTGCACACTACTTATCCATTGGTTGTGCACTACAAGTGGGTAGTAGATCTCATTACAAGGTTGTTGGGCTTATGGAAAATGAGACACATAGTGCTTTCATCAGAAGACTTAACTAACCAAGTTGAAGGTCATGCTATAAGAACAAAAAGCATGAAAGTAAATGTAAGTTTCTCTTGAAAGATGTGATTAGCCGTTATGGTTATGTTGGGAACACAATAGTAGACAAGGGTGAGTTAATTGTCAACAAAGCTAGGGAATTTTCTCTAGGTTGGGCATTAAACTTGATCTCACTACCACTTACAATCTTAAAGGGAATGGTAAATTAGAGCATGGGCATCATCCTATCATTGATTCTTTGGCTAAGGCTTGCAAAGGTAAACTTGGAGAGTGGCCTAGGTTATTGCCTTATACTTTATGGATTGATAGTACATTTCATAGCTCAATTACTTATTATATGTCTTTTGAGTTGATGTATGGTCTAAAAACTGTAATGCCAATTGAGGATGTAATTCCCACATGAATTGTATTACCTTGGGAGGATGGAATGTTAGGTAATACTGTCTTGATTTGTCTATACAACAGTTATAAAGAAGGTCTCAAGATATTGAGATTCAAGCAGCATGATTAAAAAATACAAGGTTAAAGAATAAGGAAATTTGAAAAGAGGCATAGGCTTAGACCTAAAGCTATTGAGGAAGGTGATTGGCTGTTGGTGTATAATAGTAGTATTGAAAACCAACAACATTCAACAATAAGAAAGCTTCTGAAAATATGGTTTGGTAAATAACAATAAGCAAGTAGTTGTGCATGAGAATGCAATTTACACTTTGCATGAGCTGGACAAGGCAAAGATGAAGATTCACATTGCATGAAAAGTAATCAAGTTGTTCAAACAAAGAAGTGACATAGATCCTTTGATCCATACGAAAATCAAAATGAAGGCTTTGATGAAAATTTTATGGATGAGGATGAAGAAAGAGAGGATGATGTGTTAGAAATTTTGGAAAGTGATGATGACATTTACATGTATGTTGACTTTAATGAAGACTGAACCTGCAAAGAGATGTGTGGCATGTCAGAGGATGTGCAAGTTTAGAGGGGGTGGATGTCCTATTGTGGCATGCTTATAATGTAAAATAAAAATTCTCACCTCACTTTCATGCCTTTTGTTAAATGGGACCAAATGCTACAATGTATAGTGTCATATGTGTGAGAACAATTTCCATGGTTGCAATTGTGCACATACCTTACCAAGGTGGCAAGGCCCTAGATGCTGGCAAGGGGGAATGGGAACACACCCAAAAAAACACCAAGTTGCCTCTCTATAGCCTAGGGTATTCAAAGCACTCCACTTCAAGAATCACCTTCAAAAGACACCCTTTCCAAAAAGTGCACGCACGATCGTGCACGGGAAAACACAAACACACCTTTGAGAATCAATAACGATGCCCACCTCCACTGCTTCTATCACATAGATTACAACTGCACCAATACATCTCTCACACACTCTCTCTCTCTTTTCACCAAAAATGGTCTAGGGGACTCTTGCATACACCAACACCATCATATCAAAGAGAAGCAGGAGGAGAAGAGGGGGTGGGAATAGACAATAGACGAGTAGCAATGGAGTTTGATTCAATTCCAAAAAACACCACCCAACCCTTCACCCTTCAAAAAAATTTCTATGTAGACTTCGTTGGATACCAAAAAGCCCCTAGATAGTACAAAAAAGCACCTTATAGGATTGGGTATTCCATTTTTAGCAAGTGGTTCCTAGCCGAACACTTGTCCAAGTTTTTTTAGTAATTGTGCATGCATGGCCAATTGGGCATCATTTTCATGGGGGCAGGAATTCTTCTCCTTCTCTCTCTCTCTCTCTCTCTCTCTCTCTCTCTCTCTCTCTCTTTGTGGTGGGACCAACATGCTTCATAAATCAAACCCTTTAAATCTATACACTCACCCCAGCTCCATCCATCTACACCTAACTTCCTGGCAAGAATCTGCAAAGCACCTTTTCCTTCAAACTACCATAAGATGAGCTATACACCTTTGATTGATGAGCCGTTTGGACCAACTTGTAAAGCACTTTAAAGGCTACCCTCTACACTTATATTTTAGCACTTTGGATCCTTTGGCTAGACACCTCCAAGAGGCCCTATAGTAGACCACATTGGCCAAAATAATCGCATAATGCATACCCACATGCATCCACTTGTAGACACCCATAGCCCTGTTTTTCCCTCCTCATTGCACACACTCTCTTTAGTTGACCATCATTGCCCAACCCCCTTGTTGAACATTTATGTTCAACCACAAGAGATGTTTATTAAACTTGAAACTACAAAACTAGAGAACACTTTGAGCAAATACAAAAAAACCCTATCATATGTACAAAGTTCTATTCTTAACAACAACAGCTCCCATTTAATGGGTTGCCCAATCCCTTTTGCTATCATTTGATGCACAACATGCACCAACTCCCTTTCAAAATATAACTTGAGATGCACACTATACATCCTGTGCTTGATATGTCTATCATTCAATCTCATAAGCTGGTAAGTACCATAGGGAAAAAACTTGATGCACTTTGTACAGCCCTGCCCACTTCTTGTTGAACTTCTTTTGAAAGGTGAAGTTGAGATAACTCTTGTTGCTTCACGTAAAAGTCTACTATAGCCTCCCTGTCCATCTTTAAAGCTTCAAGGAAAATGATCATATCCTGCAAAACATCCTGATGAGCTTTGTCAAACCTCCACATACTCTTCAATGCACCCAATTGGATATGCATCGGCAATACATCCTTTTTACCATACACTAACTCATAAGGGGTAAATGTGGTAGTAGCTTTATAAGATGTCATGTAAGCCCACAAACACTTGTCGAGATTAAAATCCCATGCTTCTACCTGCTTGTACACATACTTACTGATCATTTTGATAATTTGAACATTAGCACTTTCAATCAAACCATTGCAATACGAATGATAAGGTGAAAAAAATCT